>NW_026606167.1:5595000-5775000 GCF_029834395.1 Sorex fumeus | reverse complement strand
GAGAAGGGACCACCAAGTAAATGATGCTTGGAGGTCTAACTCGGGATGGGAGATGTGTGCTGAAAGTAAACTATGGACCAAACATGATGGCCATTTAGTACACGTATTGCAAACCATAACACCCAAAAGGAGAGAGAGAGTAAGAGGGAATGTGTCTGCCACAGAGGTGGTGGCGGGGTGGGGGGGCATAGATGAGGGGGGTGGCAGGAGGGATACTGGGAACATTGGTGGTGGAAAATGGGCACTGGTGGAGGGATGGGTACTCAATCATTGTATGACTGAAATGTAGTCACGAAAGTTTGTAAATCTGTAATTGTATCTCATGGTGATTCATTAAAAAAAAATTGTGTGGAATCGTAGGATGCCCAGCTAGACACTGAGAATAGCTTGGTGGTACCTGTCCTCCTTCAATGCCCCTGCACTGCACCCCACTCCATAACTGGAGTCTGGAATCTTAGCGATGATCAGAAGCGTTATAAGAATCAGACACTTAGAGGCTAAGAGAGGTGAGTTAACTTGCCCCATGTAGATTTGAGGTGATGACTTTAGGCATTTAGTATTGACACAGAGGTTGGCAAAGCAAGGGGGTCTTTTGTCTTTCTCTTACCAACTACCCTAGAGAGATAATTACCTCCTTCAGAGATAGGAGCTTGCTTGCCCATCAATTTTTGGCAGCACCATCAAAACCCCAAGGCGAAGTGCACTCGGAAAGCAGAGTTTTACTTAAAAAAATTAATGAGCACTATGTTTACTGATTTTTTTTTCTTGATGACTGTGGCTTGGGGCAGAGAGGACCTGCCCTTCCTTCCTTTTTTGTGAGGGAAGAGTGTCTGTGTCAAGATAGGATAGGAGGGGCTGAAGCAATAGCATAGTGGGTAGGGCATTTGCCTTGCTTGCGGCCAACCTGGGTTCAATCCCCGGCATCCCATATGGTCTCCCAAGCACCACCGGTAGTAATTCTTGAGTGCAGAGCCAGGAATAACCCCTGAGCATCGCTGGGTGTGCCCCAAAAAGCAAAAAAAAAAGATAGGATAGGAATGGGTAGGGCTGGTGATAGGTGCTTGTTATCACCCTCAACAGAACGGGTGACAAATAGGATGTCCTCTGTATTTTCCATTACTGCATTCCCATGCCAAAGGTGGGCATGGGAGGCTGGTGGTTCTTTGGAGGAAGGAGTTGCTGGGATCTTTACAGGAAGGTTGTAGATGAGAACGGTGGTGTGACTTTAAGGTGCTGTGTGGGAGAAGCATGAAGCAGGGTTCTCTGGGACGCTTACAAGATGAGGGGTGGCCTGCCTCATGAGCGGGGGGAGGGAGGCAGGGGGAGAAGGCAGCTGGAATAGAGAAGGGATCACTAAGAAAATGGTGGTTGGAGGAACTGGTTGGGTTGGGAGATGTGCTGATAGTAGATAAGGGACCAAGCATGATAACCTCTCAGTATCTGTATTACAAAACATAATGCCCAAAAGTGGAGAGAGGGTTTGGGGAATATTGTCTGCCATGGAGGCGGTGGGAGGGTGGGAAAGGGGGGCTATACTGGTGATATTGGTGGTGGGGAACTTGCACTGGTGGAGGGATGGGTGTTTGATCACTGTGATTGTAACTCAAACATGCAAGCTTGTAACTATATCTCATGATGATTCAACAACATAAAAAAATTTAAAAAAACAAATAAAAAAATTAAAAAGAGGTAAAAGGGTATTATTATTTAAAGAGAGATACAGTTCGCGGTCAAATTTTTATAATATTTAAACCTCCTCGCTGGAAAAAAACAGTTGTTTAAAATAACATTAATAGGGGGTATGGTGCCGCCAGCAGGTCAATCCGTACCTGTGAGGCGATTGCATCAGAAGCCTGATGGCACCTACAGGCTTCCAGATACCCCCAAATTGCTGCTGTGCCTTTGGCCAGACCCCAAAAACTTGGGGCAAAGTTTACCAAGAAAGTAAACGGCCAAAAGTTAGGTATGTGGAAGACACACCCACAAACCACCTCCAGCTCAGCTATATACTTGGAGGCATGGCCTCTCTGGTTCCTGATCAAGCTGTTTAATAGCCGTGATCCCAGAGACTCAGAAACAAATCTCGAAACCCAGTGGCTTTTGGCAGAAATGCATTAGGACCCCGCAGTAGGTTACTGTCGCCGGGTCACCCCGTGGTGGGGGGAAGGGGTGCTGTCCCTCCGCCTGCTCCCCCTTGGCAGCTCAGTGGCTGCCATTCACCAGAAGTCATTGGACAGTCAGGTTTGGGCCCACAGTGACGAGACACATGGGGCCTCACGGGATGGGTGTGGAGCCGGCCCTTTCCTCCCCACTCCAATGAGACCCCAAGTCGCCGCCCACGAACGGCCTCTCTGGCTCCTGATCAAGCTGCTTAATGGCCATGATCCCAGAGACTCAGAAACAGATCTCAAAACCCAACGGTTTTTGGCAGAAATGTGTCCGGATCCCACAGTAGGTTACTGTCTCCAGGTCGTTCCAGGGGGTAAGGGTTCTGTCCCTCTGCCTGCTCCCCCTAGGAGGCTTGGTGGCCACCATCCTCCAGAGATCATTGGACAGTCAGGTTTGGGCCCTCAGTGATGAGACACATGGGGCCTCAGGGGATGGGGGTGGAACCGGCCCTTTCCTCCCCACCCCAACAAGACCCCAAGTCACCACTCACAAACAGCCTTTTTGGCTCCTGATCAAGCTGCTTAATGGCCATGATCCCAGAGACTCAGAAACAAATCTCGGAACCCAGCAGGTTTTGGCAGAAATCCCTCCAGATTTAATTGTTAAAATTTCAGAATTTCAAAATCGTGCGGCCACTACTGTAGCCACACGAGATCATATGTTATTTATAACCAGCAATAGAAAACAAATTGTCTACTGTTGCCTTTTCAGCAGATCTGAATGTTGGGGTAAAATCCCAAATAATAATGGTGGGTCTGGTGTCAAAATATTGAATGTAATCAAAGTAGAGAGAGAGTAATGTGGAAATCATCTGCCCCACAGGTAGGGGGAGGGGGTGGGATGGGGGTATACTGGGGTGTTTGGGGGTGGAGAGTGGGTGCTGGTTAAGGTACGGGTGTTTCATTGTATGACCGAGACTTAAACCCAAAAGCTTTGTAACTGCTCTCATGTGATTCAGTAAATAAAATTATAAGAAATGAAAAAAAAAATAGTAAGGTGGAGTTCATGCCCAATTCAATCAGCTAATGAGTGGCTGGATAAATAAGCAGTACTCCTACATAAAAAAAGCAAAATAAAATGAAATTCTTTTTAATAAATAAAATAACATTAATAAGCATTTTTGTTTTCAGGGCTGGAGTGATAGCACAGCGGTAGGGCGTTTGCCTTGCATGCAGCCAACATGGCCCACCCGAGTTCGATTCCTCTGCCCCTTTCGGAGAGCCCGGCAAGCTACCGAGAGTATCTTGCCCGCACGGCAGAGCCTGGCAAGCTCTCCGTGAAGAATTCGATATGCCAAACACAGTAACAACAAAGTCTCCAATGGAGACGTTCCTGGGCCCGCTCGAGCAAATCGATGAACAACGGGAGGATAGTGACAGTGACAGTTTGTTTTCAGGTTTCCAAACTAAAAAAAAAAAGATGAGGGGTGAAACATGATGTATCTGTATTGCAAACCATAATACCCATAAGTAGAGAGAGAGAGTCAGAGGGAAATTGTCTGCCACAGAGGCGGGGGGAAGGGTGGGACAGGGAGGTGGGGGAGGGATACTGGGGACATTGGTGGTGGAAAATGTACACTGGTGGAGAGATGGGTATTCAATCATTGTATGACTGAAACTCAAACATGAAAGCTTTATAAGTGTAGCTCATGGGGATTCAATTAAAAAAATAAAATAAAAAAAATTTAAAAAAAGATGAGGGGTGACTTTGAAGCAATCAGAGCTGGTGGTGGTAAGGTCATATGCAAATTTAAATGCATTCCTGAGGTCGCAGGGATACTCCAGCATGCGTCTGAGTTCTTTTTATAAGGGAATTAATTATTATTTCAAAGCAGAGTGCCAGGAGGGACATGGCTTAGTGAAGAGGGTTCAGAAAAGGTTTTCTGTAGGCAGGGCCTTTGGTTGAAACGCAATGATGGGGCAGGAGTTAGGTCAAATTGAGGAAAGTTGGAGTGGTGAGACTAGCATGTGTGTGTGTGTGTGTGTGTGTGTGGTGTATGTATGTGTATATGTGTGTGTTGTGTGTATGAGTGTGTGTGTGTTTGTGTGTGTGTGTGGGGGGGTAATTCCTCTTACCCCTTGTTGGTTCTCCTTGGGCTGAGTAATCAAAGTAACTTGGGAACACTTATAGGAGAGAAAACAAAATTTGAGGAATCTTCATTGTTACTGGTATTTGGTATATTGGGTACGCCAGGGGTCTCATTCTCCTAACTCTGAAAGAGCCTTGAATACGGCGCTTTTTTTTTTTAAAAGTCTCAGGGCTAGGATGAAGGAGACGTTACTGGGGCCTGCTCGAGGCAATCGACGAATAACAGGATGGTTGTGATTGTGATTGTGAGGAATCTTCAGAGCTGTGGAGGCCAATAGGGCACACAGGGATATAGTTTCTGAACTGAGGAATGAGATTGGGGACCAGGATATAAGGAGAGAGATGGGGTGGGGGCGTGACAAAGAGCCGGTGCTCTGCAATAAGGTGTTTGCTCTGCCATATGGATTCGTTTCATGGGCTCTTTCTGGTAAAAACCCTCATTCTGGGTAAGATCCCAATTTTGACTCTCCTAGGTTGTTCACAGTTTTCTGTCAACATACAGGGGAAGCCAGTTCTGAGTTCCATCCGTTTAAAGCCTGATGGGATGGGGAGGGGAAGCCCCCAGCCTACTCTGAAAATAGAGTAGGAGTGAAGGGCCTCACCTGGTGATGCTCAGGGCCTACTCTTGGCTCTGCACTCAAAAATCACTCCTGGCAGGGCATGAGGGACCATGCAGAATGCTGGAGATGGAACCTGGGTTGCCATGTGCAAGGCAAGTGTTTTACTCCCTGCCCTGTTTCTCTCGCCTCTCTGCACTGAGTATTATGATCAAGGAAACATTAAGCTTGTCCTTCAGCCCACACTCATGTCCTCCCATTCTTCGGATCAGCTTCTGTGTGATGACAGACACATTTGTGCCCAAGCTGGGTGGGGAGATCCCTACCATCAATTACTTCCTCCAGGCTTTGGGACAACAGGCAGGTAATTTAGTGTAATTGTGTGGGCTCCTGTCAGAGTACCTTTGGGGATGTAATTGTGTGTGTGTGTGTGTGTGTGTTTGTGTGTGAGTGTGTGTGTGTAAAGAAACAAGTCCATGCATACACATTTATGACTTGTATTTCCAGAATTCTCTGCAGCATTGGAGGGAAACAAATATAGCAGAGGAACAATATTTGTATTGTCATAGTTAAGCACTGGCAAACATTTGAGTTCAGATTTTCTTTTTTTATTATTCTGCTTGGGTAGGAATATTTAATTCTCTGATGGGCGCTGGAGTAAATTGTAACTTCTTGGTTCCAACTGCATAACTGTTCACAAAGCATTCTCTTGTAAGATGCTCCCGACAGCCCCACGAGATCAGTCATTCATTACTACTTGTGTTCATTCACTCATTCATCCAAGAGGTCTTCTTTGAGCCCCTGCCGTATACTAGGCAAGATTCTAAGTCCTGGTGCTGGGGTGCATCGAACAGGAAAGGTCCTCGGGGGACCTAAAGATTGAGATGATGGGGGAGGATTAAAACATAAACAGAAAACAAAGCCAAAAACTCAACAGCTACAAAAACTAAACTTAGAAGCTACCAGATATTGAACCCACAGCACGGGCTTACTTGGAAAGACCAGTGATTGGCTTGTGAGGATTCTGGCTTGTGTGGAGGTGAGGGGCCACACCTGGTGATGCTCAGGGACTACTCTTGACTCTGCACTCAGAAATCACTCCTGGGCTAGGCACACATGCTAGGGGAAAAGGCAGCTCAGATAGATAAGGGAGCACCAAATAAAGGGTGTTAGGAGGATCCCCACAGGATGGGAGATCCTTGTTGAGAGTGGACTGTGGACCGAACAGGATTGCCACTCAATGCCTCTGTTGCAAACCACAGCACCCAAAAGGAGAGAGAACAAAAGGGAATGCCCTGCCACAGAGGCATGGAGGGGGAGGTGGGGGGGGGAGGAATACTGGGACTGGTGGCGGTGGAGAATGGGCACTGGTGGAGGGATGGGTGTTCGATCATTGTATAACTGAAACCCAAGCACAAAAATTTATAAGTCTACAACTGTACCTCAAGGTGTTTCACTAATAAATAAAAATTAAAAAAAAAAAAAGAAATCACTCCTGGCTGGTCTTGAGGGATCACAGAGGATGCCAGAGATGGAACCTGGGTCGGCCACATGCAAGGCAAGTGTTTTACCCGCTGCCCTCTATCTCTGGCCCCTCTGCACTGAGTATTATGATCACGGACCTGTCTCGTTTCCCTTGCTCACTCCTCAGTGCTCTGTGTCGGAAGTCCAGGCAAAGTTAGCAGAACAAACATGCCGTGGACACTTAAGGATTCTTTTGAACCAGTTGCTTCTTGCTTTAAGGCCTAACAGGCAGAGGACAAGCAAGTTGAGAGTACGTGACCCTCTCTGCAGTTTCAGGGGAGATCTCCTCTAATCCTGGGAGGGAAAGGAGGGCAATCTGGTCTCCAGAAAACTCTGGAGAAGGATGGGCTCGAACCCGCACAACAACACCATCCTCCTGCCTGATCTCCTCCTTACCTGTTCCCCCCAGTATCCCGCTTGGTCTTTAAGATGCTGTTTGGGCTGGAGCGATAGCACAGCGGTAGGGCGTTTGCCTTGCACGCAGCCAACAGGGCCGACCCGAGTTCGATTCCTCCGCCCCTCTTGGAGAGCCCGGCAAGCTACCGAGAGTATCTCGCCCGCACGGCAGAGCCTGGCAAGCTCCCCGTGACGTATTCGATATGCCAGACACAGTAACAACAAAGTCTCCAGTGGAGACGTTACTGGGCCCGCTCGAGCAAATCGATGATCAACGGGAGGGCCTTTCCTTTCCTTGGGTGATCTGGGAGAGTTACTCGGTTTTCAGGAGTATCTTGCCTTTACCAGAGGGTTACATGACACTCAATTTCCATTTATTGTTTGTTTCTCCTCTCCGCTACCCTTTTATAACGGGGAGGGGCTGTCTCAGCCAAGAATCTAGGCAGCGGGAAGAGAAAATTATTTTTCCTCCTTCCCATAGAATTCTGTAGCATGAGCTCCCTTTCATTAATTTAAGCTTTAATGGTGGCAGTGACAGGTCCTGCTGCAGATAAACACTTCTTTAGAGACTGGAGGAGAAGGGAGTAAAGAGGAGGTGAGAGCTTTCTCCTCTAGGCTTTAAAGGCCTACAAAGACCCTTCCAGGTCCTTTCGGGGCACTGGTAGCAAGAGAATCCTCTGCCCCCCCTTGCACCCCCACCCCCCCTTTCTGGCAAGCCTGAGGGTGTCCGATGTGGGTGTCCGAGCCACCAAATCCTGTAAAGGTTGGGAGTGTCTGCTCGGAAGCCAGAAGATGCCAAAAGCCCGTTTCCCACAGCCCCTTCCAACTCTTGTTGCCCTGTAAATTTTCCATGAAGGCTTAGACATAAAATATTTTCATCTCTGTCTTATCGACCCTGCACTGCCATTTGAATGGGCAAGTCGGCAAAGGCGATTTACAAGGGTAGGATGTGGCTGGGTCCCTGTTAAATTTTATTTACAAAAATTGGCGGTGGGCTGAAGTGGAAAAATCCCCTTTCCGGAGGAAGAATTGACAGCCAGGAGGTCAGGAAGGGACTCTGTTAAGCTCGAGGGAACTGAAGCAAGGCTCTGCCCACTTGAACCCCACTTGGGTCTTACCTGGGTTTGTGTAAACCAAGCTGGGCAGCTGAGGCAGGGACCTAGCAGTAGATCAGCCTGGGACAGGCTCTGGGATTCTGGAAAAACAGGATTTGCACATTTTCCATATCAGGACTCGAGGTTCGCTGAGCCTTACTCCAAGCGATAGGACCATTCCCAGTGATGGGGAATTGGACAGTGAGGATGCTGAGGCAGGCACAGAGGGTCTCATCCAGTGCAAGAAAGGGCTTGACGCCAGGGAAAATGGAGTCATGAAATTTGCATATGAATGGATGGACATGGAGCGGATCATGCTGAGTGAAATGAATCGGAGGGAGAGGGACAGATGTGGATAACTGCACTGGTTGGTGAGATACTGAAAAATATAGTAGCATTGTAGCACTGTCCTTCATCGATATGTTCGAGCTGGAACCAATTACGTCTCCATTGTGAGACTTGTTGTTACTGTTTTTGGCATATTGAATACGCCACGGGGAGCTTTCCAGGTTCTGCCGTGCAGGCAAGATACTCTCGGTAGCTTGCCGGACTCTCTGAGAGAGATGGAGGAATTGAACCTGGGTCGGCCACGTGCAAGGCAAACGCCCTACCCACTGTGCTATCGCTCCAGCCCAAAAAACTTAGTATGAGACTCAAATCCAAGGACAGCAGAAACAAGGGCCAGGGGGACTGGTCCATGGTTGGAAGCCTTCCACAAGTGGTGGTGTGGGGAGGGCAGCTAGGAGAGATAAGGGGCTGCTATGACAAAGATAGTTGGAAATGATCACCCTGAACTGTGTGCTGAAAGAAGGTGAAGGGAGAAACATGATAACCTCTCAGTACCTGTACTGCAAGCCATAATGCCCCAAAAAGGAGGGAGGGAAAGAGGGAGGGAGAGAGGAAAGGAGAGAGAGAGAGGAAGAGAGGGAGAGAGAGGGAGCAAGTGAGCGAGAGAGCAAGAGAGAGAGAGAAACTTACCATAGAGACAGACTGGAGGGGGATGGCTAGAGGGAACATTGGTGGTGCGGGATGTACTTTGGTGGAGGGACAGGTGTTGGAACATGAGTGAAACAAAGTTACAGCTCTGTAGTAATTCTCTCACAGTGATTCAATATATATATATATATACATATATATATGTCACTTGATCACTTGATACCCCGTTACTCATCGATTTGCTCGAGTAGGTGCCAGTAACGTCTCCATTCATTTCTGTTGCGTGCTAGCGTAGCCCAATGGCATCTGCTCGTTCTAGGAACATGAAGAGCCTCAAACCGATCATTTTGGGTCTTGACAAAGAAGTCTGACCATCTGGTAGGTGGGTGACCACGTGATCTTTTGACGTCCGGTGGAATCCAGTCAGTAATGGCTCTAGTCCAGTGGTCGTCTCTAAACCTCATTACGTGTCCAGCCCATCTGATTTTTGATGCCTTGGCAAATGAGACAGCGTCCCTGATTCTTGAGCGTTGATGGAGATCGGAACTCCGGATTCTATCTCTCATTTGAGTGAAGCATGATACTCCAAGCATAGCTCTTTCGATTCCTCTTTGAGAGACCCGAATAGCGTTCTCATCCTGTTTTCGTAGGGCCCAGGTATCTGAGGCATATGTTAATACAGAAAGAACAGAGCAATTGAAGAGATGTGCTTGGAGCTGGAGGTTCTTTGTCCTCTTAGTTATTTCTTCAATGCTCTTGAAGGCATTCCAAGCCGCTCTCTTCCTCCTGCATAACTCAGGTGCCAGATCATTTGTTATGTTGACTTCTTGACCTAGGTATATATAACTGTTGCATTCGGAGATGGTCGTTCCGTTGAGAGTGAATGGAACATTAGGAACAAGACTGTTTCTCATGAACATTGTCTTTGTGAGATTCAGTTGTAATCCGACCTTTCCACACTCACGGTCAAAGTTGGTTAGCATTTGTGCCGCTTGGCTGATGTTTGGTGTTATTAGAATGATGTTATCAGCAAAGTGGAGGTGGTGTAGTTGCCAACCATCTATCTTCACTCCCATTCCTTCCCATTCCAGTCATCGCATGATGTTCTCGAGAGTGGCACTGAAGAGTTTTGGTGAAATGGTATCACCCTGCCGAACCCCTCTCTTGACATGGATGATTACTTCTTTGTAGAATGGCGAGATCCTGGTAGTGAATCTGTAATACAGCTCACAGAGGATCCTGGTGTATTGAGTTTGAACGCCCTGATTGGCTAGGGCTTCGATGACCACTTCCATCTCAACAGAATCAAAGGCCTTCTTTAAATCAATAAACGTTAGACAGAGTGGCATCTTGAACTCCTGAGAAACCTCAATGACCTTGGTTATTGTGTGGATATGGTCGATGGTGCTGAATCCTTTTCGGAACCCGACTTGTTCGCATGGTTATCCTTCATCTAGTGTTCTAGCAATCCTATTCAGGATGACTCAAGTGAACAGCTTGTAGATGACAGACAATAGGTAGATTGGGCGATAGTTGCCAATGTCGTGGATGTCTCCCTTCTTGTATAGTAGTACAGTCCTGCTTGTTTTCCATTGGGATGGAACCTTGCATTCAGACAGGTAGCATGTGAAGAGCCCAGCCAGTGTATTGATGAGTTCTTCAGGCATTCAGGTCTGACCTTGTCTGGGCCAGATGCTTTTCGTTTCTTTACCGAAGAGATGGTGTGTTGGATTTCGGAAGGGCGAACATTGGGAATGATATATCCATCCTGCGGAATTTGGTATGTGGGCAAGTGGACGTGGCTATTAAAGAGATCTGAGTAGAAGTCACGAATAATCTTCTCCATTGCCCTTCTGGAAGATGTGATAGATCCATCAGGATGTTGGAGGGCAGTCACCTTGGTCTTGTAGTTGGTAAAGGACAGGCTTGTAGTTGGTGAAGGATAGGCAGGCATTATGAATGCTTTTCCTGGCTTCTGCCGCATCTACCAGCACTGCTGCTCTTCTGTCTTTGAGGTCATCCTTGATCGCTTCTCTGCACTGTTTTGCCAGCTCAGACCTTCTCTTGCGGTTGCCTGAGGCATGCACCAAGCCACATTGGCAAATAAGTTCAACAGTGTTTGAAGAAAGGTGTTTTTTTTTGTGGTTATCTCTCTCTTGCATTCCTTGCACAATCATGGAGGTGCTGAATCATTTGATCGTATTCCTCGTCAATGTTGTCAATGACAGCATCTTCCCATGTTGTCACAACAGAGCCAAAGAGCTCCCAGTTGGTGGTCATTCTGGGAGTTCTCTTCTTAAACTTTGCATTCTTTTCTCCCTGCTCTGTGAAGTAGAATTTTGCACGAAGGAGACGGTTTGCAATTTTGGGACAACAGCAACATTGGTCAGGCAAAACCGCCAATTGAATATGATTTGGTCTATTTCATTGTGGAACCGTCCACCGGGAGACTCCCATGTCCAACGTTTAGATTTGGCCTTTTGTAACTGTGAGTTACCATGGATGGTCTTGGTTGACATGATGAACTCAGACAGTCTGTCACCCTGTTCATTCCATTCTAGGCCATGGGTCCTGATGTGGAGTTAATTGGCTGATCTTCTTGGTCCTATCTAGGCATTAAAATCACCGACAATGATCTTGTAGAAGGCGTGGTCTTCTTTATAGAACTTCTCTAGCTCCATGTAGAACTTCTCAATTTCTCCTTCAACATAATTGGATGTTGGTGCATAGACAACAAAGATAGAAACTGCTGGCAGTGAGCCACATCTATTCAAATGTAATTGTCCAATTCGGGTTGTTAGGCATTCAAATGAATCAATGCTCATGGCTAAGTTTGTGTTGACAAGAATACCGACACCACCGATGCCTCTTTTGTCACATGTTCCAAGGAATAGTTCTTCTCCAGTGTCGAAAACGGCTTGATGTGATTGATGCCTTCTCATTTCAGTCAGACCAATGATGTCGTATGTGATCTTTTGCGCTTGTACTATCAGGTCCTCGATGGATGCTTCAGATGCCAGCATACGTGCATTGAAAGTACATACAGTCATTTTTGTCCTTCGTTTTGGCAGCCTAGTTCGGCCTTGAGATTTTATCAGCCTCTCCTTCCACATCCTTCTTGACTCTGCCATATTCAGGGTCAGGGGAATGAGATCCATTTTTTTTTTTTACTGGATTTGGTATATCAAATATACCACAGATAGCTCTGCCGTGTGGGTGGGATATTCAAGGTATACTGAAAACATAAATGAACTTTCCAGTTGTTCCTATTAAGTCATATGCGCTGTTATGATACTCTCAGTAGCCTGTTGGGTTCTCTGAAAGTGATATATATATATATATATATATATTATATAATATAAATGGGCTGGAGCGATAGCATAGCAGGTAGGGCATTTGCCTTGCACGCAGCTGACCCAGGTTTGATTCCTCTGCCCCTCTTGGAGAGCCCGGCCAGCTACCAAGAGTATCTCGCCCGCACAGCAAAGCCTGGCAAGCTACCCGTGACATATTCCATATGCCAAAAACAGTAACAACAAGTCTCACAATTTGTTGTGAGATGTTACTGGTGCCTGCTCGAGCAAATCGATGAACAATGGGAGGACAGTGCTACAGTGCTACGTAATATAAATATTGTATACACACATATATAAATATAAATTATTTATATAAATATATTTTTATATATATAAATGTGGCACTTGCTAAAATCTCAGGGCTAGGACAAATGGAGATGTTACTGGTGCCTGCTTGAGGAAATCAATGAACAACAGAATGACAGTGATACTGTGATGTGTATATATATATATATATATATATATATATACATATATATCACTGGCTGGAGCGATAGCACAGCAGGTAGGGCATTTGCCTTGCACGCAGCTGACCCGGCTGATCTGGGTTCGATTCCTCTGCCCCATAGCAGAGCCTGGCAAGCTACCCGTGACTTATTTGATATGCCAAACACAGTAACAACAAGTCTCATAATGGAGACATTACTGGGCCCGCTCCAGCAAATCAATGAACAATGGGAGGACAGTGAGATATATATAAGGTAAAGGTAAAGGCCCTCCCGTTGATCGTCGATTTGCTCGAGCGGGCCCAGTAACGTCTCCATTGGAGACTTTGTTGTTACTGTGTCTGGCATATCGAATACTCTCGGTAGCTTGCCAGGCTCTCCGAGAGGGGCGGAGGAATCGAACTCGGGTCGGCCATGTTGGCCGCTTGTAAGGCGAATGCCCTACCCGCTGTGCTATCGCTCCAGCCCTATATATATGTGGTGTGTGTTCAATAAAAAAAAAGGGCTTGAGTCAGGAATTAGGAGACCAGAATAAACAACTCTGTCATTTTCCTGCCCTGGTCTGTACCCCAAGGCAGGTCCCCGTCTCCTCCATGAGCACTGTGGGAACTGTCAGCTCAAGTGCAGAGACACGTTCTCAAGGGGGCAGTGGCGTTATGGAAACATTTCTCTAAATTCCTCAGCCTCCACACATTATGTCGGCGTTGGTCGGGCTCCAGCAGAACATGTGCGTGGCCATCCATAAGCAGATGTGACTGTGATTAGCAAGATGTAGACCCATGTAAACATTGGCCGCATGCACGTGGGCTCTAGGCGGTCTCGAGTTAGCTCACTCCATGGTCACCAGAAACACAACGCCCACCACACAAGGCTCTGCTCATTTTGGGATGTGACAGAGGGGTCCTCACACTCAAGGTGGACGCATCCACGCAGTGAGGGAATGGGCTCCTGGCCTGTCAACTTGGATTAGATGCTCAGTGCTGAACTGCATTGAGTTTAGGACTTAGGGACTTGGAACTCAACCTCTCCCCCATCCCTTACTTGAGACTGTTTTATTTTTTCTTTAATCATTGAAATAGCGATAATGGTAAGTTGTTGTGACTTTTACTCTCGGAATTAAATATGAGCATAGGGACAAGCGATTCCCCAGAACCCGACATCCTGCAGCCTTCAGTAAAATCTTAGCTCTTGGGTTTTGAGAAACTGGTTCCTATAGGAGCAGTAGCTGCACCCATAAACAGCAGCACCCTTCCTAGTGATGTCGGTGGGCCTCATGGATGGCCCATAAGAAGTGGGGAGGAGAAAGACGGCCACTTTCTTCCCATCCACCTCTGCCACCTGGGACCCAGGGTTACTGGGTTCTTGTCTCGCCTCGCAGAAAGGAATTTCAGGAGTAGACGAGCAGTGAAATTACATAGTTTTTATTTGGAGGTTTTGAAGGGAAGGAGAGAGAGAAAGTGGGAGAGAGTGGAGAGTAATGTCTCAAGAGAGAACCCGGGCTTCTCCAAGGGCGGAGAGAGCCCCAACATGCATCCCAGCAACAGACAGAAAACATGAAAGTCCACACTCAAGAGGGGAGATGAGGGTGACACATGTGCTTGGGTACCACATGTGCTTGGCCACGTGGGTGCCGGCAGCTTATGGGCTCAGGCAGCATATATGCGTCCTTCCTTTGTTCAAGGTGGCCTTTATAGGGTTTCTCCAATCTGCCCCCATGAGGGGCTTGCTAGGGAGGTAACCAAGGGGGTTGAGAATGGTGATGATCTTCTTTGAAATTCCTTCACTGGCCTTTTGTTTCTGCAGGAGCTTCTTTTGGAGGGGGTTGGTCCAGCCTCCTCAGGGTCTGTTACAGACTTGCACCAATTCTCCATGAGGTCAGGACTAAGTAAAGTAAAGTAAAGGCCCTCCCGTTGATCATCGATTTGCTCGAGCGGGCCCAATGACGTCTCCATTGGAGACTTTGTTGTTACTGTGTCTGGCATATCGAATACGTCATGGGGAGCTTGCCAGGCTCTGCCGTGCGGGCAAGATACTCTCGGTAGCTTGCCGGGCTCTCCGAGAGGGGCGGAGGGATCGAACTCGGGTCGGCCATGTTGGCTGTGTGCAAGGCAAATGCCCTACTGCTGTGCTATCGTTCCAGCCCCAGAAAATTTACTGCCATTGCCTTGGGAGGGGCCTTCCCTATCTGCCTGCCTCAAGAGAGAGGCCGCATGCACGTGGGCTCTAGGCGGTCTACATGACTAGTAGTGACCATAAAGCTGGTAGTTTCAAGAGCTACTTGAGAAACTTAGAATAGCAGTGCGATCTATGTGAATTTTCCTAGCAACAGTGACTTAAATGAGATACCCCCGATCTACTCTAACTTCTCTAAAGACCCCTTTTCTGAACAGCACCAGAACTCAGGTCCTAGGGGTTCTGCAATGTCTTTGGAAGTCCTTATACATCATTCTGAACTCTGTGGGGGGGAGAAGGACCATGAAATATAATTCGTCTGTGCAGCCCTGCTTTCATAGAAGGAAAACATGTGAAGTGAGTTTTTAGCAAATCGAATAAAATATTTTATAACCCACACAGATCACAGTGGGGCTCAAAGGCTTTCTGTTGACTTCTTAAGGTTATAAAGAAAGGGAATCCTGGGAAATGGTATGTATGAGCAGGGGATGGCACCTAGCCTGCCTTGGTGACCTGGTGTGTGTGTGTGTGTGTGTATGCTTGTGTGTATGTATGCTTGTGTGTGTGCAAGTTCACATATCTCTGTATGTATGAACACATCAAAGGCATTTAGGTGCTAATTTTGAAAAATACCCCCTAGCTAGATGAGGGGCAACCCCCACAAGCCAGAGGATGTAACTGTCAGCCAAGGTTTGATTGACCTCAAAGTTCTCACCCCTACAGGCATTCTTGTGTTTATTAGCATTTGACTGGTGACCACTTTTTTCAAATGGCCTGGATTTTTAGAAATAAATGGACAGTATCCCCCCCCTCCCCATCTTGTATTTACTGATTAAAATTCTCTACCAAGACTATGTGCTTTTGGTAAAGAACCCCAAGGGATTCTTGTACAAAATAACATTGGAGGTTACTGTATTACCCTTTTGATTAATTATTATTATCATTACTACTACTACTACTACTACTACTACTACTGCTTGTTTGGGGGCAACACCCAGCAGTGCTCAGGGCTTACTCCTGGCTCTGCTCTCAAGAATCACTCCTGGTGGTGTTTGGGAGGATTGTATGGGACAGTCAGGGATTGAATGTGTTGTTCTATTGCTCTGGTTCCGTGTATTGCTCTTTCCAAATCAGCATTCCACCCCTGTGCCTAAGCATGTATAGATTTTATTGGATCTGTCAACCATGCACCAAGTCCAGAAAATTAAAAAATGGGACAATTTCTTTCGCTCTGTCCTGGATAACTAAGACCATTATGAATCAATGATTCTACAGCATAATGTAGCTGAGAATATTCATAAGATTCCTAGTTTATGGTGCTAGAAGATGTCTTCTATAAATCATTGAAACTTTCACAAGTTGGAGGTCGTTTCAAACTAGTGAGTTATTTTGGACTAGCTTGAGGCAAAATAAATAAATAAATAAATAAATAAATAAATTGATTGGGTATTAAATTCGGGGATCTTCCCGCTTGGATGATTCCTTTAGGAAGAAAGTTTAGAAGTCCAGTGCCTTTAATTTGAGTGATTGGCCAGTGGGTGTCTGGGTGCCTCTGGGGCCCTCACAATGTGTCATTTGAAGCTCAAGTGAAGGTTTCCCCCGATGAATTAAATAGAGAAGCATAGATTGGAAAGACAGAGAGGTACAGATGGTTCGAACTTGATGGGGCAAAGAATCACTTATGAGAGCTGACGGAAATCTTGGAAAACCAGATGACCAGTCAGCTAAACACTATTTTATGAGTCTTAATAAAACTAAAATCTGTTGCCTCAGCAGATAAAAGAATGATGAGCCAGGCAGCGGCAACTTCACATATATCTGAGAATTCTTAGAGCCTGTCTCCCTTTTTTGATGGCTTTCTTCTCAGAGTTGTCTCTCCCCCACCATTTCCTTTGTTCTTCCTGTTCTCTATCTTTGTATTTGTCATGTGTTGAACTGGGATCCTCCCATCCCCACCCCACAAAATCCATGTTGAATTGAATAATCCCCCCGCTCCCGTCCCCCCACCATATACACACATCCTCAGAATGTGACTATATTAGGACAGAATATCTCCAGGGAGGTGACCAACTTCATGGAAGTCACCAGTTGAGTGTCCTTAGACTAGAGGGAATCTGAACACAGGTAGGAACTGGCAGAATGGACTGAACAGGTGAAGGCGCAAGGAGAAGGACATCTGCAAACTGAGCAGTGGACAGGTCCTTGACCTTGCAGTTTGACCTTGAAGTTGTAGGCTATGTAGCTGGGAAAGTTCCAGTGGACCCCGTTTGTGACTGTGGGAAACCCCAGAGGGTGGCAGCAGTATTCTCTGAGCTATGGCCTTCTCTCTATGCCTCTGTTTCTCTCTGAGTATCACTTTGTCTTTTTTCTGTATCTCTCCCTGTCTCTCCGTCTCTGTCTCTCTCTGTGTTCCTGTAGATTTCAGCCTCTCTTTCTCTCTCCATCCTCTCTCTCTCCCTCCTTCCCTCCCCCCCCCTAATTATTCTCTTCCTCCGGTGGCTAAAACATTATATCACATGGAAATGACCACACCAAAACAATCAAATTCCTCCCTCTTCTTTCATTCTCTTCTTTTTCATCACTTCCCTTCAGTTTTATGTCACAGTTCCCTCATTGGACATAACATGAAAGTGGAATTTATATTTCAGGATTGATTGTCTTTATGGATTCAAGTTTTACGACCCCTTATACTAATTTTAAAGCAACACACTTAACTGTTTCACATTCATCAAAGAGAAGACTAAATTGAATGGCCTTTTGGGAGGAACTCTGGTTTGAAGTCTTTCTTTTTGGGGGCATACCCACTGGGGCTTAGGGCTTGCTCCTGGTTTTGCACCCAGAAGTTTCTCCTGGAGGTGCTCAGGGAATAATATGGGGTACTGGGGATGGAAGCAGGGTTCGGTGCATGAAAGACAAGCACCCTACCCACTGAACTATCTTTCTGGTCCTTCCTTCCTTCCTTCCTTCCTTCCTTCCTTCCTTCCTTCCTCCCTCCCTCCCTCCCTCCCTCCCTCCCTCCCTCCCTTCCTTCCTTCCTTCCTTCCTTCCTTCCTTCCTTCCTCCCTTCCTCCCTACCTCCCTTCCTCCCTTCCTCCTTTCCTCCTTCCCTCCCTCCCTCCCTTTCTTGGTGGGGGTAAAAATCTTTGCATTAATTGACCTCAAATCTTACTAGATTCAGGGTCACCTGAAGATGAGGGTCAAGTCTGGCAAAATGCACGGATTTCCACTCTTTCCTCCCAAAGTTTTGACTCAGAACATTTGTGTTAGGGCTTGCGATGACGTCATTGAAGAGATTTCTGGATAATTCGACTCAGGGGGTCCTTTGAGCATGCTGAGAATCACAGCCCTAGACCAAAAGAAAGGCCTCTCCCTCTGAGCCCTGCTTAGCTTTTGTTCATTCTAAACAGAGAATAAAGGGAAAATCCCAGGTTCCAGAAGATGTTTTAAAATATTCCGCCCGAGCATCAAGTTGTGGATTTTCTTTCTTCCTGAGCACTGAGCCCATCCGCCCAACAGAGTTGACATTCACGTTCAGACAATGCAGGTTGCTGGAAACTTGAAAAATTAACAGTCCTGGGTTTACTTCTCTGGCACCTGTTTTGATTATTGAATTAAGAAAGTTCTGGCAGCTCCCACCGGCTCTGCCAGCTGTTGAAGAGCACATTTCAGAGAGATGGGAAGGCATGTCAGAGATGTAAGGGTCATTCATTTAAAGAATAAGCCGTCCGGATCAAGTTCTGTTTAGGCTGTCAGAACTGATCGCCGGCGTAATGAAACAGCCTGAACAGAGGGGCACAGAGACAGCGAGAGCCCAAACACATCAGCAAAGAGAAAAATGTGCTGATGTTTAAGTCAACACCCTGAGTGTCGGCTCACTGTTGGCGGGAGGTGCTGGCAAGTGTGGGGGGGGGGTGATAGTCCTCCTGCGGTTTGGGGTGATTCATCTGCTACCTTTGTGGAGGCTGTAAAAATGATGGCATGGGGTGGGGGGCACACAGGCCTGTCAGCAGGAAGCAAAGGACACTGGGGAGACAGAGCATCAAGGTAAGGTAGCACCTCATTGGTACTAGAAGTCCTCAGGGTCCCTCTGGAACTAAACAGGCTGCTGCTTCTGGCAATCCCAGGCCCCGGGAAAGGCACATTTTCATGTGTGTGCAAGCGTGTGTTCCTATGGTGTGCACGTAGGTACACATGCATGTCCAAAGCATATGCACATAGAGACAAATGCACCCAGACACACCATGTACGTATATGCATGAAAAATACACACCAACATATATGTGCACCACGAAAACCCATATCTGAAACATACGCACATATCACATGCATACATACATAAACAGAAACCACTCACAAACCATATACACACATACAAAAACTTACAACGTACAAAAACATACAAGTGCATCACATGAATGCATGTATCAAAAAATACATGCACACATTTGACCCAGCAATACCACTCCTGGGAATATATCCCAGAGAGGCAAAAATGTATAGTCGAAGTGACATCTGCACTTGTTTGTTCATTGCAGCACTCTTTACAATAGCCAGAAACTGGAAGAAACCTGAGTGCCCAAGAACAGATGACTGGTTAAAGAAACTTTGGTACATCCACACAATGGAGTACTACGTAGCTGTTAGAAAAGATGAAGTCATGAAATTTACATACAAGTGGTACAATATGGAAAGTATCATGCTAAGCGAAATGAGTCAGAAAGAGAGGGGTAGACATAGAAAGATTGCATTCATCTGGGGGATATAAAGTAACAAAGTATGAGATTAATACCCAAGAATAGCTGAGATCAGCACCAGGATGATTACTCCATAACTTAGAGGCCAGCCGGGTATCCTAGAGGAAAGGGCAGTTCAGATAGAGAAGGGAGCACCAAATAAAGGATGTTTGGAGGATCCTCCCAGGAGGGGAGATGCATGTCGAAAGTGGACTATGGACTGAACATGTTTGCCACTCAATGCCTCTTTTGCAGACCACAACACCCAAAAGGAGAGAGAGAACACAGGGGATTGCCCTGCCACAGAGACAGGGGGGATGGGGGGATGGGGGTGGGAGGGATATTATCCATGGTGGTGGAAAATGGGCACTGGTGGAGGGATGGGCATCTGATCATTGTATAATTGAAACCAAAGCACAAAAAATTGTAAATCTACAACTTTAAAAAAAATAAAATAAAATAAAGGGGAAAAAAATACATGCACAAATCACATTCACACACAGGCACACATATACTTGGACCAGACGTTTATACTCACATGCACAATGCAGACTGTACACATACCTGTATCTGTAAATGCAAGTACTTGCGTGCATGTGTTCCACACACATGTGCACATACCAGATACACAAACACATGCATATGTTTACTTGAACCCTGAGCACACATAGGCATGTATGTGGTCCTGCACACAAAATGCTCAAACACACATTGGCCACATGAACATCCCTTTTTGTGCACATAAGCATAAATCCAACTACATGCACACACATACCTATATATTTTTTTAATTTTTCAAAAATTTTATAAGGTAGTTCACAGTATTTGATTACATTGAATATTCAAACACCAATTCCACCACCATACTTGGGATGTTTTCTTCCCAAGCCCCAATCCCTGTCCCAAAGCACAACTGAAATAATATATTTTGTATCGTCTGTTATGAAGAACTGCTAAAAATGCTTCCAAAAATGTATTTATACAGGAAGCAGAGTGAAGATTGTTCTATTTTGGCAGGGGCCATGAAGACATTTTTTAGGATATCACTAACATGTTGTTAAAGGTTGAGTGATGTGAACTTTCATATATATATGAAAATATGTATATATGCATATATATATATTTCCCTCTATGATTTGTTGCCTACTATCCGAACACCATCAAATGTGGCATGCTACTTATGGAGAATGGACAGGGAGTGTCTTATGGCGGGGAGGGCTCTCACCCGCCCCCCTCTGGGGTGCCCCCCGAGTGAAACAGCCTGGCACGGAGTCTGGTGACATGGCTATGGTGGGGATTTATTATGCTTCCTTCTGAGAGAAAAAGCCTACATCACTTACTTAATCACTTAACTTCCCGTTAGTCGTCGATTTGCTCGAGCGGGCGCCAGTAACGTCTCCATTTGTCCCTGTTGCGTGCTAGTGTAGCCCAATGGCATCTCTTCGCTCCGGGAACATGGAGGGCCTCAAACCGATCGTTCATGATCCAGGGTCAGGTGAATGAGACCAGTTGTAGTTACTGGTTTTGGCATATCGAATACACAGCGGATAGCTTGCCAGGCTCTTCCGTGCGGGCGGAATACTCTCGGTAGCTTGCCAGTCTTTCCGAGAGGTATAGAGGCTTTTGGGGTGGCCTCTAATCACCCTACACACACCCTCACATATACAGGGATGCACACCCCTCCCCCTATGTCCTTGGCAAACAGAATCATATGTTTGCACACAAAGGAATTTACTGCCAGGGCAAGCGGTGGGTGGTGGAGACTGGGTGAGGGTTCCAGGGTCTTTCCCTTGGAATGCTGGTGAATGACTGCATCAAAACTTGCTTCACTACCCTGCAAAGAAAATGATGATTGGAATACAAATTTCCCCCCTCTGGAGAGGGGGAAAAATTCACTCCCCACATGCCTGACAAAGGACCAATCGCCAAGATTTATAAAGCACTCACAAAACTCAACAGCAACAACAAAATGCAAACAGCCCCATCAAAAAATGGGAAAAGCAATGAACAGACACTTCCTCAGAGAAGACAAGTAGATGGCCGAGAGGTAAATGAAAAAGTGCTCCTCATCACTTATCATCAGGGAAATGTAAATAAAAACTACAACGGGATTACAATTCACACCACTGAGATTGGCTCACGCTACAAGAACAGAAGGAAAGAGCGAGTGCAGGTGGGGATGGGGGGGTAAAGGAACCCTCCTTCAGGGTGAGGTGGGGAGGGAGATGTCACCCACTTCAGCCTCTGTGGAAAACAATATGGAGTCATCTCAAAAACTGTAAGTGGACTTCCTCATGACCCAGCATTTCCACCTCCTGGCTTCTATCCCAAGAACCCTGACACATAAATTCAAACACATGTCTGCACCCCATGTTCATTGCAGCACCACTCCCAGTAGCCAGGTGTTGGATCCTGGAACCTGGCAGAGTCCCAGTAGCCAGGACTTGGAAACAACCCAAGTACCAGAGAGGAGATCACCGGAGAGACACTCTGGTCTAGCTACACAACAGAAAACGACACAGTAGAAGAAAAGATGAAATCTTGTCATTTGCTGAGATTGGAGAGAGCTGGAGGGTGTCATGCTGAGCAAAACGAATCAAAGGGAGAAGAAGAAACGCCAGATAATTTCTCTCACTTGTGGACGCTAAAGAAATACAGTAAGGGAATGAATAATGGCTCGCCATAACAGGCCTTGAGAGTTGGCTCATAGAACTGAATTTGCTAAGTGGAGGGTGTGTGTGTGTGTGTGTGTGTGTGTGTGTGCATGTGTTTGCAGGAGTGTGTGCGTGTGTGTGTGCATGTGTGTGCTGCATGTGCATGTGCATACGTGTGTGCATGTGTGTGTGAGTGTGTACATGTGTGTGCGTGCGCCTGCATGTGTGTGCTATGTGTATGCGTGCGTGTACACGTGTGTGTGCCTGTGCGTGTGTGTGTGTGTGCATGTGTGTGCAGGAGTGTGTGCGTGTGTGTATGCGTGTGTGTGCTGCGTGTGCATGTGCATACGTGTGTGCATGTGTGTGTGAGTGTGTACATGTGTGTGCGTGCGCCTGCATGTGTGTGCTATGTGTATGCGTGCGTGTGTGTGTGTGTGTGCCTGTGCGTGTGTGTGTGTGTGTGTGTGTGTGGTGGGGAAGTTGGTGGTGAGAGGGGACCTAGAGACAGAGTCGGAGGGATACTGGTGCTCTGGTGGTGGAATAGCCGCACTGTACTCTGAAACATGAACAGTAGGAAAAATCACTGTGGAAAGTTAAGGAAGGAACTCCACTGGCCTGCTGGTAGAAGATGAACCTGGATGACTCTGTTCCTAGGCCCAGTTTCATTCTACAAGCTGGACCCAGCTCCTGCACATCCACATCCAGACATTTCTATCTCCTGTGGTGGAAGCCAGGACACCTGCCGGGGTGAGTCAAGGGCCTCTCGAGGTTGGGCAGACTGAAGCGTGTTCTGTGCTTCACCCGCTTGACGCTGGGCTGTGAGCCCCGGGAGGAGGATGCGGGGGTAGGGGTCTGGGTGTGTGTGGAGGGGCTGTTTGCTGAGCCTCTGCCAGGTTCCAGGATCCAACACATTCTCCTAGCGATGAAGGAATGAGTAACCAGAGAGGACATCCAGCCATTTAAAACTTCCTTTGATAGTCAAATGGTTTAATCAGCTGTTTATATTACAGAGCAGAATGGGAAATTTATGTGCATTTTTTTTTTTTTGCGGGGAATAGCAAAGCGAGCTGAAATTGACAGGCCTGGTGTCTATTTTAGAGGAGAGGGTTTTGGACTCCAATTTAAATTTAGCTGGCTTTTCTACCTCATCTGGGGGAAATGTTGGTCATTAGAGCTTTAGAGCAAAATGTTCTATATTTCACATTTATTTATGTGTTTCTCTTCTCAGTGCTTCCTAAAATACTTCATTATTTTAAAGTAGTTTCAGGTTTGCAAAACAATTTCGAGGAGGGCCCAGAGATTTTCCTAACACCTCACACCCCAATGCAAGCATAATCGCCCTGATCAGGAAAAAAAGAAGTGAATTTCTTGTTAAATCAGGATGAATCTCTAGAGATACTTTTTTTTTGTTGGTGTTGTTTTTGACCGCACCTATGGGTGTTCAGGGCTGACTCCTGGCTCTGTGCTCAACCAACTCCTGGTGGGCTTGGGGGACCATAGAGGGTGCCAGAGATCTAACCCAAGCTGCGTGCAAGGCAAGTGCCCCTCTGGCTGTCCTATCGCTCTGGCCCCTGTAAGAATATGTCATAATCACTGGTACTCCTGCTGAGTGGTATGTATGCTTTATGGAATCTTTGTTTGGAATATTCTTGGTGTTCTAAATATCCTCTGCCTCCTTGTTCCATCTCTCCTCATCTCCATATCCCTCACTGCAGCTACTGATCATTTTTATCATCCTTGTAGCTTTGTCTTTCTCCAGAGGTCAAACATTGGACTTAAGCGCCAGTTCTTACTGTTTCCTACTGACGTTTTTTTCACTTAGTAAGATGCATGTAAGTTTCCTCCCTGTTCTTTTATGGTGGGATAGCTTACTTTTATGCAAAGTAGTTGCTGAATATTATTTTAATATTTTTTGCTTTATATAAGCCTCGTTTATATAAAGTAAAAAATATTATCTCTGGAGCAATAGCACAGCAGTAGGGCATTTGCCTTGCACGCGGCCAGCTGCGATGACCTGAGTTCGATTCCTCCACCCCTCTCGGAGAGTCCGAGAGTATCTCACCCGCATGGCAAAGCCTGACAAGCTCCCCGTGTCGTATTCGATATGCCAAACACAATAACAAGAAGTCTCACAATGGAGACATTACTGGGCTCACTCAAGCAAATCGATGAACAATGGGAGAACAGTGTTACAGTGCTATAAACACTGTTGTTCACAATACAGTTTTCATAATACAGTTATTTTGGGCATTTAATATTCCAACACCAATCTCCCCACCAGAGTGACCTTCCCTCTACCATCAATCCCAACTATCCTCTAAGCCTTCCCCCTTAGCAAGAACAAAAGAATTTATTTTATATTTTTTGGTTACAACCAAATGGCTAATGGAATCATCAAAAAATACTCCAGTAAAAGAAAATTGGTGAAACTTGTTATATCTCACTCTGGGGTCATTAAATCTTAGTAAGTCTGAGTGCTAGTTGAGCCTTCTGTGTTATCATTTTTTTCTACTGAGCTCAGTTGGCTTCAATGTTCTTTTACTAGCTAACTTGGTGTACTCCTACTGGGAGGTCAGTATTGTGGAGTTTGGAGGTGTTATTCCAGCAACAGGCTCTCTAGAATGGATGTGTTTGCATAGTGTTGGCTGTGGTATGTGGATAAGACTCTCAGGACTTCCAGAAGTATGGGGGTGGCACGGCAGAGTGGGCGTGAGGAGACTGTCCACTCCCACTCTAAGAGAACCCCAGGGTCCTCTAGGTACTGTGTACCTAGAAGTGGTTTGGTGTCTCTGCAGAGATTAGTCACGGAGCCGTGGTTGGCATGGCGGCAGCTGGGCATGTGGGTGTGGCTGCCAGGTTGCCAAATATTATTTACCTTTTCACAAATCTAGGGCTATTTCTCTTTCCTTGGTAGCTATTGGGAGACACCGCATTTCACTTTCTTAACTAAAATCTCTGTTGTTTCCTACTTTCATTCTTTTAGCAGGGTTCTCGTGCAGGGGATTGGCTGTCTTGCATCTAGGTGTTAATTAAAGGGTGATGTTTTTTGCTTTTGAAGTGTGAAGCACAGGAGCTTCTTTTGTCTTATTTTGGATTCCTGTTTTTAATTTTTCATTTCGTCTTTCTGCGGTGAGTGACTGCTGCCTTTTTGATTTCTATTTTTTTCAATTATTTATTGATATTTTTCTTCTGCATCCTGGTGCATTTGTAAATAATCAGTGGGTCTTTGAAAGAGACGTTATTATAAAGAGTGTTCATCAAGGTATCCTGAGACAGGATTTGGAGGAAAATGAGAAGTAACAGGGTGGGAGGAGGTGGGAGGACAGGAGAATGAGGAGAGCGGGATGCAGGTCTGTTCCCTGTGACCTACTAAGGGAAGGAACAAAGGAGGAGGGGAGAAAGGCAGGGTGAATCTTAGCCTTTGATAGAGTCCTAAGAAAGTCTTGGCCATGTTGGGGAAAAATCTTCAAGCCAGAGTTATATAACAGAAGCCTAAAATTACACTTAGCTCTGAACTGGGAGCAACCTGGAAAAACACTGGCAGCTGCCATGACTCAGGGAGAATTTCACGGGCAACAGCCAAGATGGTCAGTCAACGATGCCCCTTTACCAGGATGTAGAAGGTACATCTTCAGAATTTCCACCCCAAGGATTCTCTGTAACTATCAGATCATAATTCACTTGATGTCTTTGAAATTACACTACTAGGTACATAAAGATTAGGTTGGTGGTTTTTTTTGGCTTATCTGCAGAATATCTCTGATTCAAGTAATGCTCTTGACCTTAGAACTTTGATGGGAAGATCGTTGGATACCCAGTATTGCATTAGTATTGATTGCATTTATTAACTATGTTTCTAGTCTTAAGAAAAATTAAGATCTAGTGTACCATAGGCAGTAAAATGCATGTGAGTTTACTGTTCAAGGACCTTGTGCCACTCTGCCTACCGTCGTTTTCAGCTGCCAGGCTATGACCCAGAGGTTTAAAAAATTGGAAACTACTGCTGTGTTTGAATCCACCACCTCCACAGGGATTCACTGCTCACTGTGTACCCAGAACCCCTTACCAATCATCCCCTTTCTCCTAAACACCATTGGCATAATTTCCACAGCATAGTTTGCTCCGTCCATTCAAGGATTATCATTTAATAAAAACATAAAGGTGTCTGTATTACTCCAACTTTTTTTTAGATGCAGCTATATTGTTACATACGTAGACCTGTAGATATTCATTTTTATTATGCTGATAATCTAAAGAGCATAGATTCCACAATATAGTCACTCGTTCACTGGTTGATGAGCAGCTGGATCGTTTCCAAGTTTTTTTTCTCATTTTTTATAATTTTATTTATTGAATAACCATGAGAGCAGTTACAAAGCTTTCAGGTCTAAGTTTTGGTCATACAATGAAACACCCGTACCTTCACCAGTGTCCATTCTCCACCCCCAGCAACCCCAGTATACCCCCATCCAACACCCTCCCCCTACCTGTGGGGCAGATGATTTCCACATTACTCTCTCTCTACTTTGATCACATTCAATATTTTGACACCAGACCCACCATTATTATATGGGATTTTACCCCAACACTCAGATATGCTGAAAAGGCAACTGTAGACAATTTGTGTTCTATTGCTGGTTATGAATAACATATGATCTCGTGTGGCTGCTGTAGTGTCTACACGATTTTGAAATTCTGAAATTTTAACACTTAAATCTGGAGGGATTTCTGCCCAAACCTGCTGAGTTCCGAGATTTGCTCCTGAGTCTTTGGGATCATGGCCGTTAAGCAGCTTGATCAGGAGCCAGAAAGGCCGTTCATGACTGGTGATTTGGGGTCACGTTGAGAACGAGAGGAAAGAGCCGGCTCCACCCCCATCCCACGAGGCCCCGCATGTCTCATCACTGAAGACCCAAACCTGACTGTCCAGTGGCTTCTGGAGGATGGTGGCCACCGAACCACCTAGGGGGAACAGGCGGAGGGACAACACCCTTTCCCCTCGGGGTGGCCCAGCAACAGTAACTTACTGCGGAGTCCGGGCGCATTTATGCCAAAAACCACTGGGTTTCAAGATTTGTTTCTGAATCTCTTGGATCATGGCTGTTAAGCAGCTTGATCAGGAGCCAGAGAGGTTGTTCATGGGTGATGACTTGGGGTCTCGTTGGGGTGGGGAGGAAAGGAATGGCTTCACTCCCATCCCATTAGGCCCAACCTGTCTCGTCACTGCAGGCCCAAACCTGACTGTCCAATGGCCTCTGGAGGATGGCGGTCATCGAGCCACCAGGGGAAGCAGGCGGAGGAACAGCACTCTTTTCCCTCTGGGGTGGCCTGGCGACAGTAACCTACTGCGGGGTCTGGACACATTTCTGCCAAAAGCCACTGGGTTTCAAGATTTGTTTCTAGACTCTGGGATCATAGCTGGTAAGCAGCTTGATTAGGAGCCAGAGAGGCCATTTGTGGGCGATGACTTGGGATCTAGTTGGGAAGGGGAGGACAGGACCAGCTTCACCCCCATCCCGTGAGGCCCTGCGTGTCTTGTCACTGTGGGCCCAAACCTGACTGTCCAGTAGCCTCTGGAGGATGGTGGCCAGTGGGCCACCAGGGGGAACAGGCCAAGGCACGAAACCTATTCCCACCTGGGTTGGTCCAGCACCAGTAACCTACTGCAGGGACCGGACGCATTTCTGCCAAAGGCCGCTGGGTTTTTAGATTTGTATCTGAGTCTCTGAGATCATGGCCCTTAAGCAGTTCAATCAGGAAGCAGAGAGACCATGCCTCCAATTATATAGCTGAGCTGAAGGTGTTTTATGGGTGTGTTTCCCACATACCTAACTTTTGGCCATTTACTTTCTTGGTAAACTTTGCCCCAAGTTTTTGGGGTCTGGCCAAAGGCACAGCAGCAATTTTGGGGTATCTGGAAGTCTGAAGGCACCATCAGGTTGCTGATACACTCACCTCACAGGTACAGATTGACCTGCTAGTGGCACCATACCCCTCGGATTGTTTCCAAGTTTTGACTCTGACGTTTTCATCCAGAAGAGTTTCATCCAGAAGAGTTGAACTCAGGATGCCCAAATCCACCTTCCCTGAGTCATGAACAGTCATGCTCTAGGAAGATTGGACACAAGGATGATGTTCAGGATGACTGGAGAACTGACTTAGTCAGCCCAGCTCAGCCCCGTCCTGGAAGCTCATTTTGCACTTGAGAAAAGCGGGCAAGAGTGGAAAGCATTTTCCTGACTCCCAGGAACTTTTTCTTACCTTCCCCTATCTGCTTTTGTAGGAAGGAAAATCATTTCTCTGTCTGATAGGTTGTCTGCATCCCTTTCTATCTCCCTAATACTGTCCTCTGTGATACTCTGCTAAATTACAGTGATTCATTATTCCTATTAAAACAAACAATATCCTCAAATTACCCGGCAAACCAAACAATGGTGAACGGTAAATTCAAACAGTAAAACACGGGTCCATGTTGGGTAAATGTTATTTTCCCGTACAAGAAAAGCTCTCGGCAAAGTGCTTAACTTGAATACAACAAAAGGCAATTTAATTTAGTAATGCAGCTGGGTGAAAAATGGAGACCTCGGGTTTAATAAGAAGGGGAAAAAGACACGCATATATCATCCAAAAGGATAATTATGAGAAACTATTTTGTGTGATCCAGCTAAATCAAAGCTTCTAATGCTTTCTTACTGCTGTCAAAATAGGGAGATTTAAGGCCTTAAAAATGGGAATTTTGCAGACTTCATTGCCAAGAAAAAATGATTTGTCTCTTGATAAATTGCTGTTGGGCTTTATACTTGGGAAAAATACACTTACATTGAAATAAATGCCAAGGAATGGCTGGCGAATTTATATCAGACGTCCGTATCTGTCACCAGATTGGTGGGGAATCGGTGGTCCCACTCTAAAGTTTCCTGGCATGCTCAAAGTGCTCCTTTAAGGTAAGAAGAAGGTCCCCTGAGGTGGGGGCTGCAGTGGAGGTTAAGTACAGACCCCAGAGAGACTGTCAGAATCTGCTCTGATTTTTTTTCCCCCAGGACACAAACTTTCTGTTCTCTTGGGATTCCACAATTCAAGAATCCACTCCCCTCCCCTGGGCCCAATATGTACATATATCTTTCACAGATTCTGGACAGTCTGTAGGTGTTTGTGCATCCTTAGACAAGTTTGCCCTCCAAGCGGCAGGGAGCTGGAAGAGGAGAGGAGAGTTTTGGCCATGGCAACGCTGCTCTATGTCCAGGACAATGATGGCGTGAGAGTAACACCTGTGTCACCCCAAGGGGTACACTGCAGGGAGGGTGGACAGCAGAGGCCAGGGAATAACCCTGACAAAGGGTTCCTGGCACCAGCTCAACTTCTTCCCTGTGCTCTTCTACCTTTGGCCAAACAGATAACTGCTCTGGACGTCACTTTCCCCATCTGTAAAATGGCTGGTATGGATAAGTGCCATCTTCCTTGCCAGTATTTGTGCAAAAATCATTCAGTTCATACAGTGTGGGTTTCTAAAGGAAAGACATGGGCACCTGTGGGATTTGAACGTTCGGTGGCCGAGAGACGTTCCTTGCTGGTCTATGGTGACTAATGGACCCAGGGAATGGAGAAACAGGGGAACTGGACCCCAGGCTGGTCAGTAGTTTATTTATTGTTGCCCTTATTCCCCAGGTAGTCCAATCACTCCTTTATAGCACAATTGTAGTTAGAGTTTTGGTTGTAGTCCCAGTCATCATAGTTCTATCATCCTAGTCTCCTCGTAGACCTCAAAGTTCTCTCTAATCTCCGTCTTCCTCATAGACACCCCCCCTCACGGCATAGTTATATAGAAGTCATGAAGGGTGGAGGTACACATAGGTGGGGTTGAGCGTTGCCATAACAACAAACAGAGGTAAAGCCACTCCTTCAGGGGGAAGTTCTAGGGGATTAACTCAAGGACAAAAATCTCATCTGAGGGTTTAGCACTCCAGATTACTAGAAGATCCGCTCAAAGGCAGAATTCCATCCAGGGTGTATTGCTTTATCCTTTCCTAAGCTAGTAATACATTTAAACAATTGTAGTAAATTTACTTCTTATAATCGATTTGTAAAGGTCAAGGCCCTCCTGTTGATCATCGATTTGCTCGAGTGGGCCCAGTAACGTCTCCATTGGAGACTTTGTTGTTACTGTGTCTGGCATATCGAATACGTCACGGGGAGCTTGCCAGACTCTGCCGTGCGGGCGAGACACTCTCGGTAGCTTGCCGGGATCTCCGAGAGGGGCGGAGGAATCGAACTCAGGTCGGCCATGTTGGCTGCGTGCAAGGCAAATGCCCTACCGCTGTGCTATCGCTATTTTGTATGAACACATTAAGAGATATATTAAGCTTTAAGGTTGGCTCTTCCTGGGGACATCTCGCTATATATTCTAGACCACAGTCCTCAAGCCACGATAGTCTTTCCTAACCCCACCAGGGTCCTTATTCGGTTACTTCTTTTTGGGTCATGACAGAGTTTGTTCCATGACCGTGCTCTTAACTTATTATACTTATGGTGCTTAGCTTTTTTCCTTTCGATGCCAGGGTAGTTTACAGCTTGCCCTGGGTCCATCCAGTCCTTTTGTTGGGACCCTCCTTTTGGGAGTGTTAGGAAGTAATGATTTTAGCAGCCTCTCCTTACTCATCCTTCCCAATGGTGCCATATTGGAGGCTCTTTCAGGGTCGGAGGAATGAGGCCTGTTATTGTTACTGTTTTTGGCGTATCAAATATCCCACGCATAGCTTGTCAGGCTCTGCCGTGTGCCGTATGGGTGGGATACTCTTGGTAGCTTGCTGGGCTCTCTGAGAGGGACAAATGAGACGTTACTGGTGCCTGCTCGAGTAAATAGATGAACAATGAGATGACAGTGATACAGCGGTACAGGAAGTAAAGGCAACTGAGGCTTATGTCATGTAAATATGACGGATACCCAGGAGTAAATATTATTTGGAGTCAATTCACTCCCATGTTACAAAGGCGTCAACTGTCTTCCTGTGTCTATACAAAAAGGACATTGCTAAACCATGCAAATGACATAAAGGAAAGAGAAAACAATGTAAGATTATTAGAATTGGGAGTGCCTCAGGGGCACTGTTGTGGGGGTCACTCAATAAATCTAAGCTCCCTGCGGGAGCGAGGAAATCTGATGTTATCCAACAATATAGAAGATTGCATTCACTGAGATACAATGCTTTTCCTTTCTTTCCTTTCCTACCCTCTTGGTACTCTTCCTTAATTCACACAACCCCGGGTCTTTAGCAAACAGCCTTCCAAGAATCCTTCTGGTATTGATCTAGACTTGAGACAGCTGAGGCTGTCACCAGATGGGTGACATCCAGTGTCACGATGGGGATGGTGGTGGTGATGGAGGTATTGTTGGTGATGATGGTGGTGGTGGAGGGGAAGGTGTTGGTGCTGGTGGTAGTGATAACGGTTAAGAGATGATGGTCATGGTGATGAAGTGGGTGTGTGAGATACTCTTCACCAATGCCAGTTTTCCAAGGCATGATTTCTAGAATGTACCACGAGTTAACTCTGTTGCCCACACCAAGATTAAAAAAACATGCAGTAGAGTCCAGAGGGCTATTATAAAATTCCAAGTGAGATTTATCACTCAAATATTTATCTTCCGGAAATTGGGTCATGCAGTGCTTTCTCAAGGCCGATTCTTGGGAAATATGCACTGGTGAGGGGATAGATGTTGGAACACTGTGTGACTAAAACCTAAAAATTAATGACTTTGTAACAGAGTATCCCATGGTGATTTAATTAAAAAATAAACAAATTAACCAAAAAATAAAGGCCATTTAATTCATATTTATCAATTCCACATCCCAGGAAATTCTAAAGGATATTACTTTCCTAATGAAGTCACACAAATACCTAACTTCTGAATCTTACACTAACGGTATTAAGACTCATCATCTAGGGACTGAAGAGATAGTAAGGTGAGTAAGGCTTACAGATGAGCCGAATTCAATTGCATAGAGTGCCCTGAGCACTGCTAGGAGTGATTCCTGAGCACAAAGCCAGGAGTAAACCCTGAACACAGCAGGTGCGGCTCCTAAACACTCATTTTCTTTCTTTCTCTCCCTCCCTCCCTCCCTCCCTCCCTCCCTCCCTCCCTCCCTCCCTCCCTCCCTCCCTCCCTCCTTCCCTCCCCCTTCTTTCCTTCCTTCCTTCCTTCCTTCCTTCCTTCCTTCCTTCCTTCCTTCCTTCCTTCTTTCCTCTCTCTTTTTTTTTGGCTATTTTTGGGTCACGCCCAGTGATGCTCAGGGGTAACTCCTGGCTCTGCACTCAGGAAATTACTCCTGGTGGAGTTCGGTGGACCCTATGGGATGCCAGGGATTGAACCCATGTCGGTTGCTGCAAGGCAAATGACCCTACCCATTGTGCTATTGCTCCAGTCCCCCAAATATTCCTTTTATTTTTTATTTTTTATGTAGGAGTACTGCTATTTATTCAGCCACTGATTAGGCTGATTAAATTGCGTATGCATGAACTCCACCTTACTTTTTCCCCATTTTTTATAATTTTATTTATTGAATAACCATGAGAGCAGTTACAAAGCTTTCAGGTCTAAGTCTCGGTCATGCAATGAAACGCCCATACCCATTCCAGTGCCCATTCTCCAACCCCCAAATCCCCAGTATACTCCCATCCCACACCCTCCCCCTACCTGTGGGGCACATTACTCTCTCTCTACTTTGATCACATTCAATATTTTGACACCATACCCACCATTATTATTTGGGATTTTACCCCAACACTCAGATCTGCTGAAAAGGTAACAGTAGACAATTTGTTCTCTATTGCTGGTTATGAATAACATATGATCTCGTGTGGCTACAGTAGTGGCCGCACGATTTTGAAATTCTAAAATTCTAACACTTAAATCTGGAGGGATTTCTTGCCAAAACCTGCTGGGTTCCGAGATTTGTTCCTGAGTCTCTGGGATCATGGCCATTAAGCAGCTTTATCAGGAGTCAGAAAGGCGTTTGTGAGTGGTGACTTGGGATCTTGTTGGGGTGGGAAGGAAAGGGCCGGTTCCACCCCCATCCCATGAGGCCCCATGTGTCTCATCACTGAGGGCCCAAACCTGACTGTCCAATGGTCTCTGGAGGATGGTGGCCACCAAGCCTCCTAGGGGGAGCAGGCAGAGGGACAGAACCCTTACCCCCTGGAACGACCTGGAGACAGTAACCTACTGCGGGATCCGGACGCATTTCTGCCAAAAACCATTGGGTTTCAAGATTTGTTTCTGAGTCTCTGGGATTATGGCCATTAAGCAGCTTGATCAGGAGCCAGAGAGACCGTTTGTGGGCGGCAATTCGAGGTCTTGTTGAGGTAGGGAGGAAAGGGCCAGCTCCACCCCCATCCTGTGAGGCCCCACGTGTGTCTCATCACTGTGGGCCCAAACCTGACTGTCCAGTGGCTTCTGGAAGATGGCGGCCACCGAGCCGCCAAGGGGGAGCAGGCAGAGGAACGGCACCCTTTCCCCCCTGGGGTAGCCCGGCGACAGTAACCTACTGTGTGGTCTGGATGCATTTCTGCCAAAAGTCGCTGAGTTTTGAGATTTGTTTCTGAGTCTCTGGGATCATGGCCGTTAACCAGTTCGATCAGGAACCAGAGAGGCCATGCCTCCAATTACATAGCTGAGCTGGAGGTGGTTTGTGGGTGTGTCTCCCACATACCTAACTTTTGGCTGTTTACTTTCTTGGTAAACTTTGCCCCATGTTTTTGGGGTATCTTGAAGTCTGAAAGCTCCATGAGGCTGCTGATGCACTCACCTCATACGTACAGATTGACCTGCTGGCGGCACCATACCCCCACCAAATATCATTTTCAATAAAAATAAATACATGAAAAAACTAAATATTTTGTGGAAGGAAAGGGTCTTTTATTGTTTGTTTTGTTTTGGTCTTTCTTGGTGCTAAAAAAAGGGCACCTTTATTTTTAAGTTGAAAATCTCTCTAAAAGTGTCTGGATTAATCTTTCCATTCATCTAAAATCTATTGAAAAATATCTCTATCCTAATTCTTTGTAGTTTACAGATCTTTGTAGTTTACACACTTCACGAAATACTTTTTGGTCTGTAAGCAATGTTTACAGTAGACCTCACCGTTTATAAGTTACCCTTTCCAAGGTACTTGATAGTTTACAAAGCCTTTTTTTTTATGGTTTACACATTCCTTTGTACAAGCCACTTTATCATTTCAAAAGTATTTGGCATTTTTATAAAGCCCTCTTATCATTACAAAGCTCTTTGTAGCTTATCAAATGCCTGGCAATTTATAAAATGATTCCAAACCCATAACCACATTTAGTTGCAGCAGATTTGAGTGGCATAATTGCATCTTTCTTAGATGATTATCAGGATCCTGCTGGGCACGAGAGTCATCATTACAAACTTGCCTTTACTGAACGCGAACTGAGTGTCCCATGGATGCTTGTTGTTCCGTGATTGATGAAGAATATTTTAGCTCTGACATGACAGAACCGACAAAGGACTTGGAGTTCAGTTGGAATCTGTGGTTCTCCGTGGTGTGTGTGTGTGTGTGTGTGTGTGTGTGTAAGAGAGAGAGAGAGAGAGAGAGAGAGAAATTTGTAGACCTTTGTAGACCTTAGGGACATTTGTCAAAATATGCGGGATATATATTTTTTAAATTATTTATTTATTTATTGAGTCACTGTGGGAAAAGTTACAAAGCTTTTAGGTTTAGGTCTCAGTCATGCAAATATCAAACACCTTTCCCTTTACCAATACTTATTTTTTACCACGAAGAACCCCAATAAAACCCCACCCTCCACCCCTCCCAATGCCTGCGAGGCAGATGAATTCTAGTTAACACTCTATCTGTTTTGATTAGATTCATTGTTTCAATAAAAGATGCACCACTATTATTTAGAGTTTACCCCCCCTCCCAAATCAGACATGCTGAAAAAGCATTGTGAAATGATTTGCTTTCTACAGCTGGGTTCAAGAATTAAATGTTGGCTTTAGATTTCTGCTATTTTACTTATTAACCCTGGAAGTATTTCTACTGAAAGTCAGATAATTAAGAGATTGGTTTCTGTGCTCTGGAGTTGTGGCTGTGCCCGAGAGCCGCTTGTGGGGGGCAACTGGTGACGTCGGTAGGGCGTGAAGGACGGACCGGAACGCCCCCCTTCCCATGAGGTTTTAGTTGCCTCCAGACCCCCGGCTCATACCTGCTGTCCACAAGGCTCTCATGTGGCTGCCATCTTTCTTTCCAGAGAGGAGAGGGCGAATGGGGCAACACCCTTCCCCCTCCGGGCAGACATGATGGACTGGATTAACGCATAGTTCGTTCGCTTTTCTGCTCCAAGCTGCTGGGTTCTGCATTAAGTCCTTGTGCTTCTGGGGCCGTGGCCGTGCTGGAGAGCCGCTCGTGGGGGGCAACTGGGGGCCTCGGTAGGGCATGAAGGATGGACCAGAACGCCCCCCTTCCCATGAGGTTTTAGTCGCCCCCACACCCCCGGCTCATACCTGCTGTCCACAAGGCTTCCATGCGGCCGCCATCTTTCTTTCCAGAGAGGAGAGGGCGAATGGGGCAACACCCTTTCCCCTCCGGGCAGACATGATGTATGCGGGATATATTTGATTGTCCCAACTGGAGGAGAGGATGAAGCTCATGTGTGTGAGCAATGGTTAGGGATACTATTAAACATCTGACAAAGCACATCACTTAGTACAGAGAGTGGACCGATCCATCATGTCAGTCTCACTATGCCCTGGTCTTCTTCTTCTTCATTTTTTTGCTTTTCAGGTGACACCTGGTGATGCACAGGGGTTACTCAGAAATTACTCCTGGCTCAGGGGACCATATGGGATGCTGAGAATTGAACCTGGATTGGCCGTGTGCAAGGCAAATGCTCTACCCATTGTGCTATCGCTCCAGCCCCTGGTCTTCTTTTATATATTAATTACTTAATTATTTTTGGATTTGGAGGCTATACCCGGTTGTGTTCAGGGACTAGTCTTGGGTTTGTGCTCAAGGGACCTATGTGGTATCCAGGATCAAAGTGGAGGTGGCTGCATGCAAGGCTTGCGAGGCAAATGCCTTACCATCTGCACCCTCTCTCTAGGAAGCCCTGATCTCGAGAGAGGCTGGATAATCTGATCGTTTCTGGCTCTTGCATGGGAAGGGCACTTGGAGAAACTAGTCAAAGAAACTAATCCTAAACTTAAACACTCTGTTTCAGGCTTTAACCTCAGCTTCAGCGCTCTGCCCACTCCTCACCTTGCTTAAACGGAAATCAAGACGAAGGTCACACAGCAAGACACTCGATGTCCACCTGCTTAAGGACAGAGCCACGCAAAATACTAGGGAAAGAGTCTTGTCTACGTCTGATAGGCACTAACTATTCTCCCCACCTCCAGCCTTTCTGGGTGCTGACATTTCTCTAGGACTTCCAGGAGAACAAAAATCCCCATAAAATCACTTGTTGGTCCCCCTGGAACCAGCTCCTGAGAAATGCAGGAGAAGATTTACGTACACCGGTTCAGTGTCCCAGCTCAAGATGCTGAAGCATAAATCCTTTCCCAACACATTTCACATGCACACACTGTACCTCCTGCAAATTAAAAGTCATATAGATCTTGCCCCAGATTTTCTGCCATGCAGCTTTAGGACCCAGAGCTGTAGGCAAGCTCTATGTCTAGCCTGTGATGTATAACTGACCAGGGAGGCTGCAGAGCCCAGAATTCAAAGGCCAGTCAACAGGCCTCCTGCCATCCTGGGAGAAGCTCATTTTACCTTGTCTAAAACTCCTCGGCGGCAGGAGGCACTTTGTCTAGGGACATATGGCTGAGTTCAGCACCCGGCATTAAAGGTGAAAAATGATTTGTCTTGTAGAGTCCTCCTGATCAACCAGATGTTCTCCGTTTTTTATTTAACTGTTTTCACATTTGCTTGGGGGATGATGCAGAGTTCCAAGGCTTAATCATCGGTTCATGTCCGTGATGAGGAATGGGGTTTTTGGATCCTCACCGGCAACATCCTTTCGTGGCACCTGGTGTAGATAGAGCAGACTTACAGCCATAACCGGACCTTCACCAACTGGTCCCAGTACATCCTTCTCAACATTCTCTCTCTCACCACTCTTTTCCCTTAAACAATAAACAATGTTCATTCCATTCAGACTGATACCTTAGTCATACTTCTATATATATTTTTGGAGGCTTTTGGACTAGACCTGGTAGTGCTCAGGGTCACTGATTTCAGTACTTGGTGGGTAGCTCTAGGCATGTTTAGGTAGCCATCGAAGTGCCAGGAATGAACCCAGACCTCCTGCATGCAAGACATATGCTCTAGAACATTGAGATAACTTTCCAGAGCCCTTCGATCTATTTCAAGTAGTATCTTCGTATCTTCATATTGCAAAACTTAGAACATAGCAGGAGTTATGACTTAGAACATATTCAAGAGCTAAAGACTTGGGCCTTAATTGGGGTCCTACCACTTATGTCTGGTCAATGACCGTGAAAAATGTTGTATTTGGGTGAGACCTGTCTCCAAAACATGATAATTTGCTTGTGGTGAATGAAAAAATGAGGGTGTTCCAAGATCAGGCCATATGAGAAATTACCTCTGGGGGGAGAAGCAGAGTCAGAATGTGATTCCAATCCCCCCTTCCAACTATCGAATGCCCGTGACAGCTTAGGCAAACATGGCAGGAGATGAGATGGTGATGGACTCGGGACTGGGGCCACGTAGCCCTGTCTTCACAGCCTGGTGGTGCCAAACAGGGTTCAGAGAATTCACATCTCTCCTTCCTTTTCTAATGTTTTTCTTGTAATGGCATCCTTTGGTCTTCATACAAGCCCTCTTGCTCTGTTTTTTTTTTAGTTTTATTTATTTATTTTTTATTTTTGGGTCACACCCAGCAATACTCAGGTGTTACTCCTGGCTCTGCACTCCGGAATTACTTCTGGCGGTGCTTGGGGGACCATGTGGGATGTCCAGAATTAAACGTGGGTTGGCCGAAATCAAGACAAAAAGCTGCCCATCCACTGTACTATATCTCCGGACCCCTCTTGCTCTGTTGATGAAAACACAGCAGGAGTGAGTCGTCTGCTTAAAATCCTCCAGGTGGGCACTTATGGGGGACCACAGAGCCCAGATGCTGAGAGTAGGCAGCAGAACCGTCACACTCACCCACTGTCTCCGAGAAGCTCCTGGTCCTGAGCTCATGTTCTGTTTCCTAAATTCTGATTTTTCCCACCTGAGCATGAGCGAGCTGGGAAGTCTTCTAAATGTTTTGTGGGATCTATTTGTGCAAACCCTGATAAAAAAGACTACAAAGACTTCTTGTCCCGAGAGAGGTTTCTGATAAATACTCAGCACTGAATCCTGGGTGAACGGGTAAATGAAGGATGTGAGTGGATGTGGGCAGATGCTATGGCCACATGCAGTTAGCTTCAGCTTTTCTTAGATAGTGGCCGATGGCGCAGCTCTCTGCAGAATCTATCTGGGGCAAGACATAGTATATTGGCAGCTGAAAGGAGGGTCAACCAATCAAGCTGAGGGAGAACAGGAATTTCCAAGCCCTTCCTAGAGAAGGAGACCTCTCACTGCCAATACCAGAGACAGGGAACGTGGGGTGGTTTCATGCACCTGGATGCCCAGCATGAGAGGTGGAAGGAGTTGGCCAGTTTGACTGAGAAATCAGTGAGGTCCCGTCAGACCTGGGGTGATGGTTCAGGAGATATCTGCAGGGTAGTTACCTGGGCTGAGGAAAGATGAAGAATAAACCCTCAGTAAGGGCTCGGGCTCCATCCTGGGGAAACACAGATGCAATCTACATAGGGTGGCTTTGAAAAGGTCCAGTGTGTGTATGTGTGTGTGTGTGTGTGTGTGTGTGTGTGAGTGAGACTTTCTCTGGGGAGGAGTAGGGAGAAACGGGGTGTGTTAGGAGCCGACCTAGAACAAGGGCATTTGTGCCCATGGATATTAGCCAAAGAGATGGGCAGAGGGAGAAGGCCGAAGGAGAGGTATTGCTTACCATGTTGGAAGTTTGTAAGACTTTGGGGGGTGAGCAGAGAGGGTGATGGGGAGCTGGGGACGGGCGAAGGCTGGTTCTGAACTCCCCCCTGCTGCCGTGGAGGAGAAACCTGGGAGAAGCTGTGGATTCTGCATAGCGGGGGTCTCTTTTCTCACCCACCCATGCTAGGCTCAGGGAGGGGGGTCCCTGCTATCCCTCCATTGCCATCGACCCCCGGCTGTGCAGTGACCTGCGGGCTGCAATTCTCCTACACCATCCTGGCTGAGGACAAGCCCCCATGCCCCAACCCCCTCTCCCCCCACCCTGCCCCCCACAACCAGCATGGCCTGGAGGCACCATTTTTGCAGTCACATGTTTGCTGCTTCATTTTTTTCCTTTTCCTCCCGCTCGAAGGCAAACTCAGCCATGAGAGTTTGAGAGAAGTTTTGGCTAGAAAACTCATTATCAGTTTCGATGCCACAGCTGTTTTGCGACCGAGAAGAGAAAGTGGACAACTTGGGAGCGAGCCCTGAGGTGAAGGCAGGACCAGCCCAGGGCACGAACCATCCCACGCACACGTCAGTGGAGGGAATTCAGTGGGCATGGGGGCGGTGGATGGGCAGAGAGGAGAGAGCACACCCAGCAAAGAGGCAGAGAGACCTCCACCATCTGACCCGACCCCCGGGAGGAACATCCCGTCGGCGCACCTCTCATTTATCTCTAAGGTCATCCACACGGCAATGCAGAGAGGCGCTTCATAGAGGCTGACACCTTTCATATGGAGAAACGAATTTCAAAATTGTTTTCAATGAACAAATTGATAGCCCCAGCCTTCCTTCACTCGGGACACGCTCCCCAGAGGGGCGTGTTGGGGAGGAGTGGGGAGGGCTGGGAGGTTGGCTCGCAGGGTCTGAGAGACTGTGTTTTTAATCCCTCACCAGAAGGTTCCTCCTCCTGCCCCAATTTATTTCTAATTTACCCCCCAGAGGGTAGAGGAGAGACTTGAGAAGTCGTGGGCCACGAGGCAGGAGTTTGACACCCTGCCATGAGAGGGTGTCAGCATTTATAAAAAGTCATGCTTGTTTTTACAAAAGACGAGAAAAGCTCCATTTCCCACCAAATTGGCATGTTCTTTTAAAAAATTTTTTATTTTATTTTATTTTTTAAATATATATTTTTTTATTAAAATTTTTTTTAATAGTGAGACATCATGAGGTACAGTTGCAGACTTACACATTTTTGTGCTTGGGTTTCAATTATACAATGAACAAATACCCATCCCTCCACCAGTGCCCATTTCCCACCACCACAGATCCCAGTATCCCTCCCACCTCCCATCCCCCCATCCCACCCTGCCTCTGTGGCAGGGTGTTCCCTTTTGTTCTCTCTCTCTCTCTCTTATTGGGTGTTGTGGTTTGCAAAAGAGGCAATGGGTGACAATCATGTTTGGTCTATAGTCTACTTTCCGCATGCTTCTCCCATCCTGGGAGGATCCTCCCAACACCTTTATTTGGTGCTCCCTTCTCTATCTGAGCTCCCTTTCCCCCTAGTATGTGTGGTTGGCCTCCAAGCTATGGAGTAAAATTCCTGGTACTAATCTTGGCCATTCTTGGGTATTAGTCTCCTATTTTGTTACTTTATGTTCCCCAGATGAATGCAATCTTTCTATGTCTATCCCTTTCCTTCTGAGTCATTAAATATATTTTGTAATGACTCACCATGAAGTCCAGTTACAGACTTACAAACTTTCGTGATTACGTTTCAGTCATACAATGATCAAGTACCCACCCCTCCACCAGTGCCCGTTCCCCACCACCAATGTTCCAGTATATCTTCCGCCACCCCCATCCTATCTCCCCCCCATCCCCCCTCATCTGGCATGTTCTTAACTTTGATGGGTCACTGTCAATCTTCTTGGAGAGAGAGACAGAGGAAGGTGGAGGGTCAAGGGAGAGAGGAATGGGGGCAAGGCTGCAGATGGGTATGAACCCTGCCATTCCTTCTATTCCTCCCACTGAGCAGAGACCCCGGAGGGGCCATGACAGGAAGTGGGAAGCAGAACATCGCCTTCGTGCTGGGTTCAAATCCACATTTGCCCATTGTGTGAGCTGAATTGCTTCTTCCTCCCCCAGCACTTCCTTATTGTAGAAAACTGGACAGTGTCAGGATGGACACATCAGGTAAGACTCTGAAAGCGATAAAAATTAATGCCATCTGCTGAAAGTAGACTATAGACCAAACGTGATTGCCACTCAATGCCTCTTTTGCAAATCACAACACCCAAAAGGAGAGAGAGAACAAAAGGGAATGCCCTGCCACAGAGGCAGGGTGGGATGGGGGGAGGGAGGGATACTGGGACCCGGGGTGGTGGAAAATGGGCACTGGTGGAGGGATGGGTGTTTAATCATTGTACAATTGAAATCCAAAGACAAAAATTTGTACATCTACAATTGTACCTCATGGTGTTTCACTAACAAGAATTTTTTTAAAAAAATGTAAATGATGGAGAATGGGCACTGTTGGAGGGATGGGTACTGGATCATTGTATAACTGAAACCCAAGCACAAAAATTTGTAAGTCTACAACTGTATCTCATGGTGTTTCACTAATAAAAATTTTTTTAAAAAAGGAAACTCTACCAAAAAAAATTAATGCCATCAAGTTTTTATTCTGGGCCCATCACAAACACTTGCATAACACCTAGAATGCACATTGTCCTAACCTTATTGGGGTAAGGGAGCTTTTGTGGACAGAACTCAAGGCAGGAAGTGCCTCCATGTTTTAAATCTGGTTATTCATTATCGGCTCTTTCTTCTCGGTAGTGCTGGGGGTTCAAATCCAGGGCCTGACACACCCACATGCTCCTCCACTGAGCCACGTCCCTGGCCTTGTCTTTTTTTTTTTTTTTTTTTTGCTTTTTGGTTCACACCCAACAATGCACTGGGGTGACTCCTGGTTTTGCACTTAGGAATTATTCCCATGCGATGCTGGGAATTTAACCCTGGTTGGCTGCATGCAAGGCAAAAGCCCTACCCCCTGTACCTACCCACTGTCCTATTGCTCCAGCCCCACTGGTCTCTTCTTATTGGTCCAAGATTTCGGGCACTGAGGGTCTGGAGTGATTGTACAGTGGGTTGGGCACTTGCCTTGTATGTGACCAATCTTTGTTTAGTCCCCGAGAACCCCACAGGATCTCCTGTTTCCACCAGGAGTAACTCCTGAGCACAGAGACAGGAGTAAGCCCTGATTACTGCCATGTGAGGCCCCCAAAACAAAACAAAACAGAAAACAAACCAAAAAAGTGATACTGGAACAAAGCACTCTCCATTTGTCTCCCCTTTACGGTCCTTTTTATATAATTTTTTTTTTTGCTTTCTTGGTCACACCTGACAATGCACAGGTGTCACTCCTGGCTCTACACTCAGAAATTACTCCTGGCAGTGCTCAGGGGACCATATGGAATGCTGGGAATCGAACCTGGGTTGGCCATGTGCAAGGCAAATGCCCTACCTGCTGTGCTATTGCTCCAGCCCGTTATATCAATTTTTTTTAATCTGCTTTGTTCTCTTTTCCTGGAAAAGGGGTTGTTCCTTGTATCATTAACCCACCCATCATGGTGGTCTCAAAGTGGAGCCCAGTGCCAATTCTTTAGGGAACACCCCAAATTTCCAGAATAGGTGGTCTGGTGGACTCAGCCAAGAGTTACTCTATACCCCTGACCCCAAGTCAACTCCCAAGAGAAGATTCTGAGGCCTGTGCAGAAATAGAGCTATTCCTTGGGCCTGGGGGTTGGTTCAGGGCCCCTAACACTTTCTTCATCCTGATAAGAGGGAGAACAATATGACAGGGAAGGAAGGTGACTTGCATAGGTCCCCGTCTCCCTGTCTCATACTCTGTGTCCTTGAGAAAGCAACACGACCTCCTCACAGCCTCAGTTTCACATTATAAAAAGAAGGGCAGAGAAATTCCAACCCCAGTGGCTCATTCCGGCTCAGCGGTATGACGGTGGAATACTAAAAGCCCTCCACCCTTTATAGCATCTTATTTCTATGAAAATGATGTAGCTGGGAAAGCAACTCTATCGAATAAACGATAGCTCAATACTTTGGACGCTTATTGCCGAGAGACCCTCTGTGCACGCCACAAGTCAGCTTGTCCATTCTCCCGGGCAGGGATTGGAATTATGTCCCGGCTTCATTTGAGTTTCTGTCGCTGTCGCTGCGAGTGTTTTTCTCCTCTGGGGGCAGCTGTGAGGCTGGGAAACAGCTTCCGTCCATCCTGAACGCACACAGTCCAATGCTGCCAGTTCCCTCCCTGTCTGTTTCTTTGCACTGTTGCAGGGGGTGGGTGCCCATCCTTCTGGGGAGACCGTCACATGAAACTGCAGGGCGGGTGAGGTTTGCCGCTTCCGCCTTTCACGTCTGCTTCCCTGGTGACTTCGAGGGTACACAGATTCTCTCTGGCCCTCCCCCTGGTTCTGCGCCTATAAAATAAGTTTAATGGCTGAATTTTCTTTTAAGATAATCAGAGGCGGAGTAATTTATGCCTGGGAATCGGATTGTAGCCAGATGTAATTTTGCTTCGAGTTGTGGCATTACAGTTAGAAATGGCTCTGCTGACTGTGTGTTGTCGAATTTGCAATTTATTTAACAGTTGACTGAACAGTGACCCCAGAAAAAAATAACCATCATCAAGGAGAAGATTTAAAAAAAAAGTAAAAATTTGAAAAAACAAAAACAAACAACAAAGGTGGGAATGGGCACTGGATGAGTGATGGACGGGTTTTGCATGGCTTCCAGAAGCCCGACAATTTCTCCTTCTTGGTGGGTGTGGCTATCGCTATCGCTCCAGCCCATAGTGATAACCACACCCACCAAGAAGGAGAAATTGTTGGACAAATACTTTGGACAAACTGGCAGGCTATCGAATGTAGCCTGCCCACAGGGCAGAGTCTGGCAAACTCCCCGCGGCGTACCAAATATGCCAAATACCAGTAACAATGATGGGTCTCATTCTCCTAAAGAGCCGTGAATATAATCTCAGGGCTAGGATGAAAGAGATGTTACTGGGGCCTGCTCGAGGCAATCGACGATTAACAGGATGATGAAATGAAATGAAATGAAATGGTGGGTGTGGAGATGGCATTTCTAAGATGGTCTAAGATGGCATTTCTCAACCTTGTCCTCACCTTGGCCTCTTTCTGATCCTATTTCTTCCCGATGGCCCTGGAACTCCGGGTTGGCTCCCTTGCTTCATGCCATGGGTCACCGTGGAGGCGATTTTCACCAGGGGTCCCCTGGGAGGGTTCTGCTGTGAGACACTGGTCAAGGAAGGAAGGAAGGGAGGAAGCCCAATAGAGGAACTCTGTCTGGGGTGACCCCAGTCTTCGGTCATTAATGTTGTTCCAGAAGGACACGTTAATGACCTACCAAGCCTATCTGCCTCAGATATATAATATCACTCCCAGGGCACGGCTTTTGGGAGTTCTCAGATGACTTCTAGGTCCTTGTGACAGCACCCCACCTTTAATGTTAAAGGTAAAAGGTAAAGGCCCTCTCGTTGATCGTCGATTTGCTCGAGCGGGCCCAGTAACGTCTCCATTGGAGACTTTGTTGTTACTGTGTTTGGCATATCGAATACTCTCGGTAGCTTGCCGGGCTCTCCGAGAGGGGCGGAGGAATCGAACTCGGGTTGGCCATGTTGGCCGCTTGTAAGGCGAACGCCCTGCCGCTGTGCTATCACTCCAGCCCCTCCTTTAATGTTATTTTTTTCATTTTTGGGCCATACCTGGCGATGCACAGGAATTACTCCTGGCAATGCTTGGGCGAACCCTATGGGATGCTGGGAATCGAACCTGGGTTTGCCACATGCAAGGCAAACGCCCTGTCAGCTGTGCTATAGCTCCAGCCCTCCTTCTTTAATTTTTAACACCCCCTTGCTCTCTAAGACTCTAAGGTGCTTAAGGTTATCTTGTATTTTCCTTTTCAGTCATCTCCACCCCCCCCCCCCCTTCCCCATGCAATCACGGATACTTTTTTTAGCTTTTTCTTTATGGTGGAAAAGTCTGCCCAGCTTCTAACCTGCCATCCTTCAAGTGGGATCCATGTGCTCCCTCAGCATACAGAGTTTGCTTGTTGCTTTTTTTTTTGCTTTAATTTGAGGGGGACGCCGACCGCTTGGGGGTCGCGTAACTACTTAGCATGCCAGAGTCTCGTTCGTTATCGGAATTAACCAGACAAATCGCTCCACCAACTAAGAAGTAGGGCGTTCGCCTTACAAGCGGCCAGCATGGCCGACCCGAGTTCGATTCCTCCGCCCCTCTCGGAGAGCCCGGCAAGCTACCGAGAGTATTCGATATGCCAGACACAGTAACAACAAAGTCTCCAATGGAGACGTTACTGGGCCCGCTCGAGCAAATCGACGATCAACGGGAGGGCCTTTACCTTTTTAATTTGAGGAGGGGGAGGGTCACACCTGGCGATGCACAGGGGTTACTTGTGATATGCACTCAGAAATTACCCTTGACAGTGCTCATATGGGATGCTGGGAATTGAACCCGGGTCGGCTGCATCCAAGGCAAATGCCCTACCCACTGTGCTATTGCTCCAGCCCTGGTTGCTTGTTGCTTTTGACAACTGTCGGGTCAGCCATCATTATTATTATTATTATTATTATTATTATTATTATTATTTTATGTAGTAGTACTGCTATTTATTCAGCCACTGATTAGCTGATTGAATTGGGCATGAACTCCACCTTACTTTTTTCATAATTTTATTTATTTATTCTTCTTATATTTATTTATTGAATCACTGTGGGAAAAGTTACAAAGCTTTCAGGTTTAAGTCTTGGTCATACAATGATCAAACACCTTTCCCTTCACCAGAACTCATTTTTCACCACCAAGAACCCCAATATACCCCCCTCCTACCCCTCCCAATGCCTGTGAGGCAGATAATTTCTACTTAACTATTCTCTACATTGATTACATTCATTATTTTGACAAAAGATGCACCATTATTGTTTAGAATTTCCCCCCCAACAATCAGAATTGCTGAAAAGTCATTGTGAAATACTTTGTTTTCTATAGGTGGTTATGAGAATCATATAGTGATTTTGGATTTCTGCAAAGAGCCAGATAATTTCGAGATTGTTTTCTGTGCGTCTGGTGTTAGGGTGTCTCCCCTTTCCCTCCAGGGGAGGCATGGCGCCATAGCTTAACGCGTGGTCCATTCACTTTTCGGCCGCAAGTTGCCGGGCTCTGGATTAAGTCCTTTTGCCTCTGGAGCCGTGGCAGTGCCGGAGAGCCGCTTGTGGAAGGCAACTTGTGGCTGTGCTGTGCTGGAGAGCCACTCGTGGGGGGCAACTCGTGACCTCGGTAGGGTGCGAAGGACGAGCCGGTACTGCCCCCCTTACCATGAGACTGCAGTTGCCCCATCACCGCCGGCTCATACCTGGCTTTCCTATAAGCTCTGAGGCGGTGGCCACCTTGCCAGCCATTGTTGACCATGAGGTTCATCCTTCTGCTGGCGGGTGGTGAGGTGGAGCCCACGTTTTCATTGCTCCTGAAGCATCCTTGGAGCTGGGTGTAAGTGGGTCTGGCCAAGAGTTTCTCTGGAGGGTTTTCCTAGATACCCTAGGTGCTGGATTATAGGAATGATCTGTAGCTCAGGGCTTGAGATTCGGGGCATTGCCCACGTCTCCTGCCTGTATTCTGCAGGGTTCGTGGCAGCACCTGGAACCTAGTGCAAGAAAGTAAGCATCCAGCCTGAAGTCCCCTCTGTTCCTGAGCCGGGTCCCTCCCCTCGCAGTGAATCTTTGAGGGAGTCACCTCTTGGGTCTGGGAGCAGCCTCTGGGATGAGGGCCAGGGAGAGCAGGAGTCTCTTCCCTGCCTTTGAAATCTCTTCCCCTTGGCTTTCAACCTCGACATGTGGGCGTGCACTCCTGAATGAAGAAACCCGTTATGGGAAGTGCCTGTGTGTGTGTGTGTGTGTGTGTGTATTTTGAGAGAAGAAATTCAGTGTGAGACGTGCCCGTGTGTGTGTGTGAATGGTGTGTGTGTGTGTGTGTGTTGAGTGTAGAAAGAAGAAATTCAGTGTGTGTGTGTGTGTGTTTTGAGAGAAGAAATCCAGTGTGAGACGTGCCCATGTGTGTGTGTGTATGGTGTGTGTGTGTGTGTTGAAAGTAGAAAGAAGAAATTCAGTGTGGGAAGTGCCCAGGTGTGTGTGTGTATGTGTGTATTGAGTGTAGAAAGAAGAAATCCAGTGTGAGAAGTGCTTGTGTGTGTGTGTATGTGTGCTTGTTGAGAGAAGAAATTCAGTGTGAGACGTGCCGTGTGTGTGTGTATGGTGTGTGTGTGTGTGTTGAAAGCAGAAAGAAGAAATTCAGTGTGGGAAGTGCCCAGGTGTGTGTGTGTGTGTGTGTGTGTATGTGTGTGTTGAGAGTAGAAAGAAGAAATACAGTGTGAGAAGTGCGCGCGTGTGTGTGTGTGTGTATTTGTTGAGAGAAGAAATTCAGTGTGGGAAGTGCCCAGGTGTGTGTGTGTGTGTGTGTGTGTGTGTGTGTGTGTGTATGTTTCCAGTGTGGGAAGTGCCTCTGTGTGTGTGTCTATCTCCAGTGTGGGAAGTGCCCAGGTGTGTGTGTGTGTGTGTGTGTGTGTGTGCGTGCGTGCGTACGTGTGCGCATGTGTACTGCAAATTTGCCCATCACCTGCTCCTGCACCCCCAGCAGCATTGCGGAATCATTAGCGTCGGATGATCTTGTGTTTCCAGCCTTCCATCTCTTGTACTTTGAAATTGAAATCCCTGCGCCTGCCAGGGTCCCTGTGCTGACAGCTGACTTATTGAACTTTCTCGAGCTTCTGCAGCTCAGAAAGTCAATCTCCGCTCTGCTGCTCCTGAGCAAGGCTGGGGGCTGAGCTCTGTGTCTGCGGACCCTCTCACTCCATGAAGCCATACCAGGAGCGTGGAATCCCACCCAGATGGGCACACGAATAGACGGCGTCTGAGGGGGACATTGGGGGGACCACGGGGCTGTTGCATACCCACCCCCAACCTCTGCTCTCCTGAAGGACTCACTCATTCGGCCACGCCCCACCCGGCTCCCCTCCTGCAGAGAATCCATATTTGAGACTTTGACATTATATTTTATTTCTTTTTCTTTCTCTTTGTGTTTGGGGGGGGAGTGGTTGATTTCTGGGCCACACCCAGTGATGCTCAGGGGTTGCTCCTGGCTCTGCCTGCACTCAGGAACTACTCCGGCAGTGCTCAGGGATGCAGGGATCGAACCTGCAAGGCTGAGGATCCTCACCTGCTGGACGCTCCCACTGTATTTCCTCAGCCTAGAGCGAGGTTCTCCATCCATATCCTTGGTGAAGTAAGAGAGCGAGCACTTGGCAGAGATCTTGATTCGAAACGGAGAAGACCAGTCAGCAGCTGTTCTGATGAAACCAAGAAGAAAAAACCTTTCTCAACCTGCCCCAATCTCTTCTCTCTCTGCAAAGCCCTTCTCAGCCTGCCCTGAGCTCTTCTTGCTCTGCAAAGCCCTTCTCAGCCTGCCCGAGTGAGCTCATTCTCACTCTGCAAAGCCCTTCTCAGCCTGCCCCGAGCATGTGCTTGCTCTCACTTTACTCCCGTCAGGAGCATGAGGCTGCGTTATGTTCCTCTTGCCTAAATGACTAACTCCGCTAGGACTGTCCCTAGTTCTGTTCTGGAAGACAGTCCCCAAGGTCCTGTCCCTTTGCTTATGGTTTTGTTGATGGGTCAACCCCTCCCACCCACACCCCCAGTGGCATCAATGCCTCCACTTCTGGAGAGAAATTCTGGGTTTTCTGAGAGAAGAGCAGAAACATTCCCTCCCACAAACTCCCCCTGGAGGGGCCCCACCTAGTGTGAAGCAGATGCTTTTTGGGGATTCTCCTCTCTTGCTCCTTTCCATAAAATCTCGCTCCGTAGGGTCAAAGCCAGATTTCCTCCAGTTTCTCCATCCTGTTTCTTTTGTTTTGGGGCCACACCCAGTGTCCTGGAAATGCTCTGGACTTAATCCTAACTCTGTGCTCAGGGACTAATTTGTGGTGCCCGGGATGGAACCAAAGTTGACTAAGTTCCAGGCAGGCACCTCTGCAGTTTCTCCAGCTATGCACATGATGTATCTTAAAGGACTCGTTTCTCTGCCTAGTTCCGTCTGCACTGAGCACCTGCACTTGACCATCTTGGTTCCCTCTAACGGCCTCGTTCCACAAGCATCCAAGGTGGGTTCCGGGCTGCTTCCTGTCCCCTCTGTTTGGTTTGAGCGGAGACTCACATTGTCCTCCTCTGCTTCACACCAGCCCAGTATCAGTGCCCAAGCTAGAGCCAAAAGGGCTGCAGAGTCTTCGAGAATTTGAGGGCCCAGGTTTTACCTCCAAAGAAGAGTTTCAAATCCATCCTCCCATCCCCCCAATCTCTCCCCCGAGCTGTAAAGCCTCCTTTCCATTAATAAGCGGGATGGTTCTCACACCCTCCCCTCCCCTCCCCGCAAGACTCTTCTTTGCAGAGTATGAAAACACCTGGTCATCAGGCATCCAGTCCAGCTCCTTCCCCAGGCTCCCACCCACCTTGATTCCCACCTGCCAGAGAGGGGCAAGCTAGGACTTGTGCCACCTGGGTCAGGGCACGGGGCAGGGAGTGGGAGGCTGATGGTTCCAAAGAGCTGGAGCTCCGAGGGGGTGTCTGAGCCCCTGTGACAGAGGTGGGCTTTGCAGCAAACAATTCCCACTTGTTATCCAGGTGAGAGGCAAGGGCGGGTCACACAGAAGACAACCAAGGGGAAAGCGGAGGGGTTTGCGGGGAATGTGGGCAGAGCAGAGCCACCCTCGCCCCCCCCCAGCTCCCCTCCCATTAAGCAGAGTCCGCAAGGGCTGCCTGGCCGGCACAGAGGAGCCAGGGAAGCTCAGATTATTCCTTCCCTCCCCGGACCCAGCTAGCCTCCCTGGGCTTGTCTTTATGGCTGATCCGTGAGACTCTCGGGGTCGGGGCTGTATTTCATTTCGATTAATTTTATTTCTCTCCTTCTCCGCACTAGACAGGAGGGCCTGGCTCTCTCACACTCCAGGTGGAGGCGACGTTTCCTCTGTGAAAGCCGCGCTGCGTTCCCGCTGGCCTCGCCAACCTCCTGGACTCTGCCTCCGAGCATGCAAATCCCAGGGCAGAAATAAAGCCCTGACACACAGCTCGGGCTCCAAAACCAGAACCTCTGCGGGGCATGTCCTGAGAATCAGCCCTTCAGGCAAAATCACTGATCGGCTCTGCCACCTTCACTGTTTCAGAGGAAATCAGTGAGGGGTTAACCCCATCCCATGCCCCCTATGTCTGAGGGGGTTGCTCCAGGGGGTCCTTGTCTTAGACTCTGACATCTGATTGTCAATCCAACCCCTCCTCAGGAAATGCAGAGCCCATTTGCGACATCTTCAACTACCTCCCCGGGAAAGCAGAGAACATTCCATTTCTTCCTTTCTCTCCCAGGGATCCAGGCTAAGGATAGGCTGCATCCTCCAGGGTTTGGACATTACTCCCCCAAAGTCACATTCCACCCGAGATATTTACAATGGCAGAGATAATGGGTTATTGATGAACCAATCAGCTGGGATGGCCCCTGGTGTATTAGCTCTTGGCCACTGGGCGGTCTGGGATAAGGAACTATTGCTGAGCTCAGCAGCAGCTGGGCAAGGTCTAAATCATGCCCATCACTTTCCCGCCACGCCAGTGATCTCTGTTAAAGGCTCTCCCGCTGCCAGTTCCTCAGATGCGGGGAAGCATCTTATTTAATTTATTCTTAATTGGAGGCTGAGCTTTTGGAATCAGACGACGGTCCTGGCGCCTTGTCTCCTTCCAAGCCTGGTGACCAACGCGCATTGCATAACATTCCTAAGGTTCAGCTGCCTCATCTAGGAAATAATAATCTTGCTGCCGGCTCTGCGGCATTGCTGTAAGTGGCGGAGGGGATGATTAACGGGGAGCATCTCACAGTTACCCAGCACTTTTGCATCCCTAGAACGGTGCGCTTGTAACCTTCACCACCACGGGAGGCGGTATTGATCATCTGCGCATCTATCTATGTAAATAGGGTTCGGAGGATTTCAGTGTCCCCCACCCCCCACCATCATACATGTTTTATAGATGAGAAAATACACTCAAGAGGTCATGTGAGTGATCCTTGGTCAGCTTCCTCTGGTACTTAGGATAAAATCTAAATGACCTATATCAGTCTTCAAGGACCGAATTGAACTGCTTTCTATCCGTCTCCTTAACTGTGAGTGTTTGGGAAAATGGCCTCAATTTTCTACTGTCCCTGGTCCAGCATCTTTCACCATAGAGGCTGATGGATGCTGTCACCATGGTGAGTCTCAGCTTCAGACTTGCTTGTCTCATGAGCAGATGGTGACAGTTCCTAGACTGTGTTGTAAGAGATATTCCAAGCGTTCCCGCAGACTGTTCATTTGCCAGTGGTCGTCACCAGTGCCAGGTCTGGGCCAGGCTATTGGAGCAGAATCTTGTGCTTACCCTGAGCTGAATTGCTGAGTCAGGAATTGCAGAGATGGTGCTGCAAATCACAGTAGCTGCAGGTTCAGATACAGTGTTGCAAAGCACTGCAGAGTCGAGTCAGATTCAGCTAGTGTTGCAAACCATTGCAGTGATGTTTTGATACAGTGTTGCCAACCACTTCAGTGGTAGGTTCAGATACAGTGTTGCAAAGCACTGCAGTGACAAGTTTTGATACAGTGTTGCAAGCTACTGCAGTGACAGGTTCTGAAACAGTGTTGCAAACCACTGCAGTGAGGCTTTGATACAGTGTTGCCAGCCACTTCAGTGGCAGGTTCAATCACAGTGTTGCAAACCACTGCAGTGAGAGGTTCTGATATAGTGTTGCAAACCATTGGGTGTCAGATTCAGACATAATGTTAGAAACCACTGGAGCGTTTGTTGTTACATGGGGTTGTTGGTTAGTGGTAGCTGATACACCAACTTCTGGTACACACTGTTTCCTCCCTCCCTTCCCACATTCTATCCAGCTACCCTGGCTGACCACTCACTCTCTCAAACAAGCCATCTTCTTCTCCCCCCACACCCTGTGTGACACTGTTGCTTTCGGCATGCTACTCAATGTACACCTTTGAATTCTCAAGTTGAATGTCAATTCCATAGAGAGCATGCCCCACCTGATCCATCTGATTACCTTTGTGAGAATTCTCTAAGAGAGAGGAATCCCTGCTCTCCTCCACAAGAGGCTTTGTGACAACTCACAAACAATTAGTAACATTATTATTTTGCTTTTACAGAGGTAGGCAAGGACAGAATGGGTGGCACGAGGCTTTCTTCAGTGTTCTGTTCTTAGCATTTCATGCAGGGTTAGGTCAAAGTGTGCTCTCAGTACAGAAGTGGGAAATGGATGGAAATGAGAATCAATCAATGGGTAGAAATGGAATTGCAGCACTTTAAGCTTTCCTGTCTATCTTCCATGCCCCAATCGTAGGCTTTATCAGAGGGGTGTAAAGCTTATCTTTTCTGGGAAAATGAACCTGAAATGCATAAGCCTCTGATAATATTCAGTGTGTTTAGCGAGAATCTTTTTTTTCTCCCCCTCTGAAATCAGTTTATACTCAAGTGAACAACTTGACACTTCCATGGATTTGTTAACAGTCAACTGGAAGAAGGTGAAGGAAAACAGCTCCAGGTTATTTGTGGGGAGATGAAAGCCGAGAGGAGGAAGAAGAGGGACCAGAGACCAGGGCAGGAGCATCTCGTCAGGTCCACAATGGCCTTGTCCTACCTGGGGTGAGTTGGATGGGGAGATGGTGACCCCTGCTTCCAGTTACTGATGCAGCCATGAACTGACAGGCTGAGGTCCCTGGATTTGTTGCAGAGGAAAGGCAAGTGCATGGAGAAATCAGTTACATTTTTCCACAGAAAAAGTATTTCATCCTGGGTCATCAGTCACTAAGCTCCAGGATCCATCACTTTGACATACTTGGGATCTCGCTTTGAGTTTTATTGTACCACAGAGAAGCAAGGGCCAGGAGGCAAGGCCTCCTATGTCCCAGCCAGCGCAAGAGCCCTAGTGGAACTGGGGACAGGGAGGGAGGATGAGCTGAGGAGGATGCCAAAGTCAACGTGGAAATCCAGCCTTGTTGCTGTAGGGCCAGGGGGAGCAGGTAATAAAAATAGACTCTCCCCCCCCCCCCTTCTGCTTTAGATAGCTTTCAGAGGACTGAGAGGTGCAGAGAAAGAATAAAACAAATCACATAATAGATTCTGCTCACTGCTCTGCGTGCGGAACTTGAGCTCAGATGACCCGGACTTTTTAGTGGAGCAGAGCTGATTGAGCTGTGGCTGTCCAGCAGGAATGGTTTTTGAAATCGTGTGCCTGAAAGCAGTTTTCTGCAACATATTGCTAAGAATGTCAGAGGGAACAAAAGTAATAGAGAGTTCCATGTAGGAAAAAGTTATGAAAACGTTGCCTATTTCATCCTTCACTTGGAGACTCATCTGTACACTTGTGTGCTAAGGACCCCAAAAGGTTCTACAAAGGAATAAAAGATCTGTCACCCCCTTTTCTTCCCAATTCTCATCCCTGTGTAAAGTTATTTCACTAGGTATTTCCTTCCTTCCTCCCTCCCTCCCTCCCTTCCTTCCTTCCTTCCTTCCTCCCTCCCTCCCTCCCTTTCTCCCTTTCTTTCTCCCTTCCTTCCTCTCTCCTTCCCTCCCTCCCTCCTTTTCTCCCTTTCTCCTTCCTTCCTTCCTTCCTTCCTTCCTTCCTTCCTTCCTCCCTCCCTCCCTCCCTCCCTTTCTCCCTTTCTTTCTCCCTTCCTTCCTCTCTCCTTCCCTCCCTCCCTCCTTTTCTCCCTTTCTCCTTCCTTCCTTCCTTCCTTCCTTCCTTCCTTCCTTCCTTCCTTCCTTCCTTCCTTCCTCCCTCCCTCCCTCCCTCCCTTTCTCCCTTTCTTTCTCCCTTCCTTCCTCTCTCCTTCCCTCCCTCCCTCCTTTTCTCCCTTTCTCCTTCCTTCCTTCCTTCCTTCCTTCCTTCCTTCCTTCCTTCCTTCCTTCCTTCCCCCCTCCCTCCCTCCCTCCCTCCCCCCTCCTCCCTCCCCCCTTTCCCCTTCCTTCCTTCCTTCCTTCCTTCCTTCCTTCCTTCCTTCCTTCCTTCCTTCCTTCCTCCCTCCCTCCCTCCCTCCCTCCCTCCCTCCTACCCCCCGCCCTCCCCCCTTTCCCTTCCTTCCTTCCTTTCTCCCTCCCTCCCTCCCCCCTCCTTCCCCCCTTTCCCCTTCCTTCCTTCCTTCCTTCCTTCCTTCCTTCCTTCCTCCCTCCCTCACTCCCTCCTTCCCTCCCTCCCTTCCTTCTTACTCTGTTGCTGGCTTTGTTGTTGTTTGTTTTGTTTGGGGCCACACCTGGTATGGCTTAGGAAATATTCCTGCCCTGTGGGGGTTGCTTTCAGCAATGCCGAGGATCAAATCTGGAACTCTTTCTTGCATGCAAAACCACTCAACCCACTTCGCTATTGCTCTCACTCAGAACTGCCTACTCTGATTGAAGGCACCTTTCCATCCATCCACTCCTTTGTGCAGTCACTATATTTTCATGTAGTTACACATCCATCTATTAATCCACTTTTCCTTCCATTTATCCATTTATCTAAACAGCCAGCCAACCAAACAACCAACCAATTTTATCTATCAATTATCTTTCCTTCCTTCCTTCCTTCCTTCCTTCCTTCCTTCCTTCCTTCCTTCCTTCCTTCCTTCGCCATCTCACTCTCCCCTGTATCCATTCTAAGGGGTTGGCAGTGGATCTCAAAATCTTTGGATCGAGAAATCTTGTGATGGCATATAAGGGCCAGTTACCACAGGAACTGAGATCATATCAGTCCCTTCTTGCTGCACCGTTCCACACAAGTCAGCTACTGTGGGAGAATTTCCCCTCTGGACACTGGTACTTGTCATCCCTCACTTTGTTCTGGTCAATATTAGACCTGGTGCTTCCAACTTGAAAGCTCCGGGGAAAAGAGGACAATGATTTATTGCAGTATCTGCCAAAGACTTGTGGCGAGGATGTGGAAGAATGAGTGACTGATGCTTATTTGCCTTTCTGAGCGAGCTGAGGTCTGTCACCCTCCCTGCACTAACGTTGTCAGAGTGTCTGCATTTCTCGGAAGAAGTATCGTGGGGAAAGAGGAAGGTTGTTTGCATCGCCTCTGATAGAAATGGAGCAGTGAAATGCAGCCTATCACCTGCAGACTGTCTTCTCTCATCTTAGTTTCTTACAATTGTTCAAGACATGGGTAGCTAGATAATGCCCAGGCTGCCTCATTGGAAACACTGGGTATCTTTCCCATTTCTTGGAATGGAAGGAGGCAGTTTAAGCAACATACCTGTTGTGATGAGAGTTGTGTGCATAGCTGTGTACTTGTATCCTCTCAACCATAAGAACCATACAGAGTGGATGGATTGGTCTAGGCACTCCAGAGTAAAGGAACCAATATTATCAATCTATCAATCAGTCTATTTCATCTTGCCTTGTCCTACCTATTAATCTCATCTTCCTAGCCCTTTTATCATCTCCATTTATCTAACTTATCTAATTTATAAGCAATCAACTTATGAAATTATGGAAGCTAAGGAATCCGATGGGCTGGAACCATAGCACAGTGGATAGGGCATTTGCCTTGCATGCAGCCGACCCGGGTTTGATTCCTCCATCTCTCTTGGAGAGCCCAGCAAGCTACCAAGAGTATCCCGCCCGCATGGCAGAGCCTGGCAAGCTCCCCGTGGCATATTCGATATGCCAAAAACAGTAACAAGTCTCACAATGGAGATGTTACTGGTGCCCGCTCGAGCAAATCAATGAACAATGGGAAGACAGTGCTACAGTGATAAGAAATTCTGAATAAGCCATCTGAAAGCTGGAGACCCAGGCAAATCACAGATGCTACTCTGTCTGAGACCAGGGACCTGGGAAATGAGGTGAAACAATTGATGGAAACACTGAAATCCCAGTCCAAGGGCAGGAGAAATGCTCAGTCTCCAAGCAGAAAGAAGGGCTGAACTCCTCCCTCTTCCACCTTCTGTTCTGTTAATGTCCTCAACAGATTGGAGACCTGACCCTCCCTGGAGGTGAGGGGGTGTGCATTTACATGATGGAGGACTGGTTTCTGCTTCACAGAGTGCCAGTCTTATACACAGATGCCCCAGAAATACTGTTTAATCGGAGCACCCCTCGGCCCAGAGAAGTGGACACAGCAAAGTGAAATAGAGGAAGGATGATCCTAACATTCCACTCACACTCTAATGTAGGAGTTGAAGATCAGAGTCCATGTGATTTGCTGGTGATCACAGTGATAAGAGACCAGTCTGGACTCGGACCCAGGTCTTCTTATTACAGACTTGGGAGGTGGGTGGGGGTGGGTACCAGCGGGAAGGCAAGTTTTAAACCCTCCTGTCTGCCCCTCCAGATGATTTGGGTATCTCCTCAGCTGTGAGATCTGGCCAGAGCCATGAGCTGCTGGCTTGAGAGAATCTAATGCCGTCATCACGGACCATCCATAGTCAGTTATTGCAATTACCAGGAGCCACTCTGCTGTCATATTTCATTCAGCACAAAGCTGCACAAGAGAGGCAAGTAGCACTGAGGGTCCTGGGCCTGTTGTCACTGCCCTCGCTGGATCAGGCATCTAAAGAGGAGAATGCCAGCCCTAATAAACAGTTCCTGCAGAAGCCATTAGGCTGGGTGACATGTTCACTTAGGGTGACGTATATTGATCATGTAAAACATGCACACTGTATAATATGATTAAGCAGGCTCAACGGGTGCCAGAGAGAGACTCAGCTAAGCCACGTGTAGAGGTTGGCCCCACAGAGGGACCATAGCTCTGGTTGGGATTGCATTGATCAGTGTAGGAATATCACACACTATCCTTTTGTCAGTGATTATCCATTAATCCAGCCATCATCCATCCCTCTATCTGGTCATCATCTACCTACCCATCTCCATCCACCCAACCATCATCCATAATTCCCCCTCTCCATCTATCCACCTGTCCATTTAGTCGCCCACCTACCCATCCATCCATTCATCCATCCATCCATCCATCCATCCATCCATCCACCCATTCACCCATCCACCCACCCATCCACCCATCTGTCCACCCACCAATCTATTTATCTATCCATCCATCCACCCATCCATCCATCCATATATCTATCAATCCACTGATAAATATCACCAGATTGATCAAATATCTGCTATGTGGGGGGCACTGTGGTAAGTGTTGGGGGTAAAATGACAAATAAGCCGCAGACTTGCCTCAGCATCTTTGAAGCTGTTGAATAGTGAGTGGTACCACTCTCAACAAAGGGACCAATCTGAGTCACAAACAGAAATAGATGCTTGGTAAGGAGGATCAAGGTTCCAAGAAAGCATCTAAGGAAAGTATTTGACGAGAAAAGGGAATCATGGAACCATCAGAATAGCTACTACTGATTGTTCACTTAATGATAAGTGTTTAGTGGGTCCCCAAATTCATGCTGATGTGGAGTCTGAGAGTGTGACTTTGTTTGGAATAGGGTCTCGGCAGATTTCATTAACTATACATTTTGAGATGATATTTTATTGGATGTAGGGTAGACCTGGAATCAGTGTATAAGGAATGGTGTCCTTCCTTAGGACAGACACACAGACATGAGGAGAGAAGGCCACGTGGAGGTAGAGACAAGATGGAAGTGATACTGCTTCATGCTAAGGAATGTCCAGAGACCCCAGCCACCCCCAAAGCTAGAAAAGGTGGCAAATCCTTCTCCCCTGGCAGCCTTGGAAGGACACTGTCCTGACACATGGGTTTGTGTGCGAGCCTCCCAGAAGGTAAGTGGGGATGTCTTTCAGCACACGTGGCTAACAGATGCACCTCCCAGATGACTGGGTCTTAGAAATGGTGCTTAGAGCTACTGGTACAGCAGCAGCCTGTGGCCACAGCCCCTACCTTGCAAGAGTGCAGAGTCTTGTGGAAGTCAGGCATCCAACAGATACCCCATCTCTCTCCATGTGCTCTGATCAGCCCACAACGTTGCTCTGAAGATCAAACAGAATGTACTGTAGGCTCATCTGTGACTGCAGGTGAGGTGGCTCAGTAAATGTCAGCTTTTGAGCTCGAACTAACAGAGCACCTACCCAGCTCTGGAACATTTTCAGAGAGAGAAAATGCTCACCCGAAATTTAAGAGTTGAGTCAGGGCGAGTGTACTGTCATGCTGGATCTGGATTTAGGTTCTGAGCCCCATGAGAACAGGGGCCCATGTAGTAGCCATGGTTCTAGTCATCGCCAAAACAATCTGGGCTGTGATAATCCTGATGAGGGCACAGACCCACTGAGGTGTACCCAGTGCTTGCCTTATCTTATTAAGCCCATTCCGGTCCCCAGTGGGGTTGGCATTATGGGTTCCATTTCAGGTAAGGAAAGAGGAAAGGCCCTGGGGAAGTGGGGGGAGAAGAAGAGAGAGAGAGAGAGAGAGGGAAGGAGAGGGAGAGGGGGAAGGAGGGAGGCAGAGAGAAAAAAGAGAGAGGGAGGGAGAGAGGAAGAGAGAGCGGGAAAGAGACGGAAGGAGGGAGAGAGGGAGAGGGAGAGAGGGAGGCAGAGAGAGATTTCAGCACAGTCATCAATCCTGCTATTCCCTGCATGTTGAACCCTTCCTAGCTAAGTGGGGCTTGATGAAAGTTGGTGAATGAATGATTCATAAAAACAAATAAGAAGCTAGGACAGAGGTAAATAAATAAGCCAGAGGGACCTAGCAGGCTATATTCCCCAGGGAGCTGAGCTTTTCTAGAAAAGTCTTTGAGTTTTTTTTCTCCCCTCTAAAAGAGGGTCCAGGAAGGCACCGCATCTCCAATTGTATCTCCAATTACCTGCTCATTGGCATGCAAGGACCTCCCCAGCCTTGTTCCTGTGAGGGAGTGGAAATTCTGTGAGAATCATGCCCATTAAGGCCTTTTATGATCACCATTATGTAATAAAGAGCATCTGGAGCCTGAGGAATTATTGCAAGCTTTTATTTTGTTTTAAGTATAACTATCTCCTCACACCCTTCTTTCCGCAGATGATTGCAGTAATAGTTATAACTGTGCTCTCTCTCTCTTCTCTCTCTCTCTCTCTCTCTCTCTCTCTCTCTCTCTCCTTCTCTCCCCCAAGACTGCACTGCACCACATCCAGCTCCATTCTTCTCTAACAGAAGAAAGTTTTATTTTGGCACTTTCCTTCCCCAGGTCCATGTGCCTCCAGGTCAGTTGAGTCCAATCTCCTTCTCCGAATGGAGCCAGGAGCCAGGACATCTGTAGCCCATCATGAATGCATGGTTGGGTTAGGGGCAGCCAGTGGTCTAATGCTGAGTAAGTCGAGTGTCCTTCCAGGCAAACCTTCCTCTGTCCTCAGGGAGAACCCCATGGAGGAAAAGAGGTCTCCTCTGCCCCTGTGGATGCTGTTCTTTTGGGGTGTGTTGCTCTACCCATTCATCCATCTTTCCACCAGCCCGTGCCGAGGATGGGGGCGTGGTGATGTGGCTTGGACCCAGGTCTGTGATAACGTCGCTGATCTTTGGCTCTGTTGTGCTTAGAGACTCCCTGTCCAGGCTGTGAACATGACTCTGTGTGGCTTCAGTCAGTTCCATTTGTGTTTCTACTGAAAAGCATACGAACACAAACACAACCCTCAGAACACAGGAATCCCACAGAGGGTACCAGCTTCTAGAGTTGAACTTCTAGAGTTTTCCAGATCAACAGAGCTGGTGCTCTGTACCTCAAGGGAGGGGTCCTTTTTTAAGCTTCTGAAGGTCTCTGGAAAGAAGGAATCTTGAATCCAAGACTCTCTGGCTGAGAAGGAATCGCAGAAGTAATCAGTAGGGCTTATCTGAGCAGTTATTTTTGTGGCATGTTTCCCGAACTCTAACCTCTGTGGGTGACAACCTTTTGGCCTGGAGGGTTATTTAGAAATAACTTGCCTTGAGAGCGGTTCTTTAGAGATTTTGGAATATCAAAATTGGGGCTAAACACGGGCATTTATAGTGCTAAAGGGCTCCTTGGCTGATGCTGATAGCGGCCGAGAACATTGATGTAAAAGCTCTGTTTACCACCACCTTGTTCATCGTGCATGAAAAATCCTCCACCCCTAGCCCCAACAGAACCTCAGGTAGAAGGTTGGATTCTAATGTAGATAAAAATAGGACTAACTTGAGAGCAGGGGACGCAGGGATCTTTCTCAAAGTAGGTAGCAGACAGTGCCGCAGCAAAGGCCTGTCTCTCAACTTTGGAGTTGGGACTCGAAGGATGGGGCACTCAGAGAGAGAGAGAGAGAACCTTCCAGAAGGCTAGAGGCAAGTGCACTGTGATCAGGAAGTGCTGAGGTGTTCTTGAGAGCCTGGTGGTGTGCTGAGCTGTGTTCCTACAGCACCCATGTCCGAAGCCCGCCTCCCTCCCTGTGGATGGCAGGAGGTTCTAGGCTGTCATGAGGACCAGACACCCCTGGTGGTTCAGCGTGTTCAGGGGAGAAAGACCAGACATAACAGCACCTTCTTCCTGACTCTCGGGGACTCACAGATCAAAGCCGGTGAGCACCTGAAAGGAGGCAGCAAGAGACACCTCCTCACAACCCCAATTTGTGGCACCCTAACCTTGCTTTCCTGCTTCCAGCCCATAGACTCTCTGAGGGCAGCATAAGAAGATGAGACACTAGGTGTGTGTGGGACAGAGGGAATGATGTGAATGGTCCACAGAGACAGAGGGAGGGAGATGGGCACTCGGGTTTAAAGGTCAGGGTGAGGGAGCCATTTCCAGTGGAATTCCACCTTATATGGGATGGAGGTAGACGTCTGACCTGCGGATTTAAAAAAATATATGATAAAACATATAATATATATTATATACTAGTATGATAATAAACTATATATCATATTGAATATGTAACTATTTAAACACCACGGCTTGCAAAATTGCTCATGATACAGTTATGATGGGCATTTAATATTCCAATACCGATCCCACCACCAAAGTGACCTGTTTTAGGTATTCAGATATTTTCTCTGGCTGCGTGAGATGCTTCTCCCCCTTCCCCACCCCTTCCCCAACCAACTCTGCAGCAAATCCTCCCAAAGCTGACACTCTCAGGCAGAAGCGGGATCCCTCTTTCCCCCCTGACCTTTTATTATACGAAGACAAGATCTGCTGGCACATCATTTCAATATGCCCCATTTATTTCAGTTATTGGTCATCACTGAAACCTTCCACAATCAATGGTAAACTCCACGGCGAGGACCTCATAGCAGCGTCCCGGGGATGAGAACGATCGTGCAGCGCTGGGCGGGAATGAATTGCAAGGGTATCGTCTAGCAGAGACTAGACGTTGTGTTCTGATCATTTCTTGTTTCCTCGTGGACACACGCCTGGACTACATTTCCCAGACGCCCTTGCGGCGAGGTGGGCCACGTGATTTAGTCCTGGCCAATAAAACAGGATGGTATCTCCGTGGTCCCTTCAATACCTGGTCTATAATCCCTTTTCTTTTAACCTGCCGTATTATTCGTCATGTGGACCGTTTGGTGAGAGCACCAAGGATTCAGAGGAGAGTGAAACAAAACGTCACTGGGAGCGCTGACAAAGACAGGTCCACAAAAATATGCTGCTGGGAAATTAAGTAGAAGGTCGCTCTGTTTTCTATTGTGGACTGCTTTGGAACAAGCATCTAGCTATTTTGGACTAATTTAGGAATCAATTATTCATGGGGCCTCATTCTAGAGCCTCTCTGACACCTGAGTCTTCATTTTCACCGCAATATGGTTTTAGGGATAAACTCAGAGATGGTGTTCGACTTGTCCAAGCAACTCCCTTGCAGAGATCAAGCACAGGAAGGGATTTGAATCTGATCTAACCAAACACAAAACAAGCCCTTTTTCTAGCACCGAGCAATTTTTCATGGATGAAAGACCCAATGTTTTTTAAGTAAAAATGAACAGAAGCTAAGGAATAGTATGACTGAGATCTTCTGTTATTTAAAAGAGAATTGTGTCTGAAAAAACAAGAGTAAATGGGTACTTAGTGGCCCCACACCATACAGTTGGAAAGAAGAAAGCTTTCTGGGGAGGCCATCTCTCCTTCTCTGTCTCCTTTCTTTTCTCCATGCTCAGTACAACAGTAGACGAAAGATTTGAGGTGAGAGTTAATTTATTTATAGAGCATGGGAAGAGGAGCCTAGACATTGGAGTTGTAAATTAGCTGCTTATCACAGTTTACATCTCCCAGAAATGACAGAGACAGGAAAGGTTAAAGCAAAGTTTCTGGATCCTAAGGGCTGGACTTGGACAGTCTCACAACCCAACCAGAAGCGACCTGTCCCTACCAGCATCCTGAGAAAACCAGGTGTCCTCACACGAGCAATGACCAGCTCACTCGCTGTCTAAGGCTATTCACTCGGCAAAGGCCAAAGACAAGATTCAAACTCAGATGTTCTGGAATCTGAATTCTGCATGTTTTCCCATTCCACTTCTTTCATCCTTTCTAGCACCAATTCCTACGCGCTTAGAAGAAATTGACCCACGTTCACCTCTAATTCTTTAGTTTTCAAATGGCAATGAGAGGGCCGCTTAGAATTTCAAGAGAAAGACGCCTCATCCATTGCAGAAGTAATTCTTCATCATTCTGGAGGGATGCTTTCATCAAGGCCACTTTGCAGAATCAGAAGTAAAATCCAGAGAGGAGAAGTGACTTGCTAGATCCCACAGTGAAGCCTGGAGCACATGATACCAGAAACTCGGCTCTCCGTCCTCTGTCCCACATGCAGGAACGGAGGGTCCTGCTGCTTTTTCTGCAGAGAGAGTCCGGTTTTCCCCTGAAAGCTTCTTCTTCTTTTGTTTTTGTTTTTTTTTTTTGGGTCACACCCGGCGATAGTGATGCACAGGGGTTACTCCTGGCGGTGCTCAGGGCACCATATGGAATGCTGGGAATCCAACCCGGTCGGTCGCGTGCAAGGCAAATGCCCTACCCACTGTGCTATCACTCCAGCCTCTTCTCGAGAAAGCTTCTACCTAAGTCCTTCCCCAGTCAAGACTGGAACCTGCAGCTGTCGGGAGAAGAGGGATGTGCGGGGTGCCACGTTGCCCTCCCCTGCTTGGGGATCTCTGGCGGTGTAAGTGCGACAATGAGCCAGACGTGTCCCTTGGGGCACCAGCCCTGCTGGGCACCCCGAGACCGTGGCCGTGAAGATTCCCCTTTTCTGAAGTTCTGATTCTGGTGTGTCAGCTCGACCTTGCAGCTGGATTTGGGAGAGACTCTTCTCTGCCTCCCTCTGGGCTTGGTCCAGGCAGGAAGCAGGTGCCCTGTGATCCTCGGGTGCCTGGGCGTCTTCTCCATCCTGGAGTCCAGGCTTCTGGCTCCCGTGTCAGGTTGTCTGTTTGTTGTCATCCTGTCACTGCAGCTGGGTGCAGAGCAGGGACTGGTGCTGGGCTGGAAGCCGACTGGTTGGAGCGAGTCCCCCCACCGACCCAGAAGAACCGATCACCGGGCACTTTCTCAGACTTATGATTTTCCCGGTGCCATGGGCTCTTGAAGCCCTCTGGGAGAGGTCGAGGTGGGCACCAGGGCCCAGGCTGCCTCTGCCCTCGGACAGAGATGCAGGAGAATGGCAGGTACAAATGCCCGTTTGCAGGGCACAGGCAGGGCTGGAAAGGAGACCCCCACGGAGACCCCTGCCCGGGCACCTCCCAGTCTGCAAAGCAGCACGGAGACGTGCCATTTGAGTCCTTTTCCAAAGGCAAGATCCAGGTTGCCGCCTGCACACAGCAGCTCCGGTCGTAAAGCGGACGTTTTATGGGGACATATGCCACCCGCCCCAAAGCACTGCCAGGCCCGAATGCCATTCCTGGGCGACACCATGATTATATCTCCATCGGGTCTGGGGAAGACACTCGGGCCTGCGAGGCTGCAATTGTGAAATGGATTTCACAGCTGCAAACTCGAAGATGACCCAATTTGTCTTTTCCATTTCTGCCTCCACTCCTATAACTATGGAAATCTGCATTCGTGTCTCAGCGACGGGGTGGCGTAAAATATGCAACAGGACTTCATACGCAGATTTGAGCACGGCAAAAAATGAAGGACAGATGCTTCAGCGATTTTGGGGGGCGTTGGGGGGCTGGGGAGAGCTTGCAAGAGCCGGGAAGGGTACCGGCATATCTCTCATCCCCCCCGACAAAAGCCTCGCTTTTGCTAAAGTGCTTCTCCCCAGAGCAAGAGAAAGAGATGATAAATGCGCCCCCTTATCTTTGCCGAGGGGCCCCCTGGTACCCAGCCTCCAAGAACATCCCAGATGGCAAACAGAACTGAAGTTGGCGCATAAATTCTCCCCAGGGAATTGGTGGTTGGTGATCGGAAGCCTAATGAAATTTTTTATTGTGGTTATTACATACAATTTGTACAGTATATCATGCACGGAAATTTTTTTTCTCTTCCTATAAATCTGGAATTGCCAGCGTAAATGCCCAGGCTTGCAGAGCACAATTACCTCGAGATACAAACTCTCTTTAGGACATAAAAATCGTTGCTACCGAGAAGGCTGAATTGCTCGGGCAATTTTGTAAATATTTGAGTGATAGATTTCCTTTTGGATAAGTTTTCACAGCCCGGGAAGGCCGTCTCGTTTCTTAATGCTTTTGTGTGTGCGTGTGTGTTTGTGTTTTCCTGGGAATCACTTGTAGTCCCGTTGTTGTTTTCAATCATACTTTGTAAATCAGACGATTGGGCAAACGCCATTTACCAAGGGCTGAGCTCTGCATGGCCTTCTGTGCTGCTGAGTGATTGTCTCTGCGACTTGCCCCTTCCAGGAGGAGGAGGAAAAACACCGCTCTGGGCCCCTCCCACTCTTGCTCCCCCTGGCTAGTGGATTTTTCCAGCTAGAAGTTGCAGACGAGGCTCCCATCTTTAATGAGGGCCGTTCCCAGCACCTTCTGCCTCCCTTCACGTTCTGATCAATACACGGACGGTCGCTGGGCTGCTTTGCACACGGGCACGACTCACCGGACCCTTGAAGTTTCGGCACCTTTTTCTAGTTAGGGGTTATTACCAAATATGATGGTGAAGGATGTTCGACCCTCCTATTGATTTTCTACAAGTTCTAATATTGGAGATCAGAGGAGATCTTCCATCAGCTACCAGCAAGCAGAAAATGGAGGCTGTTAAACTCTTCATAGCAGTTTCCAACGAAAGACAACAGTGATGGATTGTAGACTGCCCAGACGGCGGGATGCGTGTTAAAGGAGCGAGCTGTGAGGTTCAGATAGAGGCTACAGAAGTGAAAAGAGAAACAATGCATGCTTGCCCCTTCCTTCCTTCTGCTTCCCTCCCTCCCTCCCTCCCTCCCTCCCTCCCTCCCTCCCTCCCTCCCTCCCTCCCTCCCTCCCTCCCTCCTTCCTCCCCTCTCTCCCTCCCTCCCATCTCCCATCTCCCTCCCCCTTCCCCTTCCTTCCTTCCTTCCTTCCTTCCTTCCTTCCTTCCTTCCTTCCATCCCCCCTCCCTCCCTCCCACCCTCCCTCCCTCCCTCCCTCCCTCTCTCCCTCCCTTCCTCCTTCCCTTCCTTTCTTCCTTCACTCCTGATAAAGTTCAAAGTACAATAGCTTTCATCAAATAACTCCAGCCTTAAAATAAGACTTATGAAAGGGATCTGGTCTTGATAAGTAAAACAAAACCAAAAGAAAAAAAAATTAGAAAAAAATTTAAAAAGTCCCAGAGAATGTCATCCTTTTTGTACAAAGAAAAAACCCCATATCTTTGATTTAATTGTTTTAAGTCAACCAAATTTTTGGAAATGATCTCAGATTTTGGAAATGATCTTAGAAATCTTTTAGTGTCAAGATGTTAATTGTACATTGTAAATTGGAGAGATCATTCGGCAGTGGTGAGAAACACACTTGGAAGCTCTCAGCAGGATTTAGGAATCAGGATTTGGGAGACTAAGTAACATGACGCTGGGCACTTATGTGCGCTCAGCGGAATCACAGGTCACAAAACTGTGCATCAGGAATAATTTCAGTGGCAGCAAACAGAGGAAGGAAGGCAGAGAGAGAAAGAGACGCAGAGGCAGGCCATGGAGGGTTTTTTCTCTCCTTGTTCCTCTCATCTGTGTTTCCCCGGATTCCTGCGAGGAACCCCAAGTCGGCATTCCGGCTCATTCTGTCTCACTGGTGCATTATGGTAGTGGATGGCTTGCTGTGTTTAGTTGGTTATTAGGGAGCCTTTGGGTGAGAGAGTGGGAATGCTAATGTGTTTTAGGGTGCAGTATTTCCACACCACACCCAACACCCAAATGTCCACATCCCTCTGGTTTTCTTAAATAAAACATTTTAAAGCCATGGATCTGTTCTTGAGGGGACTGCTCAGTGGGGGACACGGGGATCTAGGATCAATTTGCAAACAAGCGCTTGTGCCCTTGGTTATATAAAAATGATGTGTGTGTGTGTGCGCATGTGTGGGTGCATGCGTGCGTGGGTGCATGTGTGTGCATGCGTGTGTGTGCATGTGTTCATGTGTGCATGCCTGCGTGTGCGTGAACGCACCCTTGATTTTGGAAGAGAGGCTGCTGGTTTCTTTCCATCTGAGACACAGTGGCTCACCCACGCTCCCTGCCCAAGAGCCATACATTTATCTCCAAACTTCTTGGCCCCAAGGGGAACGATTCAGCTCATCAGCTGATGCTGGGGACCTAGAGAATTAATTTTACTAACCTCAAAGAACTCTGTTTTCCATGGGCGATTCTGAGAGCCTCCAAGTAGGAGCAGATTTTCTGTGGAACGTGGCAGCCCCTGTAGAAACCAGCAGGGACAGTGCTTAGAAAAGTGCCACTGGAACATCCCTCAAAGCCCGAATGCAGTTCCCAGGGGCAGTTTGTTTATACACACTGGCTGTTTTTGCAAATTCTCCTATTCACAAAAGCTACTAATGGTCAATTTAGGGTCATTTGTACAGAAAATGAGCAGAGGGGTGAAAAAACAAAACACAAAACAAACCAAAACTGTGAGCAGCGTTTGTGGTATTGCTCGGTTGAGCTCAAACAAGGGAAAAGGTTCTAGCCTCGGCTCTTGCACAGAAACAAACAGGGCATGGAGACGGGTTGGGGAAGAGTGTGCTGGCAAAGCCTCAACTGTGGGGCCAGCAGGAAGCAATGAGTGAAAGTGGGCCTAAGGAATGCCACTGCAATTTGGAACCATCATTCATCTTTTGTGAAATAAAGAGGCCTTGTATTTGTTAGTGCAGAGTTTACTGTGACTCTGACCAATCCTGATTGACTATCCATAGTCCCAAGGTCCAAAAACTATTCAAGGACACGCAGATGTTTACCTTAGTTGGAAGCTGGGGAGACAAAAATAACCTCCATGAGTATATGGATCATTCAACAGAATGTGGATATCATGTGAATTATTATAGAATCCAGATATGATGCAGTCAGGAAAAGGAATGTTATACAGCCAGGAAAAGGAAGGTTATACAGCGAGGGAAGGGAATATTATGCAGCCAGGAAAAGGAATGACAGACGACCAGGAAAAGGAATATTATGCAGTCAAAAAAAAGAGAATGAAACATACAATGAAGTGCAGATCTGAAAAATCTTATCTAGGGAAGTGATGAATGCCAGAGACAGAGAAGGGTGCCTGTTGTATGACTATAGTCATCAACCTCCATAATAGGCTAGGCCAGAGACACAGAAACTGGGTCAGTGGTTGTCAGAGACTGGGCAGGGGGAAGTGGGGAACAATGATTTCATGGATACAGAATTTCCTTTAGGGGTGATTAAATATTTGGGGACGAGAAAGTTACGAATACCCAAAGTGCCAGTTAACTAACTCTCCGTTCAGAACTTTGCATTGCTTGTTCGGGGTGATTTTTATCTTCCTGAAGAAGAGTCCCAGGTGGCAGAACTTCCTTTTGCGCCCATGTTAGTGACAAAACCAACTTATTTTCCTGGGACACTTGAGTACAAGGGAGGAGCCGGGTGGCGAACCCTGGCACCCTGACCACCATGCAGAGCTTTGCACATCGCAGGCACAGATCAGATGTTGCTTCCTCCCTTTCCTGTTTCTGGTCCTGGCAGGACCCTCACAGACTCCTCTCATACCCTCACCCCTGCATGGAGAAAACAAATGTGGAACTTGTCTCCTTGCCACACTCGTCAATGGAGTCGGGCTCTGAAAATTCGTTCACTGCAAAAATGGAATATGTGAAAATGAACTGCAAAGGAAGCATCAATGAACCAAATTAAAAAAAAAAGATGCAGCCCACCGCTTTCTAAGTGATGTCAGGAAATGATGGGCTGGAGGAGAGAAGCTGGTCGGCGATTCCTCAGGCTGGGAGATTTATCACAGACAGAGGCGGGATGCACGGAAGGAGCGCTGGGAGCAGAGCAATAACTCAACAGCCTGCCGGGCAGCCTGGCCCTCGCTGATAGCAGGCACCCCCGCCCGACACTCCGTCGCTGCATCAGGCTGGGCTCCCTCCCTGGCCGGACACAGTGCCTCCAGCTTCAGTGCATCTGCACCTGAGGGGGATGTGGGTCTCAGCTGCAGTGAGAGGCGTAAAAGGAAGCTCCCTTTTATACTGGGGATTGGGGTGCAGAGACGGACACCAGGCCCCAGAGAGCCAGCTGGGATGCTGAGAGGATTTGGGGGGCTCATCCACACCCCCCGAGAGAGACTCAAGCCATCCCAGCATCTGGGGTGAGGGTGGAGGGGGGCCTGGAGGAGCCTTTTAAGACGTGAGGCTGGGCCAGAGTGATGGCACAGCAGGGAGGGCATTTGCCTTGCACACGGCCGACCTGGGTTCGATCCCCGGCATCCCATAGGGTCCCCTGAGCAGCGCCAATGGTAATTCCTCAGTGCAGAGCCAGGAAGAACCCCTGAGCATCTCTGGGGGTGACCCAAAAAAAGCAAAAAAAAAAGCCATGACGCTGCTCTCATATTAATGTGTACTGACTTGTCATTGCTCTGAAGCGTGGTTCCACACTCGGGCCTCATTGCCACCCACCTCAATGGGCATAGAAGCTTGGCTGCCGTCCCACAAAACTCCAGGACCACCCCCTTGATCCAGCTGACCACTGCCTTTTCCTGCTGTCTCTCACTCCCTTCCCCTTGGCTCACCTTTCTCCCTGCCTGTTTTTTTTTTTCTCTCTCTCTCTTTTTTTCCAAGATTATGAGACTGACGCGCTGCCTACTGCGCTAATGGAGACGTTACTGGGCCTGCTCGAGGAAATCGACGATCAACGGGAGGGCCTTTACCTTTACCTTACCTTTTTTCCAAGACAGAATTACTTCAGTTGTGATTTTCTAGTTCGATTCCTTTGGTTATTTCCGTTCCACCGATGGGAGAAGCCACCCAGTAATTATCCGACTTTCTGGCTGGTTTCTAGTAGTGTCACGCCTTCCAATTCTAGGTTGTAATGGTGTTGAGAATCCAACTCTTTTCTTTCTTTTTTCTTTTTTCTTTTTTTTTTTTTTGCTTTTTGGGTCACACCTGGCGATGCACAGGGGTTACTCCTGGCTCTGCACTCAGGAATTACTCCTGGCGGTGCTCAGGGGACCATATGGGATGCTGGGAATCGAACCTCTTACTCCTTGAGGCGTGCTTTATCGAGACTGTAGACGCAGTTTCTTTATCCATCACTGTCAATGGGCATTTATGGTATTCCCAGGTGAGGCCAGAGAGGCTGTTGACAGGAGTTCCGCACATTCTTTGAATAGGTGTTTTAATGTCCTTTGGGCAACTATCTTGGAGTGGTGTTGTTGAATATATGCTATATAAATATAGGGCGTTTGCCTTGCACGCAGCCAACATGGCTGACCCGAGTTCGATTCCTCCGCCCCTCTCGGAGAGCCCGGCAAGCTACCGAGAGTATCTCGCCCGCACGGCAGAGCCTGGCAAGCTACCTGTGACGTACTCGATATGCCAAACACAGTGACAAGTCTCATGATGGAGATGTTACTGGGCCCGCTCGAGCAAATCGATGAACAACGGGAGAACCGTGACCATGAATATTTATAATTATATAAAAATATAAATAAATATTATTAAATATTATATTTAATATCATCATCAAAATCAAGCAAATTTAATAATATATTATTTTAACAATCACTGTCACTGTTACTGTGTTTGGCATATTGAATACGTCACAGGTAGCTTGCCGGGCTTTGTCATGAGGGTGAGATGCTCTTGGTAGCATGCCCTGCTCTCCGAGAGGGGCGGAGGAATCAAATCTGGGTAGGCTGGTCGGCCGGGTCGGCCGGGTCGGCCGCTTGCAAGGCAAACGCCCTACCCACTGTGCTATATTTATTATATAAATATATTTTTATATATTTATTTTTCTCTCTATATATTTATTTACATATATTTATATTTTTCTCTCTATATTTATTTTTTAAGGTTTCTATTGAAACTTATATAAATAAGAATATGAATAAATATTATATTTAATATCATAGAAATCAAAGAAATTTAATAATATATTATTTTAACAATGTATTTATTATATAAATATATTTTTATATATTTATTTTTCTCTCTATATTTATTTACATATATTTATATTTTTCTCTAGGGGGCTGGAGCGATAGCACAGCGGTAGGGCGTTCGCCTTACAAGCGGCCAACATGGCTGACCCGAGTTCGATTCCTCCGCCCTTCTCGGAGAGCCTGGCAAGCTACCGAGAGTATTCGATATGCCAGACACAGTAACAACAAAGTCTCCAATGGAGACGTTACTGGGCCTGCTCGAGCAAATCGATGATCAACGGGAGGGCCTTTTTTTATTTTTTAAGGTTTCTATGGAAACTTATATAAATAAAAATATGAATAAATATTATATTTAATATCATCATCGAAATCAAATTTAATAATATATTATTTTAACAATATATTCATGATATAACTATATTTTATATATTTATTTTTCTCTCTCTATTTATTTACATATATTTATATTTTTCTCTCTATATTTATTTTTTTTTAAGTTTTTATTGAAACTTATTTTGGAAGGTAAGGTAAAGGCCCTCCCGTTGATCGTCGATTTAGTATTCGATACGCCAGACACAGTAACAACAAAGTCTCCAATGGAGACATTACTGGGCCCGCTCGAGCAAATCGACGATCAACGGGAGGGCCTTTACCTTTACCTTTACCTTATTTTGGAAGACGTGAGGGGAGAGAAAGAGTAAAATGTGTCTTCCAGAGAGGGAATCGGCAAGCAGAGAGATAGATGTAAAAGACAAGCCAGGGAGATTCATGATCAAGACAGAATGTGTGCTTGGAGACCAAGCCTGAATAATTTTGGTTTTTGTTCATTTATTTATTTACTTATTTATTTATTTATTTTGCTTTTTGGGACACTGCCTCCACTACCCAGCTGCCGCCACACTCCAGGACGCTTTCCGGACCCGCGCGGCCGCTCTGGCCGAGACTCACACGCCACTGAAGCCCCAAGAACAAGATAAGCGGAACTCTCTGAGACCTTGGACTCCAGGCTCAACGGACCCAAGGACAGAGATTCTCTGCTTGCTCCCACCAACCACAGGTGACAAAGGGATTATAATCAGGAGCCCCACCCTACCCTGCCCTGTCTGCTTCCACCAACCACCAGAGATCCAGGGATTGGATTGTGCACAGAAGACCCACCCTACCCCTACCGGGATCAGATAAATACCTCATTGGCAGACCTCCACTACCGACACTACCTCCACTACCCAGCCACTGCCACACTCCAGGATGCTTTCTGGACCCATGTGGTCGCAAAGCGGCCACGCAACACATTGTAAGACACTAAATACCCATCTTCTGGAATTGCTGTACCACATTTGATAGGGTTCAAATATGGTAACACCTACGAGGGTGATTAGAGGTCACCCCAAAAGCCTCTATCCCTCTCGGAAAGCCTGGCAAGCTACCAAGAGTATTCCACCCGCACGGCAGAGCCTCGCAAGCTATCTGTTGTGTATTCGATATGCCAAAACCAGTAATTACAATGGGTCTCATTCACCTGACCCTGAAGGCTTCACCAATATGGCAGCATTGAGAAGGATGAGAAAGGAGAGGCCGATAAAATCTCAAGGCCGAACTAGGCAGCCACAACGAAGGAATACAAAAATGATCATCTGTACGTTCAATGCACTTACGCTAGCATCAGATGCATCCATCGAGGACCTGATGGTACAAGCGCAAAAGATCAAGTACGACATCATTGGTCTGACCAAGACAAGAAGGCACCAATCTCATCATGCTGTTTTCAACACTGGAGAAGAATTGTTCCTCGGAACATGCGATAAAAGAGGTGTTGGAGGCGTTGGTGTCCTTGTCAACACAGACTTGGCCAAGAGCATTGATTCATTCGAATGCCTAACAACCCGAATCGGACGTTTACATTTGAATAGATGTGGCTCACTGCCTGCAGTTTCTATCTTTGTTGTCTACGCACCAACATCTAATTATGACGAAGGAGAAATTGAGAAGTTCTACATGGAGCTAGAGAAGTTCTATAAAGACCACACCATCTACAAGATCATTGTGGGTGATTTTAATGCCAAGATAGGACCGAGAATATCAGCTGAAGAACTTCACATCGGGACCCATGGCCCAGAATGGAATGAACAGGGTGAGAGATTGTCTGCGTTCATCATGTCGACCAAGACCATCCATGGTAACTCACAGTTCCAAAAGGCCGAATCTAAACGTTGGACATGAGAGTCGCCCAGTGGATGATTCCACAACGAAATAGACCACATCATATTCAAACGACAGTTGTGCCTGACCGATGTCGCTGTTGTCCCAAAATTCCAAATGGGGTCGGACCACCGTCTCCTTCGTGCAAAATTCTACTTCACAGAGCAGGGAGAAAGGGCTGCAAAGTTTAAAAAGAGAACTCCCAGAATGACCACCAACTGGGAGCTCTTCGGCACTATTGCGACAACATGGGAAGATGCCATTGTTGACAGCATTGACGAGGAATATGATGGACTGTTTCAGTACCTCCATGATTGTGCGAGGAACGCCAAGAGAGAGATAGCCACAAAAAAACGCCTGTCTTCGAAAACTCTTGAGCTTCTTTGCCAACGTGGTTTGGCACAAGCCTCAGGCAACTGCAAGCGAACGTCCGAGCTCGCAAAGCAGTGCGGAGATGCGATCAAGGAAGACCTCAAAGAGAGAAGAACAGAAGTGCTAGTAGATGCGGCAGAAGCCGGGAAAAGTATTCGTAACACCCGCCTGTCCTTCGCCAACTACAAGACCAAGATGACTGCCCTCCGACGTCCTGATGGATCCATCACATCTTCCAGAAAGGCAATGGAGAAGATTATCCATGACTTCTACTCAAATCTCTTCAATAGCCGTGTCCACTTGCCGACATACCAAATTCCACAGGATGGATATGTCGCTCCCAATGTTCTCCCTTCCAAAATCCGACACACCATTTCATCGGTAAAGAAATGTTCAGCACCTGGCCCAGACAAGGTCAGACCTGAACACCTGAAGAACCTGCCATCAGTACTCATCAATACGCTGGCTCGGCTCTTCACATGCTACCTGTCTGAATGCAAGATTCCGTCCCAATGGAAAACCAGCAGGACTGTACTACTGTACAAGAAGGGAGACATCCACGACATTGGCAACTATCGCCCGATCTGCCTATTCTCTGTCATCTACAAGTTGTTCACTCGAGTCATCCTAAATCGGATTGGCAGAACACTAGATGAAGGACAACCATGCGAACAAGTTGGGTTCTGAAAAGGATTCAGCACCATTGACCATATCCACATGATAACCAAGCTCATTGAGATTTCTCGGGAGTTCAAGATGCTGCTCTGTCTAATGTTCATTGATTGAAAGAAGGCCTTTGATTCTGTTGAGACGTAAGTGGTCATTGAAGCCCTGGCCAATCAGGGCATTCAAGCTCAATACATCAAGATCCTCCGTGAGCTGTATTATGGATTCACTACCAGGATCTCACCATTCTACAAAGAAGTGATCGTTGATGTCAAGAGAGGGGTGCGGCAGGGTGATACCATTTCACCGAAACTCTTCAGTGCCACCCTCGAGAACATCATGCGACGACTGGAATGGGAAGGAATGGGAGTGAAGATAGATGGTCGGCAACTACACCACCTCCGCTTTGCTGATGACATTGTTTTAATAACACCAAACATCAGCCAAGCAGCACAAATGCTGGCCGACTTTGACCATGAGTGTGGAAAGGTCGGACTACAGCTGAATCTTACGAAGACAATGTTTATGAGAAACAGCCTTGTTCCTGACGCCCCATTCGCTCTCAATGGAACGACCATCTCCGAATGCAACAGCTATGTGTACCTAGGTCGAGAGGTCAACATGACAAATGACCTGGCACCCGAGCTGCGCAGGAGGAAGAGAGCGGCTTGGAACGCCTTCAAGAACGTCGAAGAAATAGCTAAGAGGACGAAGAACCTCCGGCTCCGGGCATATCTCTTTGATTCCACTGTTCTTCCTGCATTAACATACGCCTCAGAGACCTGGGCCCTACGCAAACAGGATGAGAACGCTATTCGGGTCTTCCAAAGAGGAATTGAAAGAGCTATGCTTGGAATATCATGTTTCACTCAAATGAGAGAAAGAATTCGGAGTTCTGACCTCCGACGATCAAGAATCAGGGATGCTATCTTGTTTGCCAAGGCATCAAAAATCAGATGGGCTGGTCACATAATGAGATTTAAAGATGACCGCTGAACTAGAGCTGTTACTGACTGGATTCCACGGGATGTCAAAAGACCGCGTGGCCGCCCACCTACCAGATGGTCAGACTTCTTCATCAAGATCATGAACGATCGGTTTGAGGCTCTTGGTGTTCCTAGGGCGAACAGACGCCATTGGGTTATACTAGCATGCGACAGGGACAAATGGAGATCTTACTGGCACCCGCTTGAGCAACTTGACTATTAACGGGAAGTCAAGCGATCAAGTGATCAAGTGCTTTTTGGGTCACACCTGGCAATGCACAGGGGTTACTCTTGGCTCTTCATTCAGGAATTACTACTGAAAATGCTCGGGGGACCATATGGGATGCTGGGAATCGAACCTGGGTTGGCCTCTTGCAAGGCAAACGCCCTACCTGCTGTGCTATCACTCCAGTCCCAATAGTTTTGTTTTTAATTTTTAGTTTTCAAAAGCATCTTCGTGCTCTTTTCCACAGAGCTGGTGCCAACGTGTTCCCTCCCCAACAGTGTTTTGGGGATCCCTTTTCTGCACATCTCCACGAACACTTGCCTCTGGTCCTTTTGTTGTTTGTTTCTTGGGTCATACCCAACTGTGCTCAGGGGTTACTCCTGGCGGGCCTCGGGGCACTGTGTGTGGTGCAGGGATTAAACCGGGTCAGCTGTGTTCAAAGCAAGTCCCTCAACCTCTGGGCTTTTCCCCCCAGCATGCCCAGTCCTTTGGACATAGATCAAGCTGACAGTGGATGGGAATGTTTCATGAGGTTTAGTCTTTCTGTTTATTTATTTATTTATAATCTTATCAGAACTTTTTTTATGACATCTTATTGTCTCATTCCTACTTTGGACAAACTTGCAGGCTATCGAATGTAGCCTGCCCACAGGGCAGAGTCTGGCAAACTCCCCATGGCGTACCAAATATGCCAAATACCAGTAACAATGATGGGTCTCATTCTCCTAAAGAGCCTTGAATATAATCTCAGGGCTAGGATGAAAGAGACGTTACTGGGGCCTGCTCGAGGCAATCGATGAATAACAGGATGATGAAATGAAATGAAATGAAAAAATTTATTTATTTATTTATTGTTTTAGGCCTCACCTAATGGTGCTTAAGTGCTGACTCTTGGCTAGGCACTCAGGAATCACTTCTGATCTTAAGGGACCTTATGGTACATGCCTGATATTGAACCCAGGACAGCTACATGCAAGGTAAACGCCCTAAATGTATCTGCTGTACATTAACTCCAGCCCTCATGGTGGTTCTGATTTGCATCTCCTTAATGGGAAGAAGTAAAGTTTAACATTTAAAAAAATTTAATTTAATTTTTTTTGGGGGGAGGGTCACACCTGAAAATGCACAGGGGCTACTCCTGGCTCATGAACTCAGGAATTTCTCCTGGTGGTGCGTGGGGGACCATATGGGATGCCGGGGATCAAACCCAGGGTCAAGTGCGTGTAAAGCAAATGCCCTACTGGCTGCACTATTGTTCCAGCCCCATATAATATATATATATTTATTTTTTTTAATGTGTTCATGGGTCACTAATATGTCCGTGTTGGAGAAGGGTTTATTTAAATTGCCTGGTGTTTGGTTGGGTTGTTCATTTTGTTGTGGTTGTTCGATTGTCCAAAGTTCTTCGTATATTCCAAATAGTCACCGTTTGATGGATGTTTTGTGAGCTATTTTTTTCTGGGTAGATTTAAATGAGCTTTTAGAAATTACTCTTTTTCCAGGGTGGGATTACAGGTAAACAAACATAAAATAGTGGGATTACAGGTAAACAAACATAAAATAGTGGGATTACAGGTAAACAAACATAAAATAGTGATTTTGCTTTCAGTGGTGGAAAAGATTTTTGATTGCTTTAGTGTATAAACATCATTTCATTAGCATAAGCAAAATAATACTTTCATTAGAAACTCAATTGAAAATCACTCTTTTTTTTCTCCCTCAAAGATCCTTACAAATTCTCTCTATCCCAGAACATAAACTAGCATAATTTGTGATCTGTTTCTTGATTCCTGCTAGTACTATCTTTTGCGTTCACTTACTCATTCATGCTGTATCTTTCAGTTTTTACATTATTGAACTTTATGGATGAAATAACTTGCTTTCAAATAAATATTTAATGTCATAATAGATGTTCTTCTAAACCTATTTTTAAAACATCTATTGTATTGTTCAAATGCTTCATCATTTGACATTAGTTCTTCAAAATCTCTGATCAAGGGTACAAATAGAACATTTAAAAAATGTAGAAACCAAGATATTTTTTAAGTTTTCATTAGGAGAGGATAAAAAGAAGAAAAAAAAACTTACTCTGCAGAAATAATTTCATCACTTTTGTGGAAAAGGCTCACTAATTTATAATTTAAAGAGAGAGACTGAAATCCCCTGGAAATAGGGTTATTCCTGGCAGTGCTCAGTGCCCCAAATTTTAGTGCCAGGGATTGAACTCGGTCAGTCACACACTAAGCAAAGAACCTCACCCATTGTGCTACCTCTCTGGCTCTTCCTTGACCATTTTCTATTGCTACCACGTCTGCCACTAGCACCACCAATAATTCAATGAGAATCACGTTATTATATCATTTGGGGCATGTAAGGAAGCTTCAGAACAGAATGTCTTTCTGATGTGTTCATGATGATAGATCCTGCCAGTGGAATATGAAGGAATATTTCCACAAGAGTCAAGATCGCAAGGACTAGAGCGATAGCATAGCGGGTAGGGCGTTTGCCTTGCATGCCGCTGACCTGGATTCAATCCCCAGAATCCCATATGGTCCCCCAAGCACCTCCAGGAGTAATTCCTGAGTGCAGAGCCAGGAGTAACCCCTGTGCATCGCCAGGTGTGACCCAAAAAGCAAAAAATAAATAAATAAAAATTAATTTTAGCTACCCACAGACTGAAGAAAACCCTCAGGAACCCTGTGAGCCCCTTCATACAACTGAAGAGTGATAGGAAGGACGCCCTGGGGTCTCTATTATCAAGACTTAAGGGGGCTGGAGCAATAGCACAGCGGGTAGGGCATTTGCCTTGCATGCCGCTGACCTGGATTCAATCCCCAGAATCCCATATGGTCCCCCAAGCGCCTCCAGGAGTAATTCCTGAGCACAGAGCCAGGAGTAACCCCGGAGCATCGCTGGGTGTGACCCAAAAAAGCAGAAAACAAAACAAAAGATTGCTAGGGCCTGTGTCTCTGATACTTGAATCATTTCGGGGGTGGGGAGGGGTGGCGATGAGACATTCCAGGGCACAGGAAAATAAACCAGCAGAGTCTCCATCCTCACCCTCTCTGTGCCCTTCTGGCTTCTTCTCTGTCTGCTGCCGAGCTGAATGACTGGACATCTCTCCTTCCCATCAGGAGCCCATCCCTACCCATGGTGGGTCCCACAGAGTAGAAAAGAGAGAGCGGGCCGAGCAGAGGCAGCCGGATTTATGAAGTGCCAGTGGCCTTTGGTAACAGCAAGTTTCAACACCAGCACATTGAAAGCTTTGGGCCGGACCATCTGCCGCCACGTGGACAATCTGGCAGGCTTGCCAAAGCCACTTACCCGGGTTGACTCCGTACCCATGACGGCCAGCCCTCACGCTGAGCAGAAAGGAAATTTAAAGAAAGCCCCATCGTTTATCATTGGAGACAGCTGGGCTGGAATGTGGACAGAGAACTTTTTTTTTTAATTCCTTGAGAAAAACAAAGACCCTAAAGATAGGTGTAATGCTTGCTCAGCGCCACGCTTCCTGCAGACGACAATCCCTCCAACGCAAACTCCTCTCTCCCAGTGCATCCAGACATAGCGCATTGTAGAATGAACGTTGGCATGCCAAAACCCTCTCCCCACCCCCACACCCCTAAACCACGATCTGGTGGCACCTGGAAGTCTTTGGCTCAGGGGGGCAGAGGTACCTTTATTTTTAGCCCCTAATGGAACTTCTAGAGCAGAATGCTTCTGTCCAGATAAAAACATCAGCTAGCAGGAGCCCCGGGCCTGCAGTTTGCCTTCCAGAGCAGGTGCTATTTGTGGAGCCCGGAGATGAGACACAGCTTCCTGTGCTGTACCACTCACTCCTCTTTGGAGCCCCACATCTACATCAGCACGCCCTGCGATGTCTGGGGCCCCCTCCAGAGGAGATATGAAACAATACATCCTGTGACTGCGTGGTCATCAAAGTAAAGTCATGAGTATTTTGCAGTTAAGACGTTTCCTTCCTTCTCAAAGTTCATTCTTTTCTTCAGTTTTTCTTTCTTCTTTTTTCTTTTTTGGGTCACCCAGCGTTGCATAAGGGTTCTTCCTGGCTCTGCACTCAGGAATTACTCCTGGTGGTGCTCAGGGGACCCTATGGGATGATGGGGATTGAACCCGGGTTGGCTGCATGTAAGGCAAACACTCTCCCTGCTGTGTTATCACTCCAGTCCCTTTTCTTCAGTTTTTAGACATGAGAACATTTTCCGGGAGACTGAAGTTTTTTTAGGTGCCAAGGAGCTTGGTCTCCAGTGCCCAATGAGAGTGTATGAACAGAGATGGCATGGATGGAAATGCCCAGTTGACTTGCCAACACCTCCTTCTCCTCCCCCCATATCATTAAACTCTGTAGATGGAGAAGCGGAACTTTTGAGTTCAAATCCTGCTGGCCTCAATTGTTTATAAACAAAATTCTTTTTTTTTTTTGGCTTTTTGAGTCACCTCCGGCAATGCTCAGGGATTACTCCTGGCTCTGCATTCAGGACTTACTCTGGCGATGCTTGGAGGACCATATGGGATGCTGGGAATAGAACTCAGGTTGACTGCTTGTAAGGCAAACACCCTCCCCGCTGGACTATCACTGTGGCTCCCAACATGCATTTTTGGACAAGGTGGTTGACTTCATCAGTTGACTTATTTATATATGAAATCATTGGTACTACTACAGCTACCTGCAAAAGTGATTGTAAAAATTGCGTGACTTGGGGCTGGAGCGATAGTACAGCGGGTAGGGCATTTTCCCTTTCTCACCCGGGTTCGATTCCCAGCATCCCATAGGGTCCCCCAAGCACTGCCAGGAGTAATTCCTGAGTGTAGAGTCAGGAGGAACCCCTGAGCATTTTCAGGTGTGACCCCAAAAGCCAAAAAAAATTGCTTGACTTGACCCATGTGGGCTAACATTGCCTTGAACAAATGCTAGTTCCTCCCCTTGATGACTATCTGACTTATAAAACAGCACATCAGCAAGGAGTGGACCTGCTGCATCCAAGCGGACTCTGCTGGACTCAGATGTTCATCTAAGACCCCACCCCAGCCCTGCCGCCAGTTCCCCCTCCAGCTCCTCCTCTAGCTCATGTGTTTTACCAAATCCCACTTAAACGACCCAACCCGCACGGCGCACATACCAAATTGGAAAGGCGGTCAATGAGGCGTGAGCACATTTTATAGGAATCCACTTGGCCTGCAAGGGATCAACTCTGTGATTTGATTAAAGGATTAACCTTTCAGGGCTGGCCCCTGACCCCCTGCTCAGAGATAAATCTCCAAGGCTGATAGATCCTGACATCCGAAGAAGAGTTGGCTGGAGGAAACGGAGTTTTTTCCATCTCCCTCTCCCTTAGAGACATGGAAAAGACCCAGCAGGCTCTCCGTGAACTGCATCGTTAGGACAACACCCCGCAGCAGCTGTGCAGTGATCCCCGCAACGGTGCAAGAACAGAGCAGGGAGAGAGAAGCAGAGTGTTGTCTTCTGGGCTTGTCAGGTTTGGGGCAGAGAAGGAAAACGTTTGGTGCTGCCGTTTATTCAGTTGCTTCCCAGAGCTGGACTTGAAGTGGCTCGAGTGTAGACGGGGGTGTGTGAGATCAGAGGAGAAGCCAGGGAGAGGTGCAGTGAGAGGGCAGGGGTCTTCATGGGGCTGGGGAGGAGGCGAGTCTCGCTTGCCATGTGAGCGGAAGAGCTCCGGGGTCTCCTCCAGCCACCGGGAGTGGCCAGCTAGGGAACGGGTAGCCCAGTGAGGTGGCCCGTCCCTGCCCCAGAAGGGGCTCAGCCACCAAGTGGAGCTGGCCAAGGACCCGGTGCCCCAGCCCTGTGCTTTGTGTGGTCCAAGGGTTGCAATTTGTAGTCTACAAATTGTTACTGGACTATGGCTAATTCGGAGTTGGAGAGTGAGCGTGGGGGAAATTGATGGGAACTTGACATCATAATTTTAGATCTGTCACATCTAATGATAATAAAATAACTAGACCGATGTAGGCTTGGAGAGGGCAGATCTTTTTTTGTTTCCTAGCAACTCATTAAAAAAAATTAAAAGTTTGGGTGTGTGAGGTGAAGAGTCACTTCTGAGAGGCAATGGGGGAAGGACACTGCAGTGATTGGTCTAGGGCAGATGGGTCCGTGCTGATGACACCTACCCTCCAAAGTGTGACTCACGTGCACTCCGCCCTCCTCAGCTTCCTTTCAGGCATGCGGGAGTTACTCAGAAAACAAGATATATGTATATATACATATATATTTTTTTAATTTATTTTTTTTGTTTTTTGGGTCACACCCGGTGATGCACAGGGGTTCCTCCTGGCTCATGCACTCAGGAATTACTCCCGTCAGTGCTCAGGAGACCATATGAGATGCTGGGAATTGAACCCGGGTCAGCCACATGCACGGAAAATGCCCTACCCACTCTGTGCTATCGGTCCAGCCCCAGAAAACAATATATATATATATTTTTTATTCTAACTGCATGGCTATTGTTAGGCAAACGACAGCGACCATCTGAGTACAAACAGGAATTTTCTGTGGACCTCAGAGAATAACTGGGAGCTTTATGTTGTGTGGTCTCTGCCTCTGTGACTTTTGTTTGGTGTTTATTTGTGTGTTTTTTTTGGGGGGGGTCATTTGCGTCAGTGCTCGGGGGACTTTCCAGGCTTGGTGTGTTGCTCCTGGGGTGGGGGTGTTGAACCTGGGTTTCCTGCATGCGAAGTGTGTACTACAGCCCACTGAGATATCTCTCCTCTTGGAACAACCCTTGGCTTTTGATGCTTGCCTGCAAACACACACACACACACAATACACAGAGCTATATTTTCTTTTCACCTGTGGCCTCTTAAACCATTATTTCCCCTTAAACTTTCGGGGCCACACATTTTTCTTTTAATTGGCCAGCATGGGGTCAAGTTAACAAGTATCCCAAGGTTTTTGTTTGCGTGTTTATTTTGTCAAGCAACCACAGCAACAAGCCACCTTTCTGTCTGAAGAGAAGCGTCAGCACCAGACGCTGGTGTTAGGGCCCCCTGCTCAAGTGACGATTTTGGAACTTGCGCTGGATTTGGGGGGTCAACCAGACGGGAGCGTGATTGCAGTGCTGGCCACCAGGTGGCGCACTCAAGCTCTCCCAGCATCTCCCGGGCAGGCCCTGCATAGGAGGGCGCACTGGATTGCACAAAGGACTGGATGAGGGGCTGGAGTGACAGCACAGCGGTAGGGCATTTGCTTTGCACGCGGCCAGCCTGGGTTCGATTCCCAGCATCCCATATGGTCCCCTGAGCACCGCCAGGAGTCATTCCTGAGTGCAGAGCCAGGAGTAACCCCTGAGCATCGCCAGGTGTGACCCCCCAAAAAAGCAATAAATAAATAAATCTTATTAACAAAAAAAAAGGTTGGACGAGAAATTATCCAGAGTCCCATTGGACTCCAACACTGCCATTTCCTGTGAAGGATTTCTACTTTTCATGCCAATGTCACCCAGGTTTTGCTTTCCCTCCTGCCATGTCACTCTCCCTTTCTCTGATGAACCACCACACAGAGGACCTGGGCGGGAGACTCAGGTGTCGGGCAGAAGGGACCTTCCCATTGCAAGGCTCCTGCCTGCCCTGGTGCATCCGTTCTGGCCTTGATTGCCAGGGTCTGGGGCATTGCTAGAAGTAAAACGCCACAGTCTGTGTCTGGATGGACGAGGCTCCAACCTGCCACGCTTTGATTTGACACAGAGCCGGGCTTGGAGGTTGGAAAGCAGTGACTGTCCGTCATAAACAGCGAGGCAGCCGCCAGCCCATCTACGCCCGCCTGGCCGGTTCCCGAGTCCAGATGTCCATCACAAACCGGGTGATTGAATGGCTGTGGGGACTCTTGGCACAGTGGACAGGCAAACACCAAGTGGACCCACGCCAAATGCGGTTTCCATCACCATCCGCGTCTCACCAGGCACCCATAAAGAAACCTTCCTGTGCAATCCAATGCAAATGGAACATTTTGCGTTTCAATTCACATCCACTTAATGCTAGTTCTCACCCAGAGGCAGCTCCAGGAGGCCACAGGGCCAAACTCACAGAAGTGTCCCCTCGGACCCCTCTCCATGGGGCCATTATCTGCGGTGTCTCTCGCTGTGAGCTTGGATGTGGCCCTTGGTGACCCCCCCAACCTTTATCATAACTCATTGAAGCCCGAAAATTCAAGAGGAATTGGAAAAATCAACTGATATTTGCAAATATTCAGAATTAGCCAAAGTGAAAGCTTAGGTAAGATGCCTTCAAGGTGCAGCTCTGGGGAAAATAATTCACTGGGGGCAAGAATTAATGTATAGGCATTGTCTGGCTGCCAGTACCAAACCCTAACTCAGCCTCATCCAACTAAACCCAAAGTTTGGAAGTGTGTGTGTGTGTGTGTGTGTGTGTGAGTGTATGATTGTGTATGTGATTGTGAGAGTGTCAGAGTGTGAGTGTGAAAATGTGTGTGAGAGTGTGAGTGTGAGAGAGTGTGAGAGTGTGTATGTGAGAGCGTATGTGTGAGAGCATGTGTGTATGAGTATCTGTGTGAGTGTGTGTGTGCGTGAGTGTGTGTGTTGCATCATTCTTTTCGCAGCAAAGGATTTACTGCAAGGGGCAGGAGAGAGAAAGTGTACATGTTTGCAAAATAAGGTGAACATTGCCTTGGGTCCACGAACCTTTTCAATGTCTGTAGATAAACAAGTCTATCCACTGTTTTTTTCCATGTTACTCAAAGTGCATTGAAAACTTTATTGAAATGAAAGTGCGAATCCAGGCTGTACCATCTCCTAGTGCTGACTTTAGTTTAAGAAATTACCACTCGTCCAAGATTAGTACCAGCAGGTTTGCTCCATGACTTGGAGGCCAGCCACACATGCTAGGGGAAAAGGGAGCTCAGATAGAGAAGGGAGCACCAAATAAAGGGTGTTGGGAGGATCCTTCCAGGATGGGAGAAGCATCCTGAAAGTAGACTATAGACCTAACATGATTGCCACCCATTGCCTCTTTTGCAACCCACAACACCCAAAAGGAGAGAGAGAACAAAAGGAAATGCCCTGCCACAGAGGCAGGGTGGGATGGGGGGAGGGAGGGATACTGGGACCCGTGGTGGTGGAAACTGGGCACTGGTGGAGGGATGGGTATTTGATCATTGTATAATTGAAATCCAAGCACAAAAATTTGTAAGTCTACAACTGTACCTCATGGTGTTTCACTAACAAAAATTAAAAAAATAAAAAATAAATTACCACTCGTGGGTCCGGAGAGATAGTCCAGTGAGGAGGGCATTTGCCTTGCATGCGGCTGACCAGGTTTAATTTCTGGTATCCTAAAGTCCCCTGAGCACTGCCAGGAGTAATTCCTGAATGTAGCCAGGAGTAGCCCCTGAGCATCATCAGATATGGCCCCTGAATACAATAAAAAAGGAAATGGCACTGGACAATCGTACAGAAGGGCTCTTACCTTGCATGTGGCTGACCTGAATTCAATCCCAGGCACTACATACAAACAAGAGGGAGCCCAGAGAGCAGAACCAGGAGAAAGCCCTGAGCACTGCCAGATGTGGCCTAAATAAAAACAAAACCCAACCCCCCAAATACCACTCCTTTTTTAAAAAAACTGTTTTTTTTTTTCAAATTGAATCACCGTGAGATAAAGTTTTCGTGTTTGAGTTTTGGTCATACAATGATCAAACACCCATCCCTCCACCAGGGCACATTCTCCACCACCAATGTCTCCAATATCGCCCCCTCCCCGCCCTTCCAAACTCTCCCCCTGCCTCTATGGCAGATAATTTCCCTCATACTCTCTCTCTACTTTTGGACATTATGGTTTGCAATATAGATACTGAGAGGCTATCACAAATCACAAAATCACAAATCATCCTGTTATTCGTCGATTGCCTTGAGCAGGCCCCAGTAACGTCTCCTTCATCCTAGCCCTGAGATTATATTCAAGGCTCTTTAGGAGAATGAGACCCATCATTGTTACTGGTATTTGGCATATTGGGTACACCACGGGGAGTTTGCCAGACTCTGCCGTGTGGGCAGGCTACATTCGGTAGCCTGCCAGTTTGTCCAAAGTAGGAATGAGATGTCATAATAGGATGTCTGGTCCTGGAGGTCTTCGGCTGCCGGAACCCTGGTCAGGGTGGGGAGGAAAGCTCAACCCGCTCCCCTCCAACGGGCCCCAGTGAGAACAGCCAGGCGCGGGGGCAGGAGACTGCACTCTTCTCTTCCGGGAGCTGGTTTTTATAGTCTCTGAGTCTTGGCCGCTGATGGGATTACACGGCGCCAGGGGGCCAGTTGGTGGGTGTGACCCCCGCCTACTGGAATTTGGAGGATCTGGGTGGAGGATGCTCGGCCCCAATCCGAGTAGGCTTGGAGATCTCGGCCCCGGAACCTGCGTGGCTTTATCCCTCTGCCGGTACCTTCAGGTGTGCGGAGAGTGGTCTCAGCATGGTGGTGGCTGGTCCTGGAGGTCTTCGGCTGCCGGAGCCCTGGTCGGGGCGGGGAGGAAAGCTCAACCCGCTCCCCTCCAACGGGCCCCAGCGAGGACAGCCAGGCGCGGGGGCAGGAGACTGCACTCTTCTCTTCCGGGAGGCTATCACGTTTGGTCCTTTATCTACTTTCAGAAAATACCACTCCTTTGGAGAGAGAGAGAGAGAGAGAGAGAGAGAGAGAGAGAGAGAGAGAGAGAGAGAGAGAAAACGCTGGCCCCAGCAGAGTCCCTGAGCAGAGCTGGGAGCAACCCCCCTAGCATCAGCCAGGAATAGCTCCTGGGTACCACCAGGTCTAGCCTCCCTCAAAAGCAAAGAGCATCACTTTCCCGGTCTTCACCCTGGCATTTACACTTCATGGTTTTCCATGGACCTGGGGGGGATGTCAGGGAGCAGTTTCCATCACGCCTGGCATGGGGCGGGTTCCAGGAAAAGGGGCCGCATATCATTCTCTTCTTACTAGGATTAATATTCTTTTCAACGGAGCGATCAAACGAGTCTGACTGAGAAGGGTCTTTCCGGAAGCCCTGCTCCACTTTCTGCTCTGCTCTCCCAGCTTCTCTTTCAGGGGCAGTGCTGCTTTCCGGGGAGAATTCCCTGCATTTTATTTTAAATACCAGAGGAAGTGGGATTTTGACAGCTCTCCCCTGCGCTGTGGGAAGCAGGGAGAAAGAGGCGAGGAGGAAAGCCCGGGCGCTCTCCCGCCGGCTTGGAGGTGTGCAAAGTGGCTGATTAGCCAGATATTTTTAAAGTTTCATAGGTGTGAGGCAGCTTCCGCTAATGAGAGTTTTAGGGGATTTCTCAAATCTGCAGTGAGGAGTGCCAGGAGTAGAACATGACCTTGGGGCTTTTCTGTACCTGTTAGCTAATATTACAAAGAACTCTCAGTAAACCCTCTGAAGTCAACTTCCATGGGGGGGAGATGGGGGGGACAGGTGAGGCTCTGGGGACGGCCCAGGAGAGCTAATGATGGTTGCTATAAATAGATCCTGCCGCAGCTGGCCTGGATATCCTTAGGATTCTGAGACGAGCGGGAAGAGGCGGGTTTGGAGACAGAAATCAGGTCAAGGGGTCCCCCAAACAGTGTTTTGTTTGGAGGCAAAAGTTAAACATGACCACATGGTCATCGAAACGTGTGTGTGGCCGAGAGCCCGTCCAGCCCTGTAGCCCTGCAGTCTCTGCCAGCTCCCTACGCCCTCCCCCCCCCCACCAAGGGACACCCCAGTACTTCTTTCAAGGATTCAGATCTGTCCTAAGTGAGAATCCTTTTTTTTTGCTTTTTTTTTGCTTTTTTGGGCCACACCCGGCGATGCACAGGGGTTACTCCTGGCTCTGCACTCAGGAATTACTCCTGGTGGTGCTCAGGGGACCATATGGGACGCTGAGAATCAAACCCAGGTCGGCCATGTGCAAGGCAAACGCCCTACCCGGTGTGCTACCGCTCCAGCCTCTTTAAAAAATTTTTTAATGAATAACCATGGGATACAGTTACATATTTACAAACTTTCGTGATTACGATTCAGTCATACAATGGTTGAGTGCCCATCCCTCCACCAGTGCCCATTCTCCACCACCAATGTTACCAGTATATCTCCCGCCATGCTCCCCATCCACCCCTCCACCCCCCGCCTCTGTGTCAGACACATTCCCCCTGCCTCACCCCCCCCCCCCTCTCCTTTTGGGTGTTTGCAATACAGGTAGTAAGTGGCCATCCTGTTTGGTCCATAGTCTACTTTCAGTACGCATCTCCCATCCTGAGTGAGCCCTCCAAACATCATTTACTTAGTGGTCCCTTCTCTATCCCAGCTGCCTTTTCCACTAGCACGTGAGGCCGGCTTCCAAGCCATGGAGCAATCCTCCTGGCCTTAATCTCTACTATCCTTGGGTATTAGTCTCCTATTATAAAAAGGTAAAGGCCCTCCCGTTGATCGTCGATTTGCTCGAGCGGGCCCAGTAACGTCTCCATTGGAGACTTTGTTGTTACTGTGTCTGGCATATCGAATACTCTCGGTAGCTTGCCGGGCTCTCCGAGAGGGGCGGAGGAATCGAACTCGGGTCGGCCATGTTGGCCGCTTGTAAGGCGAACGCCCTACCCGCTGTGCTATCACTCCAGCCAGTCTCCTATTATGTTACTATATATTCCATAAATGAGTGCAGTCATTCTATGTCTGTCCTTCTCTCTCTGACCTTAGTGAGAATCTTAATTTTTTCCCCTTTCTTTCTTTTTGGGTCACACATGGCGATGCACAGGGGTTCCTCCTGGCTTATGCACTCAGGAATTACTCCTGGAGGTGCTCAGGGGACCATATGGGATGCTGGGAATCAACCCAGGTTGGCCGCATGCAAGGCAAATGGCCTACCCACTGTGCTATTGCCCCAGCCCCCTAAGTGAGAATCTTTAGCAATATCAGTTCACCCAGAGGGGAGGCACAGTGGGGGAAATGGAGGCCTCCTTCTTCTTTTACCTCGTTTCTGTGATCAGCACTTTGCATGAGTGAACACCATCGTCCTGCTGAGAATTGAAGGGTCTCAGTGGAACACACCTACCATTGAGGGACACCTCATTCCCTCTTTAGAGGTGAGATACCTCATTCCCATTTTATGACCCCATTTCTATTTTATCAGTGAGGGTGTGCTATTGATATCTTGGGAGATCGCAGAATGTTCCAGAGTTTACTCAAATACCAAACAGAGGGACCAGCCCTGCGCTCAGGACTCCACATATGGCCCTCCTAGGACACGAGGGAAAGATGGGGAGACCCAGTGGGTTCACCATTGGGTGAAAGACCAAAGTAGGAAAGACCAAAGGTCACCCTGTACCTCGTAGGATGAGAAGGTAAGGCTGGGCTTCCCATACGAGCCAGAGAAGTTCTGGCCGGGGTAAGGGGGACAGGAAGGTACAGAGAGTCACACCCACCGAGCATGCGATAGTGGGTGAGTTAAGGGTCGTAGTTGGGGTGGGTGTGGAAGGAAGAGCCAGTGCACAATTGGGAATTTACCCCGGAAGAAATCTCTCCCTGGGAGCCTTCTCACCTGCAATGCAAGTGAAGCACAGCGCTTTAAGTGGTCTGGGGGATTCAATAGCACAGTGGGTAGGGTGTTTGCCTTGCACACTCTGACCCAGGTTCGATTTCTCCATCCCTCTCGGAGAGCCCGGCAAGCTACCGAGAGTATCCCACCCACACGGTAGAGCCTGGCAAGCTCCCTGTAGCATATTCCATATGCCAAAAACAGTAACAACAAGTCTCACAATGGAGACGTTACTGGTGCCCACTCGAGCAAATCAATGACAATGGGAAGACAGTGCTGCAGTGCTACAGGGGAAACAGAGGCAAAGACATGGCAAATGGCTCTGATTATTATGGGACTGGGGAGAGACTGGCTGAGGGAAGAGGTGGCTCAAGGTCACCTAGAAATGGCATCAGCCCAATGCCAGGTTTTTTTTCAGAACATTCCGGGCTCCGAGTGGAGGATGTTTATAGCTTTCTCAGCCCGGGTTGAATGACCCACTGTCACTGCTCTCCTGCTGGCACGCTCAACACAGTTACAGGCACCTGGCAGAGCTGGGCTCGAGCCCGTGTCCACCTGTCTGGAGCTACTGCCCACACGTGTGTGTTGGCATGGGTGGGCGGATGGGAGCCCACGCCTGGGCTGCAGGGCTCCGTCTGCTGCTGAGTTCTGGTTAGGTTTCGAGGAAGACAAGCAGACTGCTCAGAAAGCGACTTGATTTGCAGCCTTTGGAAAAATTCCTGCTGCAATACTTTGCAGGGGAGGTTGCTGAAAAGACAGAACTGGCTTTAAGGTGACAGCCATCTGGGCGCAGCCCAAAGGAGTGGATCGCGAGCTTGAAACAGCTTTGAAGCCTCAGATTTTATCTTTAAAAAAAAAAAGCACACACATCCTACATTCTGGTCCCGAATATATTCGACTTTATTTTAATAAAAAATAATGTTGTTTTCCTCCTTAAATTGAGTGCCATTGATTCTCTAGAAAGATGTCTCTACCCAGGCCCGAATCTTCGTGGGCCCCAGTTTGGAAGTCTTTTGAAAAGAATAAAGCGAAAGAGAAAATGTAAAGCCCCAAACAAGTGCAAAGCGATCTTTGAGTTGTTATTTATTAATAAATAATTGTTTTTAATTATTAACGCCAATCAAATCCACTTAAGTGGCCCAAGTCTTTTAGGAATTAGAAGCAGTTTCAGCCAGAGCTGAAGAAAAGCACAGTTGGAAAGAGAACATTTCCATTCCTAACCAATTCTGGCCAACGTTTTGCTTTCACTTTTGCTCATGCCTCTTAGTTTGGGCTTCACTTTTAATCACCCCGGAGAGGGATGCCAACGCATAAAACCTCAACACAGCAACAGCCGCCTCAGCAAATCCACCACCGTCGCACTAAGGACTCTGGATGTCGCGTTATGCAAATATTTGGTCAATGCTAGCTCATCCTTCTTCCGAACAGTTTCAAGGTGGGCATGATACACCCTTTGTAGAAAAGGAAATAGAAGCTCTACCAAGGAGGTAAGTCATTCTTTGTTGTACATACTGAGGTGGAGTTAGAAGCTGGTTGAAGTGTAATTACAAAGTGAAACTTGACAAAGTGCATGCTACAGCCTATGGGCCCAATGTGGCCCACTACTTGGTTTTGTTAATAAAGTTTTATTGGAACACAGTCATACCCATTCACATATGTACCATTTATGGATGCTTTCATGCCAAGGTGAGTTGAGTGTTACAACAGAGAGTTACTCAAAGCACAAACTATTTACTCTCTGACCTTTTTATTGATCCCCATTGGGGGATCATATAAATCATCAAAATCTTTATTCTTCATTCTTCTTGCCGCAGGAGTGAGCTGCTGGTATGGCAAACTCACCAAGGAAAGAAATGGGCTTCTGTGCATGGAGTCGGTGCTGGTGGGAAGCTTAGGCACACAAGATTGGTGGCAGAATGTCACCATTCCATGCACCTGAATGGAAAACAGAACAATCACCAGACTCCACCAGGGGCCAGAAATCCTCTCTTCTTTCAACTTCACATAGATACAAGGAAGCTCCTGCCGTTCACTCAAGCCTTAGTGAATCTGTAGCCATAGCGAGCGTTTTATGAAATTCATTCTTCAAACCAATTTATGAACTACTCATTCTAAAATGCTCAAAGCAGGTCTGGAGGGAGTGGACAGCAGGTGGAGGCTGGACAGCAGCAGAGTCTGGATAGCAGGTAGAAGCTTGCTCTAAGAGCAGACAATCCTGATTTTTTTTTTGCATCACACCTGGCGATGATCAGGGGTTACTCCTGGCTCTGCCCTCAAGAATTACTCCTGGCAGTGCTTGGGGGACCATATGGGATGCTGGGAATCGAACCCAGATTGGTCACGTGCAAGGCAAACGTCTTAACTGCTGTGCTATCGCTCCAGCCCCGAAAATCCTGCTTTGATTTCTGGCACCACATATGGTCTCCTGAGCTCAGAGTCAGAAATAAACTATGAACTCATCCAGGTGTAGTGCTGTCCTCCTGTTGTTCATTGATTTGCTCAAGCCGGCATCAGTAATGTCTCCATTGTGAGACTTGTACTGTGTTTGGCATATCGAATATGCCACGGGGAGATTGCTAGTCTCTGCTGTGCGGGCAGGATACTCTTGGTAGCTTGCCAGGCTCTCCAAGAGGGACGGAGGAATCAAATCCGGGTCGGCCACGTGCAAGGCAAACACCCTATGCGCTGTGCTATCGCTCCAGCCCCATCCAGGTGTATCCTCCTTAAAAAATGTTCAAAGCAGGATTTGTAAGCATTGTTGGGGGGGTCTTCTCTGAACATTTAGGTGTATTTGTTTGTCTCTCCACACCTCATTCCCATCTCTAAACCCAACAGCTTTCTGCACCTGCTCCTACCCAGACACTGAGCACATTCTTTTTAAAAAATCTTATTTTTGTAAAGTGATAATTGATCACTTGACATCCTATTACTCATCGATTTGCTCGAACAGGCACCAGTAATGTCTCCATTCATCCCCGTGTAGCCCAATGGCATCTGCTCATTCTAGGAACACGAACAGCCTCAAACCTATCATTCAGGGTCTTGATGAAGAAGTCTGACCATCTCATAGGTGGGCGGCCATGCGATCTTTTGACGTCCCATGGAATCCAACTGGTAATGGCTCTAGTCCAGCGGTTGTCTCCAAATCTCATTACATGTCCAGCCCATCTAATTTTCAATGCCTTGGAAAATGAGACAGCATCCCTGATTCTTGATTGTTGACGGAGGTTGGAACTCCAGATTCTTTCTCTCATTTGAATGAAGCGTGATACTCCAAGCATAGCTCTTTCAATTCCTCTTTGGGAGACCTGAAAGGAGTTCTTATCCTGTTTTCGTAGGGCCCAGGTCTCTTGAAGCATATGTTAATGCAGGAAGAACAGTGGAATCGAAGAGATGTGCCCGGAGCCAGAGGTTCTTCGTCCTCTTAGCTATTTCTTTGATGCTCTTGAAGGCATTCCAAGCCGCTCTCTTCTTCCTGTGCAACTCAGGTGCCAGGTCATGTGTCATGTTGACTTCTCGACTAAGGTACACATACCTGTTGCATTCAAAGATGGTCATTCCGTTGAGAGTGAATGGAACATCAGGAACGAGACTGTTTCTCATAAACATTGTCTTGGCGAGATTCAGCTATAGTCCGACCTTTCCACACTCACGGTTGAAGTCGGCCAGCATTTGTGCCGGTTGGCTGATGTTTGGTGTTACTAGAAAGATGTCATCAGTGAAGCAGAGGAGGTGTAGTTGCCGACCATCTATCTTCACTTCCATTCCTTCCCATTCTAGTCGTTGCATGACGTTCTTGAGGGTGCACTGAAGAGTTTCAGTGAAATGGTATCACCCTGCCGAACCCCTCTCTTGATGTCAATAATCACCTCCCTGTAGAATAGTGAGATCCTGGTAGTGAATCCGCAATACAGCTCACAGAGGATCCTGATGTATTGAGTTTGAATGCCCTGTTTGGCTAGGGATTCGATGACTGTTTCAGTCTCAACAGAATCAAAGGCCTTCCTTAAATCAATGAACGTTAGACAGGGTGACATCTTGAACTCCCGAGAAACCTCAATGAGCTTGGTTATCGTGTGGATATGGTCGATTGTGCTGAATCCTTTTTGGAAACCAGCTTGCTCTCATGGTTGTTCTTCATCTAGTGTTCTGGCAATCCTATTCAGGATGACTCGGGTGAACAGCTTATAGACGACAGACAATAGGCAGATTGGGTGAGAGTTGCCAATGTCGTGGATGTCTCCCTTCTTGTACAGTAGTACAGTCCTTCTGGTTTTCCACTGGACAGAACCTTGCATTCAGACAGGTAGCATGTGAAGAGCCAAGCCTATTGATGAATACTGACAGCAGGTTCTTCAGGTGTTTGGATCTGACATTGTCTGGGCCAGGTGCTGTTCGCTTCTTTACCGATGAAATGGTGTGTTGGATTTTGGAAGGGAGAACGTTGGGAACGACATATACATCCTGTGGAATTTGGTATGTGGGCAGGTGGATGTGGCTATCGAAGAGATCTGAGTAGAAGTCATGGATGATCTTCTTCACTGCCCTTCTGAAGATGTGATGGATTCATCAGGACATCGGAGGGCAGTCATCTTGGTCTTATAGTTGGCAAAGGACAGGCGGGTGTTGTGAATGCTTTTCCTAGCTTCTGCCATATCTGCCAACACTGCTGCTCTTCTGTCTTTGAGGTCATCCTTGATTGCTTCTCTGCACTGCTTTGTGAGCTCGGACGTTCACTTGCGGTTGCCTGAGGCTTGTGCCAAGCCATGTTGGCGAATGAACTTGAGAGTTTTTGAAGACAGGTGTCTTTTTGTGGCTATCTCTCTCTTAACATTCTTGGCACAATCATGGAGGTGCTAAACCATTTGATCGTATTCTTTGTCAATGTTGTCAATGACGGCATCTTCCCATGTTGCCGCAATAGTGCCAAAGAGCTCCCAATTGGTGGTCGTTCTGGGAGTTCTCTTCTTAAACTTTGCAGCCCTTTCTCCCCGCTCTGTGAAGTAGAGTTTTTCATGAAGGAGACGGTGGTCCAATCCCGTTTGTAATTTTGGGAGAACAGGAACATCGGTCTGGAAAAACTGTTGATTTAATATGATGTGGTCAATTTCATTGTGAAACTGTCCACTGGGAGACTCCCATGTCCAATGTTTAGATTTGGCCTTCTGGAATTGTGAGTTACCATGGATGGTCTTGGTCGACGCAATGAACTCCGTCTCTCACCCTGTTCATTCCATTCGAGGCCATGGGTCCCGATGTGGAATTCTTCGGCTGATCTTCTCTGTCCTCTCTTGGCATTACAATCACTGACAATCATCTTGTAGGAGGTGTGGTCTTCTTTATAGAAATTTTCCAGTTCCATGTAGAACTTCTCAATTTCTCCTTCATCATAATTGGATGTTGGTGCATAGACAACAAAGATAGAAACTGCTGGCAGTGAGCCACATCTATTCAAGTGTAATCATCCGATTTGGGTTGTTAGGCATTCGAATGAATCAATGTTTATGGCCAAGTTCATGTTGACAAGGACACCGACACCACTGATACCTCTTTTGTCTCATGTTCCAAGGAACAGTTCTTCTCCAGTGTCAAAAACGGTGTGATGTGATTGATGCCTTCTCGTCTTGGTCAGACCAATGATGTTGTATTTGATCTTTCACACTTGCATCATCAGATTCTCGATGGATGCATCTGACGCCAGTTTACATGCATTGAAAGTACAGTCATTTTTGTCCTTCTTTGTTTTGACAGCCTAGTTCGGCCCTTAGATTTTATCAGCCTCTCCTTCCTCATCCTTCTTCATGCTGCCATTTTGGTGGCTCTTTCAGGGTCAGGGGAATGAGACTCATTGTATTTACTGGTTTTGGCATATCGAATATGCCACGGATAGCTTTCCAGGCTCTGCTGTGCGGTGGAACACTCTCGGTAGCTTGTCAGGTTCTCCGAGAGGGATAGAGGCTTTTAGGGTGGCCTCTAATCGTACTTACAGGTGTTCCCATGGTTCAAACCATATTTGAACCCCATCAAATATGGTGCAGAAATCTTGTATTAAGTGTTTTATGATGTTTTATGGTCTGGAAAGCATCCTGGAGCGTGGCATTTGCTGGATAGTGGAGGTGGTGGAGGTAGTGGAGGTCTGCTGGGCTGTTGGAAGCAGGCAGAGTATCTCGGCTCCCAGGTCCGCTGAGCTTGGAGTACAAGGTCAGAGTATTCCGCTTTCCCTGTAGCATGGCGTCAGCTGGGTAGTGGAGGTAGTGGAGGTCTGCCGGGCTGCTGGAAGCAGGCAGATAATTGATAATTGATTAAATTTAATATTCCAACACCAATCCCACCACCATTACACCTTTCCACCATCCTATTTCTAATGTTTCCACCCTGACCCCCCAAAGCCTGCCCCCAAAGCAGGACCTCAATAATTTATTTTGTGTTGCTTCTTATGAATAATTCTTTAAAATTGATCCAAAAAAGTTTCCTTAGAGGAAAGTGTGAGGAGTGTTGTATTTCACCCTGGAGCCATCTAGCCCTTGTCTCGGTGTGTAGAGTAGGAGAATTCTAAAATTTTAAATATGGTGATAGTTTTTTTTTAATGAATGATGACTTTGGGGTCCGGAGACATCTCTGTGGCATGCTGTTCCCATGTTACTGGACACATTCTTGCATCTGTGGCCTCTTGCAGAGTGGGTACTCTTACCCATTTACCTCTATTCCTCCTAGTCTGCTCATAACCCCTACACCAACATCTGAGAGGGTGGCACTCAAGATGCATTTGGGCAGCGCGGGGGGGGCTGGAGCTGGAGTGATAGCACAGTGGGTAGGGCATTTGCCTTGCATGTGGTCGACCGGGTTCAATCCCCAGCATCCCATATGGTCCCCTGAGCACTGCCAGGAGTAATTCCTGAGTGCAGAGCCAGGAGTAATCCCTGAGTATCGCTGGGTGTGACCCACCCCTAAAAAAAGATGCGTTTGGGGATCAGTGGTGGTTGAGACTAAGCCCCCCAACCCCCTTTGCTTCAGTGGCTGCCCTGTGAGCAGTGGCCCTGGGCTTGGTCTAGCCTCTCAAGGGTGGCCTTCGGGATGCAAGATTCTGCAGCCTTTCTAAGCCAGGAGGTCTCCACTCACTGTGCAAGTCATGATGTTGCTTGTGGGCATTGCATCCTTCCAGGCCCTCTTCTAAGGAGGGTAGCAGGGCGGGTGGCAAGAGCTACCAGAGGCTATCCTCATGTGAGATTGGTTTAGCAGAGGCTATGGAGCTTGGCTCTGGCCAGTTAGACATTAAACCAGTTAGTGGTTTCTTGGAACTGTGCCCTCCCCCAGCAGTGGAGAGGAAGGCATAGACTAAAGGCGGTGCTCCATGACTCACCCCTTCTCTCATGCCTGCCTTCGTCAAAGATTTATTGCAGGCCTACTAAGTGCCAGCAGCCATTGGCCATGTCAGAAATCCAGCCACGAGCTAGGTGGATGGAATCATAGCTTTCGTTGAATTTATGCTCTAGTTGGGGGGGAGATGTTGACTTTGGAAAAACATCAGTGAGTAATGGACCTCTAAGGAATGAGTGTTGTTCATAAGAGTGGGAAGGTTTGGGCATGAATGTGAAGGCCCAGTTCTCTGTACGTGTGTTTGTGTGTGTATGTGCATGTGTGTGCATTGTGTATGTGTGTGCATGCATGCATGCATGTGTATGTGAGTGTATGTGTGTGTGTGCATGTGTGTATGTGTGTGCATGTGTGTATGTGCTTGTGTATGCATGTGTGTATGTGCATGTGTATGTGCATGTGTGTGTGCTTGTGTATATGTGTATGTGCATGTGTGTGTGCTTGTGTGTGTGCGCATGTGTGTATATGTGTGTATGTACATGTATGTATAGGTGTGTGCGTGTGTGTGTGTGCTGTGTGTGTATGTGCAGGTGTGCATGTGTCTGTGTGTGTCTGTGTTTCTCTGTGTCTGTGTCTGTGTGTGCAGGAATCTGAGGGCACTGCCTTGGAAAGGAACGAGAATGAGGAAACAACTTTGCCTTTGAAGGCATTCTGGGGTAAGGGATGATCGGAGTGAGGGAGGGGAAATGTGAGGACAGGCTGAGCTCAGGCAGGCAGGCAGGGGCTCGATAGATCTTGCTGAGGAACTTCTTTAAACTCTACTAGCCAGAGAGATAGCTTTATGGCCCGGAGCTGATGTTTTGCGTGCAAGAGGTCTGGTTATGTGTATGGTTCCCCAAATACCATCAGAACACAACCCTCAGAATCAGCTGGCCTAGTACCTAAGTACTGTCAAGCATGGACCCAAATGCCCCAAATAGAATAAAATACATTTGCCCAATCTGCTCTTGTGCCAGCATGAACATTGCAGATAAGAAATGCACGCAAGGCTTCCAAGCACGGCTAGCTTGAGCACATTATTTGTTCTTCTGTTATTTGGGTTGTAGGATGCAGCTAGCTTGAGTACTGCTGTTTGCAGGGCCTTATTTGCTTGCTATATCGTAGTCCTGGTTACTGCAGGCGTCTGTGCCATCTTCCTGTGTTCTATGGCTTCCCGGGAGAGGCCCCATCGTGGATTCAATAAAGCTAGCAATAAAGCCCATATTAATAATGTATGCAAAGCTATAGATGTCTATTTATAAGGTGGAGAATTGCAGTCCAAATGCATCCCTTCTCTCTCCTCAGATGAATGTAAGTGGCCCGAACTATGTTAGATGATGTTTCTCTCCCAATCTGACGCTTCTTTTTACCACACTGCATATTAAGAGCTGAGCTAAGTGCTGTACCAGCCTGGGGACCATTGCATACACATTGCTCCTTGCACCCGGGATGATTATTTATGCAGGAAATCGGAGATAAAGCATGTCTAGAAACATGCTATGATTCACAACTGAAAAGCATAAGTCACCGGGAAGAAGCCACAGGAATAAGGAGATGGATAGGCTTTCTCGGAAGACGTTCGTTATTCGAGAAGAGTCTGGTGAGATAGTAGTAAGATGCAGTAAAAGAAGACACTTAATGTGTCACGGGCACCTTTGATGTGTCAAAGAATGTGCTAGGACGTGTGTGTGTCTGTGTGTGCTCACGTGTGCTCACGCCTATCGTTCATGTCTCTGTCATCCTTCGATTTCTGTGCTGATACCTAATCTCCAGTGTGAGGGTATTTGGAGAAGGGTCTTCAGGGGGTGATCACATGACTTCTGCTAGGAGGACGTAGTTGAGGATTTCCTTAGAAGGGGCATAGAGAGTGTTCTTTCTCGCACCACATGAGCACACAACAAGGAGTCAATTAAGAATCAGAAAGCCGACTGACCAGTCACCCAATCTGTGGGTGTGTACCTCGTAGCTCCCAACCTCCAGAACTGTGAAAAAAATGAGTGTGTGGCTTATGAATCACCCGATAGATGAAATTCCTTTACAGAAGCCTTTTAAGACTAAAATTAAATCTATTTCTTGCATGTGAACAAAAACACTCAGGACATTGACTTAATGGGGGTGGGTATTAATATTTATGAAATCTACCATGTAGTAGGTAGCACTGTAGCACTGTCCTCCCATTGTTCATCAATTTGCTCAAGCGGGTACCAGTAACGTCTCCATTGTGAGACTTGTTACTGTTTTTGGCATAATGAATACACCACGGGGAACTTGCCAGGCTCTGCTGTGTGGGCGGGATACTCTCGGTAGCTTGCCGGGCTCTCCGAGAGGGATGGAGGAATTGAACTTGGGTCGACCTCGTGCAAGGCAAACGCCCTAACCTCTGTGCTACTGCTCCAGCCCACACATGAGTACAAATGAAAAACATTTTTACAATGTCAAGTTCTTACAAGAAATTTATCTTATAAATTAAATAACCTTATAAATTAAATGGTCACGGTCACAGTCCTCCCATTGTTCATCGATTTGCTCGAGTGGGCCCAGTAACGTCTCCATCATAAGACTTGTTGTTACTGTGTTTGGCATATCGAATACGTGACGGGTAGCTTGCCAGGCTCTGCTGTGCGGGCGAGATACTCTCGGTAGCTTGCCAGGCTCTCTGAGAGGGGCAGAGGAATCGAACTCGGGTCGGCCATGTTGGCCGCTTGTAAGGCAAATGCCCTACTGCTGTGCTATGGCTCCAGCCATAAATTAAATAAATTTAAATATTTAGAAATTAACTAGTTTTATTCCACTCCTTATCCTAAACCCAGAATGCCATGGATCAGTCAGGAGAGACTAAATTTTGATGCTGTAACAAGTGACCCTAATGTTTATGGCATTTCTGGAGCAGATGCCTATCTCCCGAGGATACTCAGTTCATTGAATGTGGAAGGTCTCTGCTCCATCACATCCTCCCTGGGAGACCAGTTGTTGGAGCAGCTGTGTGGAGAGCATCCCTGGTCATTGCATCCAAGGAGAGGAACTACCTAATGGGGACCATTAGCTCTGCCTGGAATCAACAAGCAACTCTTCAGTTTGATTGGCCAGAGCAAGTCACATGATCAAGTCTACACTCCCCAGGGAAAGAATGGTTACTGCCCTCCCCAGGGAGGGTATGTGGGAAGGTAAGTCAACTATGGGTGAGTAACAGTGTCATCTCCCACTGATGACTGTTAGAACCATTACAGTTTCACAGAGGAGAGGGTGGAGTGCCAAGTCATGGGGTGGTTTCTTGGGGGTGGGTTCTGAGTGGGCAGCCATGAGGTCGTGAAACCTACATGACAACAGGCAAGTCACTCAACTTGGCATTTCAGTACCTCTTTCTACAACATGCAGTGCTTCAGTTCACCCATCCAAGGAACTCTTGGACCCACTTTGGGATATTCAGGACAAGCCTAGCAAGAACCAGGCATCTGGAAGAGGGCACATTGACGTCCCATTGGATGAACAGTCTCAAAGCTTCACCAGCTACCTGCAAGGCAAGGGATGGATTCCAGAGAAGCAGCTTGGTTGATGATAGGGACCAACAGAGAATAGACTCAGATGTCCTGGTGAAAATCACTATAGGAACAGGACTGGGGATGACATCTGAAGTATCTTTTTTTTATCATCCCCACCCAGATTCGTATCCCAGTAAGGGAAACAGGAGTCACACCAGCTAGAAACTCCAACAATACCACCAACCTCCCAGCAGTGATTGTGGATTCTGAGCAGAACTAGTCTCTGCAAGGTGTAGATCAAGCCCCGGTTCCTCTGCTGAACCCTTCACACTTTTTCCCACACAGAAATGATTTATGAACCAATGTTCTGTGCAAATACTTCAGAGGAGTCGGGACCATCACAGTGGCCCATGAACCCCTCTGGCTATCCACTGGGGTTTAGAGTCCAGCAGGGGAGACCTGGCATGGCCCCCAGCACAGGCAAGTGGAGAACAACAATGGTGCACATCCCTTCTGTGAGGAGAGATGACCCGGGAGGCAGGATGGGATTTCAGAGATTCTTATTTTTTTGCTCTGTGCCTTTTTTTTTTTTGCTTCTCTGCCATGAATCTTAACATTATGTAGAGCAGGGACTGTGCCCTTCGCTAACTATTCTCAGAGACTTCTCTGGAGCCTGTACTATAACAGGATCTCATTATTCCTTGTTGGTTGACTGAGAGAATAAATAAAGCATGGATTTTTATTCTGCAAATGACGCTTGCTGTGGTTCCAGTTTGGGGAGAAGCATCAGACAAGGGGGATGAAAAGAAAGGTGAGTAAAGTTTTCACTCAGGGGCTTTGCTACCCTTAGGCTGGGCGCCAGCAGGGCCCCGGCAGGGCCCAAGAATGGCCAGGTGTAAACAATGTCCACTCAGTAAGTGCTCAGTGCACTGTGGGATGTCAGTAGGATATTGATCAAGGATATACTCCATGCTCACGATATGGTGACTGCTAAGACATGTTTGGTTGGCCCTTCAAATGACCAAAAGGTATTTTTTGTTTCTAATTGGTTGTCATTCATAGCTGCTCAAAGTTATGGAATATACTGAGAGTGATTTTTAAAAAGAAATGTGTCTTCTTTATGTTAATGAGGTAGCTTTAGGGTGTTCCTAAGGAAGGAGGGGTTAGGTGAGCAGGAAGATGGTGGCACTCTCAGTCCTTACCTTGACCTCTAGGGAGGGAAGAGGGACTGGGGATTGAGTCCCATTATCCACGGCCCGTGATTTGGTCATGCTTGAGCACTAGAGTCACCGTAGAAACCCACGAGGAAGGGCTGCACAGACTAGGTTGGGGTAGTGGATGCCAGGAGAGGGGAGGGAGCCCTGGATCCGTCCCTAGTTGCCCTGCACATCTCTCCTGGTTCAGAATAGGCTCTTGGTAATGAATAACTGCCCTAGCGGGTTGCAAATGAATTGTATCTGGGAAGGGAGTCAGGGGACCCTGCAAGTGGTAGCTGGTTCCTTTGGAGATCAGGTAGGAGTTTGGACTTGTGATCAGCAGCTGACGGGGAGAGTGTCTTGGGGCAAGGGACCCTTGTACTTTGATGCTCTTTCCATGCAGAGAGCATCAGACTGGAACTGAATTTTCAGACAGCTTGTGGATATCCAAGAATTGGAATCACCTAGTACAGAGAAGCTGCCCCCTCCCCTTTTCCCACCCACCCAGGTGGCTAGTCTCAGGAGTTCCAGTCAGCTTTATTTTTTTCTTTTTTGGGTCACACCTGGCAATGCTCAGTGGTTACTCCTGGATCTGGACTCAGAAATTACTCCTGGTGGTGCTCAGGGGACCATATGGGATGCTGGGAATCGAACCAGGTCAGCCATGTGCAAGGCAAACACCCTCCCCGCTGTGCTATTGCTCCAGCCCTCCCACTCCCCCAGACAGCTCTAAACACGCGGAAGTGACTTACTAGGTAGCACCTAAGATCATCGCTGCAGCAGTCTTAACCATCCCCACCCACAATCTCACGGTACAGATCTTCCCACTGATGCTTGTGCAAAAGCCCACAGAGGAAAACACCGTGACACCAGGGAAGTTCTTTATTTGCTTTAGCTTTCTGAAGCCAAAGAGGAAATGATAAACAACCATCTCTGGGCATGTGTTGGACACTGGTCTCCAGGGATTCTTTACTTTCCTCACAGGTCATGAGAGGTGCCAGGTGGGAGGACGTCACCTGGTAGTTGATAGGGTCCACATTTTCTCCCCTTCACACGACTTTCCTGAGTAGAATTTCTTGTGCTGTATTTTATCATTTGTGTTTTCCATCTAAAAACAATTTCATATTTTCAGTACTCCTGTGAATATTTAACAGATATGAAATCTGCAGGCTTTCACGGAAGACATGATTAAAAACCCAGCCCAACCCAACCCCAACCTGGCACATTAGCAAACCCTAAAGAGGCCAGCAATTATTAGGAAGAAAATGGAGTGCAGGCAATTAGTCGCGGGAAAGAACCAGAAGGCAGGAAGATTAGAAAGAAAGATGCAACACGATCTCAATTTTAGATGACGTGGTCTTTTCTACAGAGAATGCCAAGGAATTCACACCCAGAAGAAATGAGAACTAATAAACGAGCTGGGTGATTTTGCAGGATATACTATCTACATATGAAAATCAGCTATATTTCCATACCCCAGTCGTGCATGATCTGAACATGAAATAAGAAACAATTTCGCTTGCAATAGCGTCTGAATGGAGAACACCCAGGCACAAATAAAGACGTGAAAGACTTATTAGGCACGCCAAACTGCAAATCATTGTTGAGAGAAATTAAAGGCAACCGATCAATGGGATGCCGTTCCGTTCGTGGGAGGGGAGACTGCACATTGTTTAGATAGCGATTCTTTCTAAACTGACCTACATATTCAATAGAATGCCTAGCCAAAGCACAGGTGCTTCTTTTTGCAGAAATTGGCAAGCGGGTCCTAAAATTAATATGGAAATACAAAGGGCCCAGAGGTACCAAAACGATCCTGAAAAAGAACACGGTTGGCAGGCTCACATGTCCTAGTTCCAAATACCCGGCACTGCAGTTGAAGTCAAGATGGTGTGACGCTTCTCCAGAAAAGGCAGCAACCCAGTGAGGTAGAACAGAGCCCAGAAAGAACTCCCCAGATGCTGTCAATTGGTTCTGACAACAAGAACCAGAGCTGGCTGATGCGAGGGTGGGGGGAAGTTTTTGGAAAGCGTTAAAAGCCCACACGAAAGAATAAGCTTGGACTCCCTCCTTCACACCCCTACCTGGGTAAAAGTTCATCTAAAAGTGGAGGAAAGGCCTGGGTTAGCGTTTGAGCCTGAGAAGAAGGACAGGTATGACATTTGTTCATTTGGACCAGGCAGGGAGGCCCAAGCGGAGTCATGTGGGCAGAGGCACAAAAGAAAAAAAGATATATTGGCATCTTGCATGGTTGAGAACTATTTTTTCTTCCATGACTCCACAGGGTCAGGGAAAATATCTGCCAATCTCTCGTGTGATAAGGGTCTAGATTCAGAATATTAAAATGACTCTTGCAATTTAGCAATGAAGAAAAAAATAGTCGCAGCTGAGCAGGAAAGGGAATTGTGATCAGCACGCGGTATGGGGAGAAGGTACTTGCCTTGCATGCGTTTGAACCTGGATGGGTCCTTGGTACTATGGTCACCCAAACCCAGCCAGAAGTGATCCCTGAGCAGAGAGCCAGGAGGAAAACCCCGAACACCGCTCGTGGCCCCAAAACCAACAAAAGGGAAAAAGAAAGCTGTGGTCTAGATACACAATGGGCCGTCTCGTTCATGGGAGGGTAGAACACAGCTATCAGAACACATGAAATATTGCGTTTTTCTAAAATGTGGATGAAGAGAGAACAAGTCATGAGGGAAAAGGACAAATACTGATGCCCTCACTCTTGTGTACTGGATGAAGAAACTAGACGGGGAGTCGATTGTGTTCAACAATAATAAACTCTTGGACTTTTCGGAACTGAGGTGACTGAGCAGTGAGGGAACGGAAGAGGCAGCCGGAAGTGAGGGTTGGTCAGTGGGGGTCTTCGGCGTGTGGGTGGGGGTGGAGGAGAAGTAACTTTGAGCATCCAAAGCATAAACGTTATCACGACTATAACCATGTTGCTGAAGACCAATGTGAATACGTTTAAAAACAATCGAATTAAAAGTAGGTTGAAGATTGAAATTGGCATTTCTCCAAAGAAGATCAAGAAATGATCCGGAAGCACCTGAAAAGATGTTTACTATTATCAGTTCTTTAAAAATCCTGAAATTAAATTTACAGTGAGCTATCTCACTGGACCCTGTAGAATTCCTCCCAACTAAAGAGAAAGCACTAATAACTTGGACCACGTGCTAGGGAAATTGCATCTTTAGTTTTCTTTTTCTCCAAGAGCTAAGCAAAGAATTAGCAGATGACCTGGCCGGTTCACTTTTGGTGACTGATACCCCAGAGAATGCAACAGCCAACCTCCATCTAGAAACTTGTCAACGCAAGTGACAGCAGCCTTTCTTGGTAGCCCCCCAAGTGACCCCAACCCAAATGTCTAGCCCCCGGGGGCTCAGATAAGCAGAACGCATTGAAGAGGGTAAATGCCAGAATCAGAGTTGGTTCCAACCAGGGGACCCGTCCACAGGCTGCATGAAGGCACTTCCTTGGGACAGGTCCCATCTGCAGGGGCAGGAAGTTGATGAATGAACAGGAAGTAAGAACAGACTTCTAATTGGTCTTGAGTGATTCTTTGGTGGGAGGGCAGCGGAGAATATATTCTGGAATCCAAGATACCTGGAGAACAGGTGACTGTATCAAACACGGAAAAATTCTGTGTTGATTGGCACCAATGTTAATTCATCTGAGATTCTGTTGTTCCTTGGAAATGGCTTCCTCTCCTGCTCGTGGGTCCTTGTGTGTTGGGGGTAAAATGAACAGACACCTCCAGGTGGTGGTGGAGTTAACTGCTACTTATTTCACACCATTCAAAAGTTCCCTTTGGGCCCCCCAACATCCAAGCCTCCTGCGGGTTCTTTGATGTTTTTTTGTCCCTCAAAAAACACAGTGGCCTGTGTTCATTGTCCCAGCCTCTGCTGGTCTCTTGCTGGCTCTGTCCCCCATGTCCAGTGTCCTTCCCTGGATTGTCCCCTGATGCCCAATGTCCTGGACCTGGCATCCTTTGCTGCTGCTGCTGCTGCTTCTCTGGGTCCTTTCATCTTCCCTTCGCTCCTGGGCATGTATACGTGACCCAGCACTTCTGCTTTTCCTGCTTTCTGGGCTCAAGAAGAGTCTGCGGCCCTTTTGGTCAGGCGCCCAGGGCCAAAGAGGAAGTCATGTGACCTGTCCTTAGCCACTTCCCTTCTCTCAGGGATTGGCTGCCTCACAGGTAGGCAGGATTTAAAGCAACCAATTGAAAAAGGCCAATTGTATTTAACCGGATGACTTGGCAGACCCCCTCTTCCACCAGCAACACAATCTCGGATTTGCCCACGGGGGTCAAGAACACAAGGTCAGCGAGGGCAGCCCTCTTCTCCATCTCGGCCCTCCACCCGTTTTACATGTTCCAGCTGGAAGTTCCACAGTGACTTTCCAGGATCCTCCACAAAATATCCGACATGCCACAGACCTATGAGCAATTCCACGGAGGGAAATGCTGTTTTCTCCATGTCTAGTATGTGGTAGGCGGTCGATAAGCTCAGCCCCAACCAAACACCAATAATGCATCTGCATTCCTGCCCCCAGCCCCCAGCCATCAGCCTCAAGGAACCCCCCACATTTGGGAAAATTTGCTATTTTTGTGATATGGAATATCATGGGTACATTGGAAGCCAGAAGACCCCAGTCTGAATATTGCTAGAATATCTTTAAACGCCATCTATTTAGAATTGTTAGAAACTCTTTCTATATTTGACTTGATCTTCATGCACGGCTCTGAAAAAAAAATTCCACTGACATTCCTCCTTCTTCCACACCATCTCAAGCCTTCAAAGTGGCAGAGTAATTTTGGGCGCAAGCAGTCAGCCTTCCATCTGGTGAGCACAGGACCACGGCTTGCTGTTCGGCCATGAACATTATCAAAGGGTGTCTGTCCACTGAAGTCTCTGTGGGGCATATTGATTTCTGTTTTTCAAAATGACCTAGTCCGTGTCGATATCAGCCGGTGTCAGACATTTTCCAGAGCAAACCCGCAGAGCAGGGCGAAACGGCCGTTGGATGTCACAGAGCCAAGCTCAGTCATACCCCCCTCCCCTTTGGGCAGGGAAGGAAAGTGCTTCTTTGCTTTGAGTTTATTTGTGTCTCTTAGAAAATGGCTGTATTGTGTTCATCTAAGTCCTTGGGATCCTTAGCCAGGCATCTTTCTCTTTCTCTCCCTCTTTTTCTAAAATCTGCACAGTTAAGAGCGGGGAGAGAAAGAAGAAGAAAAAGATCCATCATCTCTTCCACCTACTCCCACTGGGGTCATATTTGAGCCATCTGAATTGATATCCCGTAGAGCTGTGCCACCCGCTCTCAGCACCAGGCACGGCAGCCCGGGCACAGCAGCAAGTTGTCTTCTGCAGTGTGTGTGTGAGAGTGTGTGTGTGTGTGTGTGTGCGGGTGTATGTGTGAGTGTGTGTATGTATGTGTGTGAGTGTATGTGTTTGTGTGAATGTGTGTGAGTGATGTGTTGATGTGTGAATGTATGTGTGTGTGAGAATGTGTGAGTGTGTGTGAGTGACGTGTGATGTGTGAGTGTATGTGTGTGTGAGAATGTGTGAGTGTGTGTGAGTGATGTGTGATGTGTGAGTGTATGTGTGTGTGAGAATGTATGTGTGAGTGTGTGTATGAGTGTGTGTATGTGTGAGTGTGTTTGTGTGAATGTGTGTGAGTGTGTGTGAGTATGTGTGTGTGCGTGTGTTTGTGAGAATGTGTGTGAATGTGTGTGTATGTGTGTGTGTTTGTGAGTGTATTGTGAATGTGTGTGTGAATGCGTAAGTGTATGTGTGAGTGTGTGTATGAGTGTGTGTGTGTGTGTTTTGTGTACATTTTGGAATAAGACAAGTAAGACAATCCTGTGAAGTAGTTCTGAATACAGAGGCATCATCCAGCCAGTGAGATTCCTCTTTGCAGGCTCCTCTGACGCACCCTTCTTCTTCTTTCCTTCAAGAAGGGGCAGGCATTTGGCCAGGAGATCACATAGGTTGGATACTTTTTCAAAGGATTAAACCTCCTGGCTGATGAAACACTCCCCTTCCCCAAGCACTGTGTGTTTGTTGGAGGTGAACAAGCTTGGAAGAAAAGATGTGAGGACTTGCTCCCATCCGGGCAATGGCACTTCCGGTTTCCACAGAGCTTCCTCCAGTAGGGAAACCCTCAGCTGCATCTGTGGTCCCAGCAAGTCAAAGAGAAGACCTGCAGGGCAGGTAGGTCTGCTTCTGGCTCCAGGTGAGGGGGAACCAGCCTTAGAGCAGCAGGACAGACGGTGGGAATCCAGGCGGAAGGATCTCAGATGAGACTGGAGTTGGTTTCCGAAGAAGCCGCTTCCAGAAATGAGATCTAATGGGGATGGGACAATAGTACAAGAAGTGGGACCTTGTAAGTGGCCCCTTTTCCTCTCCCTGGTTGGAGTTTGGCATCACATATGTTCCTCTGAACACGGAGCCAGGAACAGCCCCCGAACGCCAATGGGGGTGGCCTAAACTGACCCCCAAGTAAAATTGTTCTAGTGACCAGAGAGCTAACAAAAAAAAAGAATGGAACTGAGATCTCTTCCATAGATGATTCCAATCCCATACTTTGGTCCAGGACAGCTAGGAGATTTCTGGAACCCACATTCACAATTGACAAACCAACCTTTGGAGGCAATAATATGGTGCCTGGTGCTCTAAAAGTTTTGAACACAGCACAGTGCTTCCTTCTTTAACTTCATTGGCAAGAGCATCAGTTGGCATAGCTTTTTTTCTTAGAAAAAAAGCTCAATCCATCAACAATTCAAGAGAATTAATAATGTATTTATATCACACGCTAGTGGTAGCATAAAATTATCTATAAATGTTTAATAAATATTCTGTAATGCTTTTGGAACACATGTTATAAGTGATAAATAAGTAACAATAGATTCCTTATGAAATATTTAGCCTCAGCATGGTGATTGTTGGGTTATAACTGCTTGCAAAGTCATTCTTAACAAAGTGAAAAGCGTTATCAGCATTATGGATATGTTTAGCCCACCGTTCATAATGAAACACGCAACAGTGAAAATGAGGAAAGCCCCTGGAAATAGTTGCTGACAAATTGTCAATGTGGGGTCACCAGTGAGACTTAGCAATTCTCAGACAAAAAGAGACAGGCCACCAGTTCAGTGTCTTCTACTCTTGGGGAGTTTTGATAGCTTCTTTTTCCGTGGATGTTAATACCAACCCGTGGAACCTTCTCAAGGTTTTCCTGGGTCTAACAGGGCACGGAGCAAAAGTTCACAGGACACCATGCATTTGCTGTAAGAATAAGAACAACTATCCAAATCAAGTTCCTCCATGAGGAGCAATAGACAAGGATGGGTTCCAGAGTCGAGCACCTTGTGTTTGAAAATGGGCTTGAATATACCTTAACAACAGAGCACTCACCATTCCTGTGGAAGACCTGGGTTTGTGCCTCAGCATGAACAAAAAGAAGAATAAAAAAAGAAAAATTCAGCAAGATTCTTCCTTACTGTTTTCACTGAAGCATCCTTTACATTTCCTTCCTTTTGGGTTGCCCTATAAAGCCATCTGATTCCATATTTGAATATACACATAAAATAATTAAAAGCAAGGACCCACAAAGACATCTGGACAGCAAATATAAGACATGCTATTTACAGTTATCAAAAAGGTAGAAATAACAGGAGCATCTATTGAATCGTGAAAGAAAAAAACAAACTGCAAGATGTATATACATATACATATATATACACACAATATATATATGCACACACAAATATAATGAAAACAAATTCTGTAGATACTACAACACAGATGGACCCTTTAAGATATTATGGTACACAAAAGAAAATAGCCAATAAAAAAATGACATATGATTCTGCTTTTATGTAACACCCAGAGAGAGAATGTAGACTAGTGGTACCCACAGTGGGGGAAGGAGGGATGGGAACATCGAATGGAAAAAGTTCTATTTTCCATAACCATATTGTGGGCTGGAGCGATAGCACAGCGTGTAGGGCGTCAGCCTTACAAGTGGCCAACATGGCTGACCCGAGTTCGATTCCTCCGCCCCTCTTGGAGAGCCCGGCAAGCTACTGAGAGTATTTGATATGCCAAACACAGTAACAACAAAGTCTCCAATGGAGACGTTACTGGGCCCGCTCGAGCAAAATATTGTGGAGATGGAAGGTGGTCATGTCTGAATGACAGTGTGCATGCATGCATGGAATGCGGTTAAACTGTACCTTAAAAAAGGGTAAATTCTATGTCACCTAAACTTTATTTCAATTTTTAAAAAATTCCCCAAGTGAGAAATGTGAGCTTATGAGTTTCAAAATGGATCAGTATCAGATGATGGCCACTTAGTACCTGCATTGTAAACCATAACACCCCAAAAGGGAGAGAGAGTAAGAGGAAATGTGCCTGCCATAGAGGCAGGGGGTGGGGTGAGAAATGGGGTGAGGGTAGCGGGAGGGGTACGGGACATTGGTGCTGGAGAATAGGCACTGGTGGATGGATGGGTACTTGATCGCTGTATGACTGAAACGTATTCACGAAAGTTTGTAAGTATAACTGTATATCAAGGTGATCCATTAAAATTTTTTTTAAGGAAGATGACACTATTTGTGGGTGATTCACATATTGGGATTGAAGGATTCTTGGAGGAGGAAAAAAATGAGTCAGTATCAGGAGAAAGGGTCTCAGAGGTGAGGCACTTGCCTTGCGTGTTGCTGACCTTGGTTCGATCCCCAGCACCCTCATACGGTTTATCCTGAGCACCAGCAGCGATCACTTCTGAACACAGTGCCGGGAGGAGTCCCTGGGAGCATTGCTGGCTGTGACTCAACTCTCATCCCCAACCATCCCCCTCAAAAAAATAAAAAGCAAAAAACCAAAGTGACTCAGAGGGCCTTATGGAATCAAATTGGAAGTATGAGGAGGCTTTAAAAAGTCTCCAGAAAACCAGAGTTCAACGTAGCAATCTCTAAGCATCAGATATCCTGACGATTTTCCCATGGGAAAAAATTGGGCCCACCCTGAAAATAAAAATCATGACTGACTGTTTTCCTTCTCTTGTTCCCGTTCGCAGCTGGCCTGCTCCTTAGGCCCAGTTTCCACCGGCTCTTATAATTAAATGGGAGCGGGCTGAAAGATGGCACTTTAATTAAGGATGAATTACCCTGGACTGCTGCAGAGCTCCTCGTGTATGAGTCCCATTAATAGTGACAATCGGTTCTTCATTATTAAGGAGTGCTAAGAATGAGACCCTCGTTTGCTGGCGCCCATTATTGCTGAGCAGATAGAACATCTTGGATCGTGCCCTCTCCTGGAGTTCAGTGAAGCTTCACGACTATTAAAAATGCTCCGGGATTCAATGGATACACCAAAAATAAAATGGAAGCTCATCTCCATAACAAAGGCCGGGAGGAAGCCACAATCCCTTCAGCCCCTGCCAGAGAGCAGCTTTTCAAGATGTTCTATTCCGGGCCCCAACGAATCACAATAGCTGCATCCTTGGGAGGTAAGTGTTTGCTTTGGGCCTCCAGAATGAAGTGATACAGGAAAGATGTAAACACTCCATGAGTGAGTGAGTGGAAGTGTGTGTTGGAGGGGGGGGTGTGGAGAGGAGTGGATTAGATGATTTTTGAAGGGTTTAGAAAGCTCTTCTATTTACCGCTGTATAAGCTCTCGCTTCCACTCAGCCCTGTCAACCTAAAATGTAGTATTGCCCTCCTTCCTCCAGTGCACGTCACTGACTCTCAAATATTATCTGACATTCTGGCCAGGAACTTCAAACTCCACTACCGTTATGAGTCAAGGAGTCCCAGGAATGGGAGAATTGGGTCATGGATGATCAAATAGAGGGGAGGCGAGTCTGATGGATAGGAAGCACTTGGTTGGTTGTAAGGTTCTTCTTTTTGAAGGATGATGATTTGAATTTCATCCCAATTTGGTCAAAGAGGACCTCGTGGGCAATTGCATTCTCTGTCTCCAATAAAGATTTATCTCAGTAATATCCAAATCTACCTTTAAAAGTGAAAGATAGGGCCAAGCGCGTGGACAAACAAAGTCAGAGACAAAGGAACTGGGCAGATGGGTGAGAACTGAGTTACTCACGGGAAGCTGAGCTTCCTGAGAGCCAGAACAAAGTAGGTACACGATGCATTAAAAGCGTGAGCTGTCTGATGAATAATTGATTTTATCAGGTCTTCAGGAGATTGAACCTGGAGCTGAAGTCTGGTATTAAGATGGACTCCACACAGGAATAAGAAAGCAAAGATCTCACAGGAGCTTTGCAGTCAGCAAATGTTGATTGAGTGCCTGCCATGGGCTAGGGGCTGTTCTGGATACTTGAGATTAAGGAGGGGAGTCAATAAAAGATCTGTACCGTTCATCTGGCAAAACAGAGAAAAACACACAAACCTTGTATTAAGCTAGAACATCGAGTGTGATGTGAGGCGTGATTGATGTTACCGGGGCAAGATGCGACGCAGAGCTGGGCAAACCAGGCAGGAGGAGAAGGCAGTAATCACAGCCTGGCTTCTCTCCCCCATTCACTCCAGGGAAATCACAGAGTTCACCCCCCAGCTAAGTCAAGAACGTTGTGAGTAGGAATCCTGGTCCCTGCTTTACTGATGGAGCGATAGCATAGTGGTAGGGCGTTTGCCTTGCACGCAGCCAACATGGCCGACCCGAGTTCGATTCCTCCGCCCCTCTCGTAGAGCCTGGCAAGCTACCGAGAGCATCTCGCCCGCACGGCAGTGCCTGGCAAGCCACCCGTGATGTATTCGATATGCCAAACACAGTAACAACAAAGTCTCCAATGGAGACGTTACTGGGCCCGCTCGAGCAAATCGACGATCAAGGGAAGGACAGTGACAGTGCTTTACTGATAATTAATTCTGTGAGACTGGGGCGTGGTGCAAGGACATGTGACTTTCCATGCTCGCACCTGGATGGAAATTCAAGTACTTTGAGGCTCTGATAACTCTTGTGTCACACCCATGTGTGTCTTCTCCCCTCCACCCTTCCCTTTCCCCAACCTCTGGGAAGGGAGGGGGGGAGTGGGAAGAAGAGAGGTCTGGGGGTTTCTTATTCACTGTGTGTTATCTTTCACCAAGGAATTCAGTGGGGGGAAAATGACATGAGTTTACTACCATATTGTGTTTGGATTATCGACAACCATTCTTTTAAAAAATTTATTTATTTTATTGAATCACCATGAGATACAGTTACAAAGCTTTCATGTTTGAGTTTCCAGTCATACAAGAATCAAACAGGGGCTGGAGAGACAGTGCAGTGGGGAGGGCATTTGCCTAGCATGCAGCTGACCTGGGGTTCGATTCCCAGCATCCCATATGGTCCCCCGAGGAGTAATTCCTGAGTATAATTCCCGAGTCCCAGTATAATTCCTGAGTACCAGGAGTAATTCCTGAGTATAAAGCCAGGAGTAACCCCTTTGCATCTCTGGGTGTGACCCAAAAAGAAAAAAAATTGGATTATCGACAATGATTCCAATCCCTCCATCAGTGCACATTTTCCACCACCAATGCCCCCAGTTCCCCAGTATACCCACCTCCCCCCACAGCCCCATTCCATCCCTCCTCCTGCCTCCATAACACTTTCCCTCATACTCTCTACTTTTGGTCATTGTGGTTTGCAATATAAATACCGAGAGGCTATCGTGTTTGGTCCCTTATCTACTCTCAGCACACATCTCCCATCCTGAACGATCCCTCCAACCATCATTGACTTAGTGATTCTTTCTCTATCCCAGCTGCCTTCTCCCCCAGCTCATGAGAAAGTTTTCCAACTAAGAAGCAACCTTCCTGGCCCTTGTGTCTACTGGCTTTGGGTGTCATCAAAAACCATTCTTAGTCTAACCAGAAGCAAACATCACAGGGTAGAAATAACCCCCTCTCTCCCACTCTGCCTTTCTAGGGCTAAAAAAAGAACCTCGCAATTCGATGCCTATTATTTCACTCTGTAAAGTGATGAGGAATTAAAAAATTGTTAGATAGCAGGTGACAAATTGCAATCTGATGGGCAAACATGAACCTATAAAAATGTTATCAAGATGATATTAAACAGTCTAGTCCTTACTTAGCATCCAGGCAGGAAATTGGAGCTATTCTTGCTGGGCTATCTCACACTTTGATATTTTTCATTTAGATAATGCTATTTAAAATTTAACCAGTGACGAGTAATTTGTCTTTCCAAATGATGTACCTGAGCTCAGGCTTCAGAGCACCCACTCTCCAGATTTTAGCTAAAGGCAACGGGCACTTTGGGGAATGCCTGGGACATTTTGGGGACAGTGTTTGTATTTTGTTTCATAGGCTTAAAAATGACGAGGCCATAAATGGATGGACATGGAGAGTAGTATCATGCTGAGTGAAATGAGTCAGAAGGAGAGGGACAGGTGTAGAATGACTGCATTCATTTGTGGTAAAAGGCCCCCTCCCGTTGATCGTCGATTTGCTCGAGCGGGCCCAGTAACGTCTCCATTGGAGACTTTGTTGTTACTGTGTCTGGCATCTCGAATACTCTCGGTAGCTTGCCGGGCTCTCCGAGAGGGGCGGAGGAATCGAACTCGGGTCGGCCATGTTGGCCGCTTGTAAGGCGAACGCCCTACCCGCTGTGCTATCGCTCCAGCCCTATTTGTGGTATATAAAAATATAGAGAGAGTAGAAGAATAATATCCATGGTCAGAGTAAACAGGGGTTAGGAGGATTGGTCAATGGTCGGAACTAATCACAAGCATTTGTGGGGCTGAGGGTAGGTAAGATAAAGAAGAGACCAGTATGACAAGAATAACTGGGAATGATCACCCTGGACCAGATCTGATGGTTAAAAGTAGGTAAGGGAGATTCTTGATAACCTTTCAGTATCATTATTGCAAACCACACTGCCCAAAAGGGAGAGAGAGAGAGTGGGGGGGGGAGGGAGAGAAAGCACCTGCCATAGAGCATAGAAGCAGGTAGGGGATGGGGGTGATGGGAGGGAACCTGGGGACACTGGTGCTGAGAAATTTACACTGGTGGAGGGACGCATGTTGGGACATTGTATGGCTGAAATTCAATCATGAATAGCTTTGTCATGTTCTAGAAACTAAAAATAAAATAATTTAAAAAAATTAATAAAAACGATGAGGCCATGAGTTTGAATATTGTCATGGGGCTGCTGGAGGTAGGTGGGTACTAGAAGCATCTCACTGAGTGAGTATATTGTGTCCCTGGCACTCTCAACAGTGTCTGTCTCCAGTTGATCAGGAGCCCGTTGTCCTTCTCTCTGTGGACTCAGCAACTAGAAGAAGAACCTGCCCAGTGGAACCACAAGGAATATCGATGCACAAAAGACTCCAGGTACTGGTGGATGCCGCGAGGGACGAGGTCGGGGAAGGGGGTTGTCCAAGAACATGCTTCCTCTCTCCCTCTTTCCTCTGAGATCTCATGCGGACTGAGGGTAAGAAACGCCTTCTCCTGCGCCTTCGGGATGGAGAGCACCTGTCCCTGGTGCCCCCAGAGTAGTCGTCCAATTTGAGAAAGTGTTTGGGGAGTGGGGAGAGGAGAAAGGTTGAGTGCAGACCCAGAATCACACAGGGGAGTCCAGAGCATCCCCCAAAGGAAAGCGACAGCAGAGGGACAAGAGAACATCAGGAACATTTGGGGTTGGCGCTCGGACTGTCTCACGAAACAGGACAAGAAAGAAAGGGAGGGGAGCTGGAGCGATAGCACAGCGAGGAGGACATTTGCCTTGTACGCGGCGGACCCGGGTTCGATTCCCAGCATCCCATAGGGTCCCCTGAGCACCTCCAGGAGTAATTCCTGAGTGCAGAATCAGGAGGAACCCCTGTACGTCACTGGGTGTGACCCAAAAAGCCAAGAAAGGAAGAAAGAGAAAAAGAAAGAAAGAAAGAAAGAGAAGAAAGAAAGAGAAGAAAGAAAGAAAGAAAGGGAGGAAGGGGAGGATAAAATTTGGCTCAGTTTCTAAGCCAGCACTGTGCCATCATCAAGAGCTCAGGGCTGAAGGGGGATGGAGTCCCTGCAGACTGCCCATTGCTGTCATAGGTGAGCAGACATCACCTCCGGGCCCCTGCCTGTTTCCAAGGAGTCCGCCCAAGGATCCCACCCAAGGAGCCTGCCCACAGAGTCTGGTCCCAAGTTCCGGTGATTCACACCCCCTACTAATGGGCAGAGTTTCCCCCGGGGAAGGGCTAGAGAGTTTTGGGTTTTTTTTTCCCCCCAAGCAGACAGGCCTCAGCTGCCTGGCTTTTCTGAAGGAGGGCTTCCCGGCTGTCACACCTCGGAAAGTGAGTGCTAATGTTGACATGATCCTGTTACCATCCCCGAGGTCTGCACTGTAGGCATGGAGACCCCCCGCAGGAGCAGCAGATGAGGCTGGGGCATTTAGAATGAGGTGCGGCCTCTACAGAGGCCCTTCAAGTCTGGTGCGATGCTCTTGGCGTCATCTCTGCTGTGAGAGGGAAGATTTGTTCGGGTGGGAGAGGAAGCGGGTGCTTCTGGGAGCCCTCTCCCTCTGGGCGACCTGAGCACCCACATCCCACAGTTCTCACGGTCCTTGCTGCTTTTGCCCCCTCTGGCTCTGCTCACGCTCTAGCCTTGTGTCCTCAAGGTCCTGCGATTTATTTACCAGCTTACCCTGGCGCTTTCCACATCCTCCCAGAGAGGTGATTGAAGGGGGCGTGGGGGTTTGGGCTCAGAGGCCACAGCTGGCCTGGCTGTAACCACATCTGGACAGCACCAGCTTTCAGTGTTTTCTTTCTTTCTTTCTTTCTTTCTTTCTTTCTTTCTTTCTTTCTTTCTTTCTTTCTTTCTTTTCCTTCCTTCCTTCCTTCCTTCCCTCCCTCCCTCCCTCCCTCCCTTCCTTCCTTCCTTCCCTCCCTCCCTCCCTCCCTCCCTCCCTCCCTCCTTCCTTCCTTCCTTCCTTCCTTCCTTCCTTCCTTCCTTCCTTCCTTCCTTCCTTCCTTCCTGGGTCACACCTGGAGATGCTCAGGGGTTTCTTCTGGCTCTGCACTCAGGAATTACTCCTAGTTGTGTTTGGGGGACCCTATGGGATGCTGGGAATCGAACCCGGCTCAGCCGTGTGTGAGGCAAAAGCCCTCCCCACTGTGCTATTGCTCAGGGCCCTGCTTTTGGCTTTCTTGGGAGAGATGCAAACCTGTCTGCCTGGAACCCGGAATGCCAGCTGATGCCCACGCGCCATCCTGGGCCAGCACCACCTGCCCCAGAGTGCCCGATCATTCACGATTTGTATGAATTTGCCTCGGATGCCACAAGAGCAAGAAGGTGTGCATGGGCTTTTATTCTCCTTTGAAAGCAGGAGGAACGGACTCAGCTGGCAGGTGGGAGGTGTGGGCGGAGTCCAGCAGTACCCGCCAGGGGCAGCACTGCCCTCTCAAAACCTCTCCAACCCCCAGGCCACTCCCCGGGGGCAGCCTCAGTCCAGCCTGCCTGACCTGGGGGTCCCACCAGCACACACCCCCCGCCCCCGGCCCGAGCTGCCTACCCACCATCTGTCCTGTCACGGGGAGCCGGGCATGCATCTTCTCGACACGCTCTGCTCCTGGAGAAAGTCTCCCAATTACTGTGGCTGTGTTCCCCGTGACTGCAATGTGTCATGACATTTCCAAGATGTAAGTTTCTTCGAAAAAGGCATTAGCACCAGGCAAGCAGAGCGGCTCATTTTTCAAACTTGGAAACTGTCGTCTGGCCCACTCGGCACCGGTGAAGCCTGAACGTACTGTTTAGTGAGCGCCGTCAGGCGACCCCCGCTCACCCCTGCCGGCACGCTTGGCTGCCCTCCTAAGGCCGGGACAGGTGGCGGCCGAGAACAGACATGACTGTGTGCCTGTCCATACATGTGCACACACATGATACATGGGGACATAGGCACACATGTACACGTGCACTGTATGCAAGGGGCACACATAATTCACACATGGGCACACTATGCACATAGGCACAGATGGACACATAGGTGCACCTAGACCCATGCGTACACAAGCACAAACACACATCTAGTCACACACACACACATATACATGCATGCACACACACACGCGTGAAGACATACGCACACTCTCTTGGCCCTCTGCACCATCCTCATTCCCACTCAGACTCTCCGACATTCCCACCTAACACTTCCCTCTGGGGTCTTATCCCCTCAACACCTCCCAACAGGCTAGGCCCAACCCCATCCTCCACGTCAGGGACTTCGTGATGCTCTTCCGACTCCCCGACCTGTGACAGGCAGTGAGCAAAGGGCACGGGTGGGAGCTGGTGGAAGCAGCCAGGGTAGTTGGTGAGAGCAGGAGGCCCCGGGATGGACAGCGTCAGCAGACAGACAGGGACAGGAAGCGGACAGGAAGTGACTAGGGGCGCAGAACTCTGCCCCTAAAAGTGGCTGCAAGCTGCAGCAGCTCCGGGACTACACTGATTGGTACCTGGCTGGATTCTGGTCTTGTGACGTCAGAGCCGCTTCGAGGAGGCTGGGGATGTCATTGTGGCTGGAGTCCTCACTCACATCTCACAGGGTGCCACAAACACAGTGGCTGAGAAGGACCCGCCTTGGTCATCTTGACGTCCTAGAGCCCGATTCAGAGTCTGCAGGTGACCCGGGGACTGGGGGACAGAGAGTCCCCTCTCTGCACAACTGCGGGTCTCCTGCAGCCCAGGGTCTCAGGAGACCCGCAGTTGTGCAGAGGCCCAGGCAGAGACAATGTGTGAACAGAAAGCACCCTGCGGTCTCCCCCGTGATGCATTCGTTCATCTAGGGGCCACACGAGAGCTCAGTCTTGGGTCACAGACTTCCTGGAGAGTCTCTGTGATGAATTTGGCGGATAAACCTAACACCAACCCACACCAGCCCTGGCAACCTCCGATGTCGGGTCCCAGGAAACCGCCCTCGTGGCTGTGGGCTAAGAGCCTAGGACTCAATCCCTGTAGAAATGTAGAGAGTTTACGGGTCACTCCCCAAACGTGTGGCTTGCAGGCTATGGCCACTCCTGTGACAGAGAAGGAGGCAGAGACACTGTGTGAACAGAATAAGGGAACATGAGGCGAATCCCCCGGGGTCCGTGGGGTTCCATCTGGGATGTTAGCACTGATGTCATGTTTACCATGAATAACTGCTAAATGATATTAAATGCTGTATCAATCAGATTAATAAAGCTCACAATACAGAGGGCATTTCGTCTGCTAGAATCACTGGCGTCTGTGCCTATTAAAAATGACAGATGATTAGAACACCCAAAGTTTGGTGGAGTCTGCTAGCTAACAAGGTAGAATTAAAATTTACATCTTGTTCGGGCATAATGAAGATAATTAAAAAGAGTGATAAAACCCTTAGATTAACCCTCATCTCCTCCTGCACAGCATTTTATTATGCAAATGAAACCTCCGACACTGTAAACTTAATACCAGTTAAGGATATGGATATGTTCTCATTTTCCAAGCACCAAGATATATGTGTGTAGATAAAATATTTGATTGAGGTTGGAGATGGGACTGTTTTGCCATAAAGTCGAACGCAGACGGGTGTGTTGTAGGGAGCAAGATTCAAACCTTCATTTGCTCAGCCTGAGCTCTGGCCCACACTGCCTCCCACGTCACTTTCCCCGAGACTTCAGTTTTGTGATTTAATTCCCTTCCCTGCCAATTATGTCACCCAGGACGCACAGGCCCCTGAAGGATGGGCCTGCTGTCTCCTTGGGCAGATTCTCTTTTGCTTTCTTAAATTAAAGGGCACCTCTCGGGGACTTTAAAAAACAGGCCATGCCTTGTTTGTCTAGCTCTAAGGTTTGAGGAAAGAGAGATTAGGATGCTCCAGGGAGGAGCATTTTTTAAAAGGATCTACTGTTTTGACATGTAATCTCACTCTTCTTGGAGAATTATTTTTCCCTCTCACTGGTGTGAGAGAGATGGGGAGAGCGAGGCCCTAAAATCCCTGCCAAGCTGGTTTTGTGAACTTCCCCCTGGCCAATGAAAGGAAGCGAAACAATGCGAGATTCCCCCACCCCTCTGGTCTGATTTCTAGGCTTCTATTTTTCATGCATCCTTCTGCCTTCTCTCTGCAAAGTGCCAGTGTCCTCAGTGAAGTGGAAGTGGCAGTTTGCGAAGGGAGCCTGGGTTTTCTCAGGGAGACATTTACAATGACGCTAGCGATGAAGAGCGTCAGGGAAGTAGGTGTGCAAACCCCAGGGCAGGGAAGTGAGCATGCAAGCCCTGGGGAAGTGAGTGTGCAAGCCCCAGGGCAGGAAATTGAGTGTGCAAACTCCGGAGCAGGGAAGTGAGTGTGCAAAATGGAGGCCCCAGGGCAGGGAAGTGAGTGTACAAGCCTCAGAGCAGGGAAGTGAGTGTACAAGCCCCAGGGCAGGGAAGTGAGTGTGCAAAATGGAGGCCCCAGGGTAGGGGAATGAGTGTGCAAGCCCCGGGGCAGGGAAGTGAGTGTGCAAGCCCCAGGGCAGGGATGTGAGTGTGCAAGCCCCAGGGCAGGAAGGTGAGTGTGCAAACCCCAGAGCAGGGAAGTGAGTGTGCAAACTCCAGAGCAGGGAAGTGAGTGTGCAAAATGGAGGCCCCAGGGCAGGGGAATGAGTGTGCAAGCCCCAGGGCAGGAAGGTGAGTGTGCAAACTCCAGGGCAGGAAAGTGAGTGTGCAAGCCTTGGGGCAGAAAAGTGAGTGTGCAAGCCCCAGGGCAGGGAAGTGAGTGTGCAAACCCCAGGGCAGGGAAGTGAGCATGCAAGCCCTAGGGAAGTGAGTGTGCAAGCCCCAGGGCAGGAAATTGAGTGTGCAAGCCCCAGGGCAGGAAAGTGAGTGTGCAAGCCCCAGGGCAGGAAGGTGAGTGTGCAAACTCCAGAGCAGGGAAGTGAGTGTGCAAAATTGAGGCCCCAGGGCAGGGAAATGAGTGTTCAAGCCCCAGGGGAGGGAAGTGAGTGTGCAAGCTGCAGGGAGATTGCAGGAGGCTGGAAATGCGGGAAGAAGGGGAGGTCATGCAGGGGAGTTTGGGAATGTGGGTGGAAGTAGCGGTGTGGAAATGTACAATAAGAAGGAGAAAGGCCGCTCATGTCTAAAGGAAAACAAAGGGGCTCTGAGACCCCAAGCCAGGCAGCCTTGGGGTTCCCCACATCCTGTGGGAATCCAGCTTCGCGTGACTAGAGCGTGTGCAGAGAACACCGGCCAGTTCTCTCCTCATTAAGCCCCCTGGATGGGGGACACAGAGATTGGGGGAGACAGAGCCTGTGGAGAGGGCATGGGAGCCCCACATCTCTCCCCACGGATGTTGCTCGCTGCATCCATCCTTCTGGCTGTGCCGGATCGCCGGCTAGAACTCACAGGTGGGCCTCAGTAAGTGCTGAGTACGTGCTTCGTTTCTCTGACAGCTGTGCGCGGTGTTTGCAAGTGCATCAACCCCCACGAGAAGGCGCCGGGACATTGGGCAGCCCAACAGCTAGCTCAGAAGCCCAGCCAATGAGTTGGACTGGAGACTGGCACCCAAGATGCGAGATGTCTCAGAGGACGGAGCCCCGAGCTGTGGCCTGGCTGGCATCCCCAGGGACGCCAGGTTGGACCTGAGTTGAGTGGTGCGGGTGCCCAGCTGGTGGCCCGGGATTGCTCGGGGGGTTATGTTGGCCACAAAATACTCAAAATCAGTCAAAACCCCTCTTCAATTCCCACCAGAATTTGGAGGCTGCCACCCTGAAGAGTTGTTTGTGTGTTTTTACCTTGGTATAGGAAGAATAGTGCCTCTCAGCGGGGGGCAGGGGCATGGGTCACTCACCAGTGGAAGTGTTCAGAACGATACCTGGTATAAAATCCCAGCTATGGAAGTATTTGTTTTCATCGGTGCTATGATTGCTGTTATTCTTTATTACTCTCATTTTTATTTGCCATAATTGACCTGCTTTCTTGATGATGGCAGGGCGTTTTTAATTAATTTCCTTTGTATATATACTTAAAGAAAAATAGACCGGAAGTCCAGCCTCAAAACTATCATGCGGTTGTTTCTGGGTGATGGATTTGCCAGAGAAGTTCATTTGTGCCTGTTTTCCACATTTTCAGCATTTTCTCACTTCTTTGGTAACCAGAACTTGAGAGATTTGCTTTCCGGACTGCTCCGTGATAACTTGCAATTATTATTATTATCTGGCAGAGCTACATATCAAATGCGGGGCCTCGTGCGTGATTCAAGTTGCTCAATGCCTGAGCTCCCTCCAGCCCTCCTTTAGGCTCTCAGTGGAGACAAGGAGTCCAAGTTGAGCATTTCATTTCCTGGGGTGACCAGAGGAGATGCAGGCTGATCTTGCGGATGGACTAAGGCAGGCAGGACTGTTCAGTCTCGTGGAGGAAGGGTTGGTTCCATGAATGGGCATAAGGGTTGCAGGACACTGATGTGAAAGCCATGTGGCAACTTTATTTGGGGGGAGGAGGGGGTCAGGGTCTGGTTTTGAGTATTTTGCTGGCCCCTTCGTGGGTGCATATATGTTTAGGAGTGTGATTTCTTTCTGATGTACATACATATCCCTTGATTATTAAAAAGTGGCCTTTGGAGGATGGAGTGATAGCACAGCGGGTAGGAAGTTTGCCTTGCACAGAGCCAGCCCAGGTTCGATTCCCAGCATCCCATAGGGTCCCCTGAGCACTGCCAGGAGTCATTCCTGAGTGCAGAGTCAAGAGTTAACCCCTGAGCATCGCCTGATGTGACCCAAAAAGTCAAAAAAATTTAAAAAGTGGCCCTCACTGTTCTTCGAATCTTTTTCAGCCTGAAATTTATGTTGTCAGATACTAGTATGGCCACCCTGGCTTTTTTTGAGGGAATTGTTTGTTGAAGGACTGTTTTCCCAGCCTTTGGCTTTGAGTCTGTGTTTGCTCTGACTACTCAGTTGTGTTTCTTGAAGGTAGCAGAATGTTGGGTTCAGTTTTTTTTAATCCATTTTTGCCACTCTGTGTTTCTTAGTGGATGCATTTAGCCCATTGACATTGAGAGAGATTATTGTCATGGGGTTTTGTGTCATCTTTCTGTAGGGGTTGGTTGTGCTTGTGGGGTTTGTCTTGTCTTACAGAAGCCCCTTTGGTCCTTCTTTTAAGGTTAGTTTTGAGTCTATGAAGTTCCTGAGCTGTTGTTTATCTATGAAATCGTATATCGTTCCTTCGAGTCTGAGTGAGAGTCTAGCTGAATAAAGTAATCTTGGGGAGGCATTCATGTCACTGAGTGTTTTCACTATATCCCACTACTGTTCTCGGACTCCTCTGATAAGTCAGAGTTGGTTTCCTCTGATAAGTCAGCTGTAAATCTAAGGGGTGCTCCTTTGCGTGTGATAGCGTCTGGTTTTGAGGGCTCACGTTTCTCGCTCTTAGGGGGCTGAGGCCCCCCTAGAGGACTGCGTTTCCCTTTTTCAGCATCCTCCTCTCTGGGAAGGAAAAGGCAGGCGGCTTCTCTAGACCAGGGTTTCCCGGCCTGCTCTACTGCCCATGGGCTGGTCTTTCTTGGGTGCATGTGTTAAGGGTCGGGAGGCCTTTCCTTGCTCAGCAATTTCCTTGGTCTCTACTGATCAGAGCTGAATAGCACACACCCTTCTCTGTAGGGGTAGCAAAACTGCCTCTAGACAGCCCCCAAACTCCTGCATAGTGGGGGTACACAAACACCCCCCTGCCCAGCGAGAAGATTGCCCAGATTGTAGACCCCGCTGCTTCCCTCCTTCAGAAGTCCCATGCTTCTGGTTCACTGCAAAACGTTTACTTCCCTGAAAAGAGATGCCAACAAGGTGAGGTGGGGGGATGCAGAGCCTCTGGGCAGCCCTATTGTTTCTGCCACTCCACCGTGTGTTGGAGTGTAGGCACCAGGCAGATCCCAGCTTCGGCAGAGCACAGCCTGTGAGGGGCAAGACCAGCTCTCTGCTTTCAGCCCGCCACACAGAGGGCTCCAGGACCTTGTCCCTCTTCCGCCTGTCGCTGATATGTCTTGAGAAATGACATCACCGGGCTGGAGTGATAGTACCGCGGGAAGGGCATTGGCTTTGCATGTGGCCAGCCCAGGAACTGTCTTGGGCACCCCATAGGGTTCTCGGGCCCCACCACGGGTCCTCGCTGAGCGCACAGCCAGGAGGAAGTCCTGAGCACTGCCAGGTGTGGCCCCCAAATCAAAAACCAATCAACCAGCAAACAAAGAGCCCATTGATGCTGCCTCATCGGCAGCTCTCTCAGCAGCTCTGGGCAGCCTCGAACCACGCTCTGGCTCCCCGTGGTACCTCGAACAAAACCACCGGCCAGAGAACCCAAGTGGGTGCAAAATGATAACTTTTCTTTTTTCTTTCTTCTTCTGCTTTCATTGTCTCAGAGGGTCTCCAGAGAAAGCCCTTATCTCTGAGCCTCGGCTGCAGAAGAAATCCTTCTAGCAGGACGGCCCTCCTGGGAGAACGGCAAGACATAGAGGGTCCGAGTCTGGGGTCCAGCAAGAAGGACGTGCGTGTCCTCTCCTCATAGACCGCTTGCAGCTTCCCTATTTCCCTTGTTTACCGGGTGAGGGAGAGCAGACTCAGTGACCCATGTGGTACTGGGGGTCCAACCTGGACCACCTCTCACCGACCCAGCGCTCTAACCCTTTGAGCCCAGCCCGTTCTCCTAAGGTCCTTGCACACTTTGTCCCCTGGGGTCATCTTGGCACTCGCTGGCCTCTCGTTCAAGCTCACCTCTGCCCGCTGTTCCGGGTGCTTGTGGTTGGGTCTGGCAGATGGTGCAGACACTGAATTCAGCCGCCGGCTGGGTGGAAGGATGAGATCCTCTCGGCCCACGGCAGCGGGCTTGATGTCCTCACGTCCTGGGAGAGGGGGCTGTGTTTGCTGTCAGCTCCCCCCCCCCCCCACACGCACACCTTGTTTGAAATGTCTTATAGGTGAGATCAAGGTTCTCCTTCCTGCCAGCCGGCATCTCGCCTCAGCACGGCTTCTCATACCCTGCTTGGCTCAGTGGCCTGCCCAGCTCTGCACCCTTTGGCCCGGGGCTGCGACCGCCCCCCACCCCGGCCGCTTCCAGGGGGGTTGAAGATGCACCTCGGCTGGGAGCCCCCCAGGCCTGGCTCTGAGGGAAAGAGTGGGGTGGGGGAAGCCTTGGCGATGCACCCCCACCTGCCCAGCTGCCCCCCCCCGGTCCCCCACCCCTCCAGCAGCAGAGTTGCTGCTCGCAGATCAATGGGAAGCCAGCCCGGCGACAAGCCTGCGAGTGAGTCAGAAAACAGTCGAGAAAATGGGGAGAAACAGAAGCTGAAAGGCCAAACAGACCAAACACTGCATTCCTGTGCTCTGCCCAGCTGCCGGGGAAACAGTCTGAGACCAACAGGGGTTCCGGTCAGACACCTCCCCGTTCCTCAGGTACCCCACCTGTGTGCATGCACACACACACACGCACACACACACAAACCACACACTATTCCACATACCACTCCTTATCCACACCACACACATGCACATCCATCACACCCCATATACACAATGACACAATCATACCATACACACACAACACACCGCACATAATACACACCACACACCTCACACATAGACACATTAGACACACACCATACACACATCATGCACATCAAACATATACAACACACGTCATGCACACATCACAACATACCATACAGACATCACAGACATCACAAATACCATAACACACACCACTGTTCACACAAACCATACACTATATCACAGACCACTCCGTATACAAACAACACACGTGCACATACACCACACCACACATACACAACAATGCACACAATCATACCATACACACACAACACACCACACATAATACATGCCACACAAACCACATATACACACTATACACATATAAGACACACATCACATACATCACACATATCACACAACACACACATTACAACACATCATACAGACATCACATACATCACAAATATCACAACACACACCACTTTACACACAAACCATATACTATACCACAGACCACTCCTTATACACACCACACACATGCACATACACTACACCAATGCACACAATCACACCATACACAACGGACCACATATACGGCACACCACACACAACACACATATACACACACTATACACATACACACCATACACATATCACATACATCATACATATCACATCACCACACATCATGCAAACATCAAAACACATCATACGGGCATCACATACATCACAAATACCCCAATGCACGTGCACACACACACACGTATACACACACGTGTGCCATGCGCCTTCTATGAGCGTCTCCTCTCTGTTACTTGCTCTCCAAGAAATCCCGTGGTGTTTCTCTCCCCCTCGGCCCACTCCCGTTTATCCTGCACAATTAATTCCCTTTCCAGCTTCCCATCACCGGCCACCTGATGTCAAGAACCACCTGGGAGTCCCCCTGGTCACGCCTTCTTGTAGCTCATCCCATTCTGTGCAGTTCTAAGCACCCATGCATGATGCTTGTCTTCCCCCCGTACCTCCTCCTAGTCCCCATCCTGTCCCGAGTAATGCTGAGCCCCCGTGTGTGACACTCCTTCCCCACCAAAGCCCAGCATCCCCCTCTCCACTTGCGCTTTTCAAGACTCAAGCAAAATTCAGTGGACACTGGGTGAGGATCAGCTGCTCCCCAGAGCTTTCCACTTTTCCTTGCATGCTGTGCCCCCACCACCTGGCAGGCACAGGGGATTGCAACTCTCTTCCTTGGCGAATGAGACCCCCAGCACTGACCCTGGTCCAGCACAGGGCAGGGAGCGCTAAGATTGCCAGTCCCTGAGGCTGACCTCAGCCCCGTGCTCTCCCCACTGGCTCCCACCTCTCTCTGCACCCTCCCTTCCCTGCCTCTCCTCCCCTCTCTTCTGCCTGTGACTCAATGATCAGTGGCTCGGCGAAGCCCATCCATCTGGCGGCTGACACGCAGCGCCCCGAGCCCTGCTTTTCCCTCTTCTGCTTCTGTATCATTCAGCAACTTCTGTTTTCCTCGGAGGTCAGCCCAAAGGTCTCCGTGTCGTGTTTCTCATTTCTGCTTGTCGCGGAGATCTTGCCAGTGCATCTATCAAAGTAATCATCACAAGCCTGATGTGTGAGTCTGGGTCCCCTCACGTTTTTCATTACTAGATAATTTATTAATATCCTTCCCGAGCAGTACTAGATTTATCTTGATAACAGTGCTATCAGCGGCGACACAGGCAATGCTGTTGGGAGGTGCCAGGAAGAGGCGGCCACTCACCTCCCTCACCCCTTAATACCACAGGAAGCCCTACCTGGAGGTGGCCTTGGAAAGGGGGGGGCGGGGGGACCAAACGTTTGATCATTTTGATAAAGTTGACCTGGAGCGGCCGTTCCGGGAGCTCGCCTGAGCCCCTCTTCCTCCTGTGATGCTGGCGATAGACGCTTCTCCCGTATCAGCTGGGAAAAGGCAGGTAGCAGCCGGCGGGGTGCAGGGGGCTGGCAGATAAATCACCTTCAAAGATGTCACTGTTTATCTTGCTTCTGTTTGGAGCATCTGCGGTGAGCGGCGTCACCTCTCAGCACAAGTGGGCTTTCTGGGAGGCCCGGGGAGGCGGATGTGCAAAGCATCTCTGAAAACAGGTTCAGGATAAAAGACATCTAGACTTCCTTAGATGGAAGCCCCTCGGTGGCCTCATTTGCCCCACCACCACTGCCACCATATTCCATTCTCCTTGCTGTCCTCCTCTCGAGGAGAGGGGTAACAGGGTGGTCCCTCCCTCCCTGCTTATTGGGCACCAACACCAAAAATTTGGAGTTGGGGAAGGGAGCAAGAGGCGTGAAACAGTTGCTGGTCAGTGTGGGTGTTGGGGTGTGAATGAGATGGTGAATCCTCAACTTACCTCGATCCAGCCAAGCTCTTTGATAAACTGGGTTTCATGGTTTGTATCTGCCCACATCATGCCCTCCCCAGCAAAAGCTAAAAGAGAAACCACAGTTTTTCAGAGGCACTGCATGGGGTCAGGACAGTTTGGGGGTGCTGGGCGACACTGCTGGCCGAATAAGTGATGATGATTGGACCCCCAAATAAAGGACAAAGACGTGAATTCGGAACTCAAAAGCATAACATGATGGTAATGCTGACATGTGTTTCACTAGAAGAGGAAAATGGGTGAAATGAGTGATTGGTACATCCATTCAGTGGAATATCGGCCAGCCAGGCAAAAGAGAAGGCACAAACGTAGGTGCGGATACTTCTGTGATGAGCGGCAAAGTCAAAGCTGCTTTTATAGAATGCTCCTGTAGAAGGTGCCTTGAAGGACCCAACAGAATGTTTTCTGAGTGGGAGGAAGAGGAAGAGGTGTAGCCCCTGCTCCCCAACCCTGCCCCAGATTTAAGATGAGACATATCCTGGGCAATTCCTGGTCAGGCAGTTCCATCCTTGGGGAGCACCTTAGCTGTGGAGTCTGGAGTAAAGGGGCCACAACAAACACAATGCCACGTCCAGGGGACAATGTTATCTCCTAGAGATGCGGTGAGCCCAGGCAGGCTGCAGCTGCTGTTGATGTGAAACACAGTGAGACCGCCAGGACACAACAGGGCGGCAGGGGCTGGGAGGATGTCCCTGCTCCGGGTGCTGGGTGCTGCCTTCCTTGAGCACATGACTGCCCTTGCAATGGTGCATTTTTCTCGTCCTCTTTCAATGGGCTCTGATGACCTCCATATTTGACTGAAGCTTTAAGTTCTCTGTTCCTAGGAGTCCTGTTTGCCTTCCCTTCTGTGAACGTTTTCAAGGCTCTGGATGTCTTTTGCTTTACCCCTACGAGGAGACTGTGTCTGGCTCCCAGGTCTTCCCCTCATACTCTTCATTAACAATAAAGCCACGCGTGCGTGCGTGTGTGTGTGTGTGTGTGTGTGTGTGTGTGTGTGTGTACGACTGATGGCCCCAGAAGCCTGTCCTAACCCCAACATACCACTCTACTCAGCAAAGCTGATCCTTATACCCGTCATCCCCCTGATGTCCTGAGGAGGAAGCGGAAGGAAAGAATCTGCTGTTACAGAAATGGAGCCTGTAGGGGTAAGTGCCAATGGGGATTGTGCGCATTGTGTGGGGGTCTTGGAGGCAGGGGTCGGAGGCTCAACTTCGAGTTAGACTGAGTGCATTAACCCTTTCCTTTCCCTTTAGCCTCTTTGCACTCACTCAGGGAACCCTGAGTTCCTTCAGATGGGGACAGCTGCGTGTGCCCATCCATTTCACAGCCCGCTCTCCCTCTCTCTACCTCCTGTTCAGCTGGGGCCCTGCCCAGTGGCCGCGTCTGGGAACCCATGGCTCCAGGTGCCTTGGATATGAGCCGGCTCTCCTGGTGCTGGTTTTGCTGCTGAGGATGGCGTCGGCCTCCTGGACAGATGGCTGGTGACTCTAGGGCGCCCGGAGAGCACATATGTCAGCAGTGACAGGACATTTCAGCTGTGACCGGAGCTGGGACAGCCGTCCAAATGCTGGGCCATTTGTCACCGTGGTTGATTCCATAAAAGCAGTGACGAGGGCACAGACGGCTTGCAGTTCCCGGGGTCTCTGCAATGCCAGGAAAACCGGCACAGTCCGGTGTTGACTGAGTGGCAGGGGTGGGAATCGGAATAGATGAGGGCTATTTCCGCCAAGACCTATCTTTGGGGGAAGGAGCCCCAGTGCCCACCCTTCCCCAGCTCCACCGACTACCTTTCCTTTCTTTCTTTGGTGCCACATTTTATGGTCCAGACAACACAGCAGATCTAGGAAAATCAGCCCAGGCATCTGAATTCCAGTGGCCCTGATTCTTAACCCAAAGGTCCTGGGGAGGTTGCTCACGGGACCTGAGGGTTCATCTCCTTGTCAGCTGTCACATAACACCACGGCACTTCCTACAAAGCAGGATCTGATGCTCGTGTCTGTAACGAGTGTCCCTGAAGAACGGAACAGGGACTTGACCTTTCTCTATAGCATTGTCTTGCCATGTGGGTACAGTGGCCCACTGTGCTGCCTCTGGGACCCCTCCCCACTGTCCCCATGCCTTGTTAGTGGGGTGAAGAAGGAAGAGAGAGGAACTCAGCATTGAGAAGCATCTGGAATCAGGAGCACAATGATGACTGATCCAGGCGCTAGAATGAAATAAGGGAGTGCAAGTCGGAATTGGATGCTTTGTGTCATAAAACACAAAAGCTCTTATGGAGAGACGTGTATTCCGGGAGACTCCAGGAGATGTCTGAAGATGGTTTTAATCAGTGCAAATGGGGAAGGGGTTTGAGCTGCTCTATGGGGGGCATCTCTATTGGGGATGTCGCTAAAGATCCATCAGTACCCAGGGAGCCCCCACAACGGAGAATGATCCTTAAAGCAGAAACTGGAAGCAAAAGCAATGCTCTTAACTTGTGGGTTTTTTGTTTTGTTTTGTTTTGTTTTGCTTTTTGGGTCACACTGGCAATACACAGGGGATATTCCTGGCTCATGCACTCAGGAATTACTCCTGGCAGTGCTCAGGGGAACATATGAGATGTTGGAAATCAAACCCAGGTTCGGCCGCATGCAAGGCAAACATACTACCTGCTGTGCTATTGCTCCAGCCCCTCTACATTTCTTTTTGTCCATTGCCCTATATGCAGCACTTGTGTCCTGAACCACTGGTGACTTTGTTGGAGAGGTGGTTCCCCCAGGATCAGACCTTTAGGGGGTATCTCATGCATCAATGGCTGTGGAAAGTGAGAAGGAAGAGGGATGGAGGCAGCAGAGGTTCTCCAGTGGTTGGAACTTGAAAACTCCCACCAGATGAGTTCTGAGCTGCCTCTTCCTTACCTTCATGAATATCGAGGGAGACATTCAGCAGCCAGAGCGGGGGGCAAGAGGCTCCCTGGAAAAGAGGGAGAGAAAGAAGAGCAGATGCCAGGCTTGAAGGAGGAGTCTGAGCAGAAGCAGGAGGGCCAGTTGGGAGGGAAACCGAAGGGAACTGGGGCTCCAGTGGATAATCAGACTGAGATGCTGCCATCCTCAGCATCACTGCTGAGTCCCAGCTAGAAAAGGGCTGCGGGGGCAGAGCCAGGTGCAGTCAACATGGGCAGGAAACAGGAGGAGGAGAGAGAGAGGCCGAACTCTAGACGTGTTGATGGGACCAGGTTTGCGCAAGTTCACTTACGTGGTGTTATGAGCTATTTTATCTCTGAACTTGAGTTGAGTGGAGGGTGTTTGGGGAGGCAATTAATGACTAAACCGGCAGACTGGGTGAAGCAGCGTGGGCCCAATCTAAGCAGAATCTAAGACCTTCCTAGAACGAAAGTCTTGGCTCTCCTGGAAGTCAGAGGGAGAGAACCCTGTCTATCTGCTTGTGAGTTTTTTTTTTTTCACTAACTTTCAGCTTTTTCTGGATCTTGAGAAGGTCAGGTCTTGGCAGGGAGCTCTACCATTGGGTCTTTTCTTTTTTTATTTTTTCTTACGTAGTTAGCCTTTTTCGATTGCAATGACCAATTACAATCACTAGTACACCTGGAATTCTTTTTATTTTCTTGGTTTTTTTTGGGGGGGTCACACCCAGCGATGCTCAGGGGTTACTCCTGGCTCTGGACTCAGGAATTACTCTTGGCAGTGCTTGGGGGACCCTATGGAATGCCGGGTATCAAACCCGGGTTGGCTGTGTGCAAGGCAAACACCCTACCCCCTGTGCTATCACTCTGGCCTCTGGAATTTGGTGTGTTTAACAAAAGAATAAGCGAACACAGGATAGGTCGGTTCAAGGGTAATCACAGCATAATTAGCGTAATTTGCGAAAGGGGAGAAAAATCTCAAGCCCATTCCTTGGAAATAAATATCAAGTAACCATAAAAATAGTCAGCTGTCTTCCAGTTATCCAGTTATTCGGGGAGGCTCATACATGGACCCAGGGTATCAGAGTTATTCTTTCAAATATCCCAGCTTTGCCAGTGACATCTCTTTTCTCAGCTGCATAACTTCCCCAAACATCTGATCAACATCCTGTTGTTTTACCATTGGGTCTTGAGGGGGCCTCCTTGCAGACCCACCCTCAAGACTGTGGGGCGTGTCAGGCCCCAGAGTCACAGAACACAATGACTTCTAGCAGGTATTCTCACTTTCTCTGGCACATCTGTTGGGTTTCTCTCTCTCTCTCTCTCTCTCTCTCTCTCTCTCTCTCTCTCGGTTCTGTTTTTGGAAGAGTCTGACTCATCCTGTATAAGTTGCTGCCGTGCACATGGTAATTGCTTGGCTCTTTCACAGCCTCAGGAAGGAAGGGTCAGGTTTTGTACCATCAGGAGAGTCGGTGGAGACCCCGCTGGGCAGAGGTCAGCTGACCTCTGACCTTGTGCTCTGAGCCGGAGGATCCGACACCCACTGAACATCTGTGTTGTCGTGTCAGCACTTTTTAATGCCTTGTAAAATTTCCACTTTGAAACTGAAACTCTCATTATTCCCTAGATGAAGAAAGCCACATTTATAACAAGAAAAGCCAGGATCCCAATCCAGACATTTTGTGTTGTGATTTATCTCAGATATGGATTCCAAGGCCCCATCTTTTTTTTCCCCAGTGGTGGTGTGGGGAGCTTCTTGGACTAATATCAAGTCATCAAATTGGTCCTAGATAGCAATATTTCTACCACATTAGTCAACTAAGGGTTGACTCATGTTCACCTTTCAACATCTAGAAATTATTAACTACATATTCAGGGTCAAGAAAATCAAAGGCATATGGAATTACACGAAACTCTGTTTTAGCATCTGTGAAATGGGTGTAGATACTCAGTTATAGAAATTCTGCGAGACAAAAATGGCATAACTCACATAAAACACAGTTACAGTCTTGATGATCACAGATGCTGTGCCACATTCTGGGTATTTTTAGTTCATATGCCTGTGTGGGAACAGCATAATATTGCTGAAAGCCACCTGTACCCTATCATGCTTAAGTTAGTTACTTCATCTGCTACTTGCAACCATGGCATAGAAAGTCAAGCCACTTACAAATCGACACCTGAGGCTAGAAATGGGTTTTTTGTTTATTTTGTTACACCCGGTGGTGCTCAGGGCTATTCCTGACTCTGCATTCAGAGATCATTCCTAGTGGGGTTTGGTGGTCCATATGGGGTACCAGGAATTGAACCTGGGTTGGCCACGTTCAAGGCAACTTCCTTACTGCTGAACTCTTGCTCCAAGCCCAGGAAATGACAGTTTTATGGATAAGTCCTTCCTCTCATTAGTTCCAGATTAATGTGGAGGGAGATAAAGATTAATGCATAGACTTTTCCCTCCAATATTACCTCTTGAATAACAAAAATCCTGAAAATCTGTACACTTTTATCAATTTTTTTCGAGGCAAAAAGTCTTTAAATCACTTGATTTACAAGTGACTTTCTTGATTTAACCAAGAAGTAATTTAATGGATGGCAAGGGCTTTATGATCTAGATCTGGGATCCAGGTATCCATTTCTCAATCCCAAAGCAGGGCAAATGTAGATATTATGTACAGATGTTTGTTTTAGAGGGGAGAGGTACGGGCATATGGCACTGGGAATGGATACCCCAAACATGGATATCAAGTGACAATGGAATACAGAAACTACCGCATCATGACAGAACCTTCCAAAAGGCAGATGGTAGAGAACATAGACCCCCTACTCCTTTAGCTGGGAAAGTAAAGTCAGGAACCAATGTACTAAACTCTCTTCTCAAGGTAGTTCAGCAAATGAAAAGTCTCCCTAAAACTCCGCTCACTGGTCACTGCTGGGACTTCATGAGAGGACTGATTCACACCTGGCCCTTAGATTCTGGTGGGGGCCGTTACAGAGACTACCAGGTTAGCCAGATGGAGCCTATAAGGGAGGTGAGAGTCCTCTGTAGAGAGTGCTGGATGGCTGTTACCTATTGTAGGACAAATGGCTGAGCTAAACTTAGAGGTGGACACATTTCTAACTCTTCTTCTGCCTTCCTTGGCCACAGGGAGTTGTATTAGTGTCTTAGATTGATTGCACAAAATCATATAGAACCCCATCTGCACTTGCTAACAGGAGTTGAGCTTAGTTCACCTTGGGTTCTTTCTGCCATAGGGAGAATCTTAGCCACTGAACCAACGTTCTTGCAAGACCAGCTGTGGCCCCATGAAAGGGGCCCCCTTCAGTCCCTGGTTTCCGAAGGCGCCCTGTTGAGGTAGACCAGAAGGTTCATCTCTCTAGTGGTTTCATGAAGAGAGCAAACTCCAATTTGGGTTCCCAAGCGATGTAGCTGAATCCTGGAATACTTTTCTGAGAAAAGTGGACAAGGATACAGCCTGTATTGAACTCCCTTGGTGATTCAATGAAATAACGGGGACATATTACCTCCCAGCCTTCTGGGTGCTGAGAGAATGATGATAATTTTCCAACACCTCGCCGCAGATTGAGAGAAACTGAACAGACGTAGGTTTTGGCTCAGACCTTAGACACTCTGGGCCTGCCCACCTCTCTCATCTTCGATTCAGTTTCCTGTCTTCCCACCTGCCTTTCCAAACCTCTCTATTCCCACTTCGCATCAGCCCATCTTCTGATAGCATTTCCTCTCCACTCTGACATTCCCAAACCAGACTTTGCCAGCCCCACCTGTCCAGGCCCATGTCCGGTCTCATCACCCCCTTCCTGGCTCTGTCCTGCTTTGCCTGTGGTCGCCTCGGCCAGCTCCTCCAAGCTGCTGCACTGCTCAGAGAACCAGCATGTGCAGTGGTGCCTTCAGGAAAACAAAGGGGAGGTCTGTCCCTCGATCCCATTGCCATGCAGGCGAGACGCCAGGATGGTGACTCGATGCCTCAGCTACCATCTTGTGAAGAAAAAGACAAAGGTGCATCTCATTTTTCAGAGTCAAGTTTGAGAGCCAAGAGAATGGCGAACAGACGCCCCCTTCCGTAGATTATCTCAGGACAGGGAGAAAGTGCTTCGAATCTCCCTGTTTCAGGGTGAAGTGAGGCTTCCTTCTAAGTGCTAAAGCTGGAGGGGGGAGGGGCCGGGGAAATGGGCTGTAGAAACTTGCCTGGTGCAGAAGGGGAGAAAGGTCAGGATATGCAAATATACAGAGACAGTCTCAAAAACACATCCTTGTGTTGGAGCTTGGAGCATGTACTAAGAAGACCAGCTGAAGTAGAAATGTGGTACCTCGTGTGAACTGGAAGGGAGATGAGGATGAGGGTGGGGCGGGGAGGAGGCAAGACAAGACTGTGGTGAACGGTTGTTTGGTCCTTGTGCAAGACTTCAGAAAGGGCATTGAGGACATCTGCTTTACTCTGCCAGGCCTGGAGTGGAAAAGACTTTCAACAGAAACCAAAAGCTGAGCTGACTGTTCGGTGCGCAGCGCATATGCACAGAACCAAGGAGAAAATACAACAGCAAGTGTTTGGGGGGACGATTAAATCAAACTGAAATTCCCCAGGCCTTAGAGTCCTGTCTAAAAGGCAAAACGAGGGGCCAGAGTGATAGTTTAGCGGGGAGGGCGTTTTCCTTGCTCGCGGCCAACTCGGGTTCAATCCCGGCATTCCATATGGTCCCCCAAGCACTGCCAGGAGTAATTCTTGAGTGCAGAGCCAAGAGTGACCCCTGAGCATCGCTGGGTGTGACCCAAGAAGCAACAAATAAATAAATAAATAAACAAACTAAAAGGCAAAACAATGGTTGGAGAGATAGGACAGAGGTTTAGATGCTTTCCTTGCATGCAGTTGACCAGAGATTAATCCCTGGCACTGCAAATGATTCCCTGAGCACAGGGTCACTCCTGAGCACTCTCCAGGAGTAGCCCCTGAACAATACTGCTGGGTGAGGACCAACTATCCTCTTCATTACAAAAAAAAAGGCAAAGTTCACCCCAAGTTCCAAGCACATTCTTTTTTAAAAAAATTTATTTATTTATTTATTTTTTGGTATTATTTTTTTATTAGTGAAACACCATGAGGTACAGTTATAGACTTACAAATTTTTGTGCTTGGGTTTCAGTTATACAATGATCAAGTACCCATCCCTCCACCAGTGCCCATCCTCCCCCACCACAGGTCCTAGCATCCCTCCCCCCCCCGCCCCCCCTCCCGTCCCACCCTGCCACTGTGGCAGGGCATTCCCCCTTGTTCTCTCTCTCTTCTTTTGGGTACTGTGTTTTGCAAGAGAGGCATTGAGTGGCAATCATGTTTGGTCTATAGTCTACTTTCAGCATGCTTCTTCCATCCTGGGAGGATCCTCCCAACACCCTTTATTTGGTGCTCCCTTCTCTATCTGAGCTGCCTTTTCCCCTAGCACGTGTGGCTGGCCTCCAGGTCATGGAGCAAAACTCCAGGTACTAATCTCGGCCATTCCTGGGTGTTTGTCTCCCGTTTTGTTGCTTTATGTTCCCCAGATGAATGCAATCTTTCTGTATCTATCCCACTCTTTCTGACTCATCCAAGCACATTCTTAATGAATCAGTTGATCCACCAGTAAGTTCTCAGAGATATTAGCTGGAGGGTTTATGAGGAACCTCATGAAGGAGTTAAAATTCACAGGCAAAAAGGAGTGTGGATTATATGGACTTGAACTGCGGGCAAGGTTGAAATGCATTCAAGAAAGCAGTAAAGACTAGTGAACCAGAAAGTCCCTGCTCACTTATGATAAAATATCTAGTTAATACCAAATAAAAGATTCAAATAGACTTGTTATGGTTCTTTAGAAATTGTCTCTAAAATAATGCCCCTAGCGCCATCCCCCTTACCATTAAAAAAATGTACTTTCACAAATAAAATGTTGCCTTTAGGAAGGAAGATTGGCTCTGGGGAATAAGCAGCTTAGTTCAAAGGAAAAAGATATGAGAGAAACACAATTTCTGGACTCAGACTTGTTCTTGGAACTGGTTTCAGGAAGCCTGCTTTGCAAAGATGTGCCGTTCCTTCAGTCAATGCACATGTAGCTTTCAGAGTCACAAGCTTGCCTTGAACACAAAAAATGAACAGGAGGTTAGTGGAAGAGATGAAAAATTAAGTTGATAATTGCAGTTAAAGGTGAACAGTGTTCTGAAGAGAAAGGTGATACTTGAAAAAATAGCACAGGATAGGAGATGCTCAGTAGCTGCAGAAATCTGGGGGGAATCATGGAAGAGGTAAAGGTAAAGGTAAAGGTAAAGGCCCTCCCGTTGATCGTCGATTTGCTCGAGCGGGCCCAGTAACGTCTCCATTGGAGACCTTGTTGTTACTGTGTCTGGCATATCGAATACTCTCAGTAGCTTGCCGGGCTCTCCGAGAGGGGCGGAGGAATCGAACTCGGGTCGGCCATGTTGGCCGCTTGTAAGGCGTTTGAGGATTTACTTTATCTCAAGACTCCTAATTCCATCTGAAAAAATCCCAATTCCAAATAAACTCACATTCATGAGCACCAGAGGTAAGGACTTAGAAATATCTCTTTTGGGAGAGGTCATGGGTGCTACCTCCCCTCCAGGGGCCCCCAAAGTTCTCCCATCCAAAGGGAATATGGCTGTCTAGCACTTGAGTGAGAAAATTGTGTGGTCAATCGTCTTTGTTACAGAAAACAGAGCTTGAGCAAGGATGAAGTGCCGATACTTGGAGAGTTATGGAAGGGGAAGGTGAGGCAGACAGCACAGGAAGTGGTGCTATGTCTGCTGAGGATAAGGGCCACCATTTTACAAACTACAGAGAGAAACAGGAAGTCTGAAAACATGGGGCTTTGCAGAGTAACTTTCTAAGGAGGGTTCTAGAAGGATACTCCACAGAGGAGAAGGGAAGGGGAACTCATTTCCCCAGCTCCTGGTACCACCTGAAGTCAGAGCTTCCACCTGGGAGATTGACCCTCCATAGTCCAGTGTCCTTGATTGATCTCTAGAAGTTAGATCCCATGACCCATAAGTGGCTTTCAATCTAAGACCAGACGGGTAAGCCTATTTGGAAGGAAACTCCTTCTGGCTCGGGGTTTCATACTTGACCCCAGCTCCCCAACTCACCCAAAAGCATGTGTCAAGGTCACCAAGAAAGATGGTAGCCAGAAGTGGGTAGAGAGAAACTGAAGACGTCTCCTGCTTGTGTTTGATTCTGGAATGCAGTTCCCTCACTGGGAGTTTGCTACAGACTCAGTTTTTTTTTTTTTTGCTTTTTTTGGGGGGTCACATCCAGCGATTCTCAGGGGTTACTCCTGGCTCTACACTCAGGAGTTACTCCTGGTGGTACTTTGGGGACTATATAGGAGGCATATGCAAGGCAAGCACCCTCCCTGCTGTACTATTGCTCTGGTCCCTCAGTTTTACCTTCTAAGATTGGGGGAGAGCATTGGTAGTGCAGATGAGAAAGTGGGATAGAAACCCCACTTTTAGGAGTGATAGCACAGTGGTAGGGCATTTGCCTTGCACGCAGCCAACATGGCCAACCCAAGTTCGATTCCTCCGCCCCTCTCGGAGAGCCCGGCAAGCTACCGAGAGTATCTCGCCCGCATGGCAAAGCCTGGCAAGCCACCCGTGATGTATTCGATATGCCAAACACAGTAACAACAAAATCTCCAATGGAGACGTCACTGGGCCCGCTCGAGCAAATCGATGAACAACGGGAGGGCCTTTACCTTTACCAATAAGAGATGCTGATTTAAAATTAAGATGAATAAATACTCTTGACTAATTGGCTTTGGGGACTGTCACATAAATTGTTCTTAAAAAATAGTAAGGCATGAAATGATATATGCATCGTTCACCTGAATTATTATTTACTTTATTTTTTTACCTTATAAGCAGAAAGAACCGAGGAAAGGCAGCTACTCAACCCATACTTTTTATTATTATTATTTTTTAATGTGAAATCTTGCTAGAACCATAACGAAGCTCTGGAAGAAATAAAAACTTATGATCAGAACAAGCATTATAGACATTTATGTAAAACTGGAAGTGAATAGTATTTTCCCATCTGCTCCTAATTCATAACCGGGTTCTCTCTGGTATTGTGACTGAAGTACATTTTTATAATTCATTTCTTGGCTTGCACTGTTGGGGAGTTCTCGTCTTTGTTAATTTCACAACATCAGATGTTCATGAGGAAGTTTCCATTATGACTCAGAGTCAACATGCTATCAATTCCAAGAGGAGCGGATGCGGCCAGATAATGTGGTACATCGGAGGCTTTAAAATAGAGCTGTATTTCTAAACATTCGAGGCTCCAAGAACTATTAGGGAAACTAGGAAATGGTTCAGGGATGAAAGGGAGGATCCCATATGCCTCATTCCAGTATAGCAGCCCTCATGGTCCAACAGTCTTCTTTGCACCGTGCCTTCAATGATGCCCAAATCCGTTCACTGCTCATCAGCAAGGTGAACATTTGACAGGGTGTGGATGGTTGGAATACGCATCCCACACCTTTGGAGTAGGATGGGGAGAGAGAGGGAGACAGACAGATAGACAGACACACATACACACAGAGACACACAACAGGGAGAGAGAGAGAGAGAGAGAGAGAGAGAGGGAGGGAGGGAGGGAGGGAGGGAGAGAGCACACGTGAGTGTGAGAGAAGAGAGAGAGCTGAGCTTAGACAATCACAGTTTCCCAAGTGAGTGGGGGAAAAGCTTCATTGCTTAGAGCAAAGACACCATTTTCTGAAACACCCATCTCAACAAAGCACACACGATCCATGAACTCGAAAGCTTGCGGACTATCATTTTTAGCAATCAACTCTGACTGATATTTGTGAGATACACACACACAATAAGGCACAATTATATGGGACCTGACAGATACCGATTGTATATTAGCCCAATCTAGATACTTTTTAGTAATGTAAGTGTCCTTCCCATGCCTCCTTCTCCCAGTGTCACTGACTTTTGTTACTTTATAGATCTTGGCTTTGTTGCTAAGTGTAAGTTACCGCTGTTTCACTGTGAAAATAATATTTGGTTTGAGTTACATACAGTATTTAGACTTCAGAATGTGAAAGGAAACAGAGAGAGTATTTTGCGGAATAGGAATCTTAGATTATTGAAGGAACTGAGTTCATTTCTTTGAAACTTCTAGTCCCTTCCCTGAAAGATTTGGTTACTGGTGAACCTAAGAAAGTTTTGCAGGTTATGTTGACCAAAACATTAGCATCACACTTGAAAAAAATTAATAATTTGAAAACAAATTTGGTTTAAAGTGTTTATATTGTCTCACAAAGAGCAGTATTCACCCTAGGGAAAGAATACTGATTTGAAGACAATATTTGATTCTCAAAGTTATTGATTATAGTATTACTTGCAATAGTAAAAGAAATAATAGTGAAGCATCGTGGTTATAAAAAATGTGGACTACACATTCTTTGGGGCGGAGGATTGACCTGCTGTTAACCTTAAAAATCTTTACTTTTACGAATATCATGCAGTCATATGAGATGAAATCTTGGAAAAAGATTGTTATGGCTAGTAGACTAAAATTGGTCTTTTGCCAAAATAATGCTTTGTGATTCTTTAAATGGAAAAGAAGTGGAGGAAAAAAGCAAATCAACGAAACCAAGAAAAATTTCTCTGTAACAGTTTCCAAACCTCTCTCACTGGGTAGGACCTTTTCAAGCTATTCAAACAACATTGTCATTAAACTCCTAAAAGGATGATCACAAGTTTGCTCTGGAATAATCTGGAATCAGGTTTGCAGATGAGAATATTACCAGCTAGAAAGAGTCAATCACTTCTCTGAGTTCTCACTACTATTAAGTGGTGGATGGTATGTTTGACTTGTTTGATTTGATTCTGAATCTTGTGCTGCCAGGTTTTAATGTTTCTTAAGGTTCTAGCTAGAAAAGGTTCGATTACAAACTTTGAGGAAGTGGACAGGTAAGTATGAAATAGAAAATCATGAAAATAGAAATTAAGGAAATATGCGCTTTGAAATAACCAGATTCTCTTTGGAAAGAAAAAATTGTGAATTTTTTAAACCAGATGTTCTATGTTTGATATCTTTTATTAGTCTTTCCAGCATTATTAGTCTTTGAAGAATTTTCTCTAATCCTAACAATGAAAGCAAAAATGGACTAACTACTATAAAGGAATACATCAAAAAGAACTAAATGATGCTCTATCAATATTAGCATATCATGGAGATATTAGAAACTGTCACTATAAAACAATGTAGAAATATGGAAAATGTTCTTGAGCAAGTATGAAATAAACAGAATGCAAAAGACTTTGGTAATATTTATGCCATTTCTATACGAATATGGGTTTATGAGTTTGAGTAGACATACAAAAGTGAAAATAATTGTGTTTTTATTAAATTAAATTTTTTGGGGGGGGGCTTTGGCAGTGCTTAGGGATTACTCCTGGCTCTGCACTCAGAGATCAGTCCTGGCAGTACTCAAAGATGAAACTTGGATCAGCTATGTGCAAGGCAAATGCTCTGCCCTCTTTACTATCTCTCTGTCCCCAATACTTTTGTTTTGATATTTTTATATTAAAATATAATCAGTATATTATACACTCTTCTTATTGACATATGTAAACACACATATGTTTGCTTTTTTAAATCTAGGAACCTCAGTCAGATAAAAGAATAAATTCCATATATTCATGCAAATGAAAATAATAATGACCCAATGAAATTCATTACACAGCTCTAAAAGTTGCTAACTTTTTTTCCTTTTGCATAAGATGTTTGTCTTCTTGCAAAACTTATTTGAGCTTTGGGGATATTAACCCGGAAACTGTCCCTGTATGTGAGGAAAATAAAATCGCTTTAGAAGTTGAAAATCTATTGACCAACTCAGCTGTGACCAGATCTTTCAACTTGGATCTGCCTAGAAGCTAAGGATTACTAGCCTCTCTGGTGAAGAGAGAGGTGTTAAGTTCTGATTCCAAAGAAAACCCAAGTGTGAGAGTAGGAACAGCCAACACTTCCGTCTGTTTGTCAGAATGAGATAATTATGCGTGACATGAATCAGATAATCTGGTGCACATCTATAGAACCTCCAAATGCCCAGGGGTCAAACCAAGGTGTCAGCTAAGAAGACCAATCTTCACCAAAATACATTAACATCTTAGGATCCAACAAGTAAATATGATTCAGAAACATTTGTATAAGATATAGGACAGAGAATACCGGGTTTTAACAAGGGAAGGATTTCAGGGACTGGAGTCAAAATCCACTAAGAAAGAGATCACTTGATCACTTGACATCCCATTACTCATCAATTTGCTTGAGCGGGCGCCAGTAATGCCTCCATTCGTCCCTGTCATGTGCAAGTGTAGCCCAATGGCCTCTGCTCATTCTAGGAACACAAAGAGCCTCAAACCGATTGTTCAGGGTCTTGAAGAAGAAGTCTGACCATCTCATAGGTGGGCGGCCATGCGATCTTTTGACGTCCCGTGGAATGCAGTCGGTAATGTCCAGCGGTTGTCTCCAAATCTCATTACATGTCCAGCCCATCTGATTTTCGACACCTTGGCAAATGAGACAGTATCCCTGATTCTTGACCATCGACGGAGGTCAGAATTCCGGATTCTTTCTCTCATTTGAGTGAAGCATGATACTCCAAGCATAGCTCTTTCAATTCCTCTTTGGGAGACCCAAATAGCATTCTCATCCTGTTTTTGTAGGGCCCAGGTCTCTGAGGTGTATGTTAATTCAGGAAGAACAGTGGAATCGAAGAGATGTGCCCGGAGCCAAAGTTTCTTCGTCCTCTTAGCTATTTCTTTGATACTCTTAAAGGCATTTCAAGCTGCTCTCTTCCTGCTGCACAACTCAGGTGCCAGATCATTCCTCATGTTGACTTCTTGACCTAGGTACACATAACTGTTGCATTCGGAGATGGTCGTTCCATTGAGAGTGAATGGAACATCAGGAACAGGACTGTTTCTCATAAACATTGTCTTGGTGAGATTCAGCTGGAGTCCGACCTTTCCACACTTCCGGTCGGCGAGCATTTGTGCTGCTTGGCTAACGTTTAGTGTTATTAGAACGATGTCATCAGCAAAGCGGAGGTGGTGTAGTTGCCAACCATCTATCTTCACTCCCATTCCTTCCCATTCCAGTCTTTGCATGATGTTCTCGAGGGTGGCATTGATAAATTTTCACTGATAAACTGTAGAAAGAGAAGGAATATTAATTAATTGAGCAGGTCATCAGTTCTATACACCTATTCTTCTATCCCTTCAGCCTTGCATCCATCCATCTCTTCATCCATCCACGCACTCGTCCATCCATTCATCCACCCACCATCCATCCATCCATCCATCCCATCCATCCATCCATCCATCCATCCATCCATCCATCCATCCCATCCATCCATCCATCCATCCATCCATCCCATCCGTCCATCCATCCACTCAAATAGCTAGTCAGACATCTAGCCAATAAATCATATTTTTCCGAGAAATTAGTACTTTTGAAATGTTTGAAACTTTCAGCTTGGAGGAACACTGACAGAATCTGAAGTTCTATCGAGAGGCTTTGCCTGTAAGTTTAGAGCATTGTAAGGGAAACCATGGAGGAAATTTGAGCAACCTGATGGATGACAAGATGAGATTTCCCTTTGAGAAACAAGGGGCTAGTAATTAGCATATGGTCACAAAAGGGCACCAGATTTTGATTTTCCAGAGAGGCAAAGAGAGAAGGGGAGTGTCTCAGTTGTCTGAGGCAGCCTGGAGGGAGATATTCTAGCAGGTTTTCTGACACTGGGACTTCAGACACTCCAATTATTCCAGGAAACCACGCCCTTCTTCTTTAATCATAAATAACCATCATCTATCAATCAGGCATTTAATCTAGCAAATTCTGCTGAGTGGAGTCTCAATTCTCCACAGTCAATTTTAACTACCATTTTAGATTCACATCTAACTTGTCACTAGGGGCAAGATGACAGTGTATGAGGGCTGGAAAAGAAACGCTCAAATATTATCAAGTCCCAATTTTCCCCACTATAATGATAGCATCACACCACTTCAAGGTATGTCTGGGTGAGAGAGAAGTAGGTAAAGTGTCGATTGAGTGATTTTGAAGGTGGAGTCAAACCACTAATTTCAACTCCTAGCAGGATTTCTTCTAAACTTTGGTGAGACGTGGAGGAGATTCTTCTGATTATAGACTTTTTCCTCTCACCCACCAAACTCCCCCCAAGTAGAAGCCCCAAAATATGACAGCCAAATATCAGCCATATTATATAACTTTTTCAATAGTAGATGATTTATAGTTGATTAGGTAATTAAATCAAATACAAGTGGCTGAAAGTAAGTCTATTTTTATCATCCCTGTAAATTAAAAGTTCCGCATCATAAAAAATCATAGCCATCTTGAAAATGACTAGTCAAGTACCTTTTAGAAGCAAGCAGGATTTATTGTCAATTAACGTATTGAACTGTATAGTCAGCATAACCCTGTGCTCAAGACTTTTAAAATTATTGGCTTCCGCTTCCAAGCTGTTCACTCTCGTGGTAATGAAATGTATCTAGCTCTTCTCCTATTGAACAATTCTGTGGGTTGGGTTTATATCTCACTATAACAACATTTTGTTTTATTATTATCTCCAGCCCCCTGTAATGAGCACAAATCCATTCCTTTTTTCCATCAAGAGTTTATCAATTTTCATTGATTTGCCTATAATGAATACAGTCAGGGAAAGAAAGGCAGACTGATCATATCCATTAAAGTGTCTTTAAGCTTCAAAAGTTTGTCTGTGGCATTGTTTAATTAAAAAAGAAAAAGAAAGTCATCAGAAAACTAATTAAAAAGAGACATTACTTTCAGGCCGGCTTATAAACAAGAAGTCAATAATTATTTCATAAAGGGGCTTGGGAGTGATTGCGTGTTATAGAAATCTGGCATTTGTATTCCATTCTGTTCACTTGCAAAAAAAATTAGCAATGTGCTCTTATCAGATATTTTGTGCCTATGGATAATTATATACCATCTTGTCATCATGTTCCATATTTTTCTAAGAAAGACCACAAAAGCTAAGGGCCACTGACCACAAATTCGGTCTGAGTAATGAGAGTGTTTGGCAATGCTGGCGCAGATTTCTCTGGCGGGGCGGGAAACTCCAGAAACTCACACAGGCCAGGGAGCACTGAGTGTGATGAGAACTTGGGAATCGTGATGCCCCTGAGAACCCGAGAGTTTCTTCTCTGATCCCTCCCTCCCTCATGCCCTGTGGAGAAGTGCCTCTGGAAGTTGAGAAGGGTTGACTTAAACCTTTGCCGTCTCTTCTGGAATGTTTAAGAAAGCAGGCAAGGGATGCCAGGGATACACGTGTCGTCCTCCCCAAACTGCTCATTCACACCCTCACTCCTCACAATGCCAAATGCCCCATCTTGAGAGAGCATCAGTGACCCTAGAGGTACCAGATGGTGTAGTTCAATGTCCACAGTCCCAGATGAATGTGGCACTTAGCATTCACAGCTGTGCTCAGAGCTTATTCCTGGCCCCGTGCTGGGGAGTCATTCCTGGTGGGGCCATGGGGGACTCGGCAGTGCAGGGGATTGAACTTGGGTCAGCAGGATGCAAGGCGCATGCCTGGCCCCATTGGTCTCTCCTTCCGGTCCTTACAGAGAGCACCTTTGATATTTCTACTTTGCTCAGCTACTCTCTGATCGCTCACCACAGATTCTCCAGAGAGTGTTCAAGTTCCCATGGTGTTAAAGTGGCTGGTGCTCACCCCACTCCCACCATGAATGGTATCAATGTCCACCCTCACTGGTCCCCACTCCCACAAGCCCCCACTACTCTCCCTGTGTTCGCTCTAAGGTGAATCTTCTCACAGCATGTGCCGTCCCCCTCAGAAAAGCTGATGAAGGTTTTGAAAACAGAGGGACTGGGGTAAAAGGGAACATGGGACATGCTCCTTAGATCAAAAGACTCTCCCACCTCAGCCCCCAGCCCTCTTCCCCCGAATGTGTCAGGAGGACCCTCTACAATGAGTGATGTGTGTGCCTTGTTGTCCCCAGTCTGTTTTATATCTTCAGCATGCTAACGTTTCCTGGGAATGCTGAAATGTCTCATCACAGTTGACTTCTCAGAGCTGACGGGTCACCTCGTATTACAATGTGAATCAAATTCTTCTGATTTTGGTTTGGGGGGCTCTGTTCGGCAGTGCTCAGGACTTACTCCTGTCTGTGTGCCCAGGGATCACTCCTGGGAGGGCTCAGGGAACCCCAGAGGGTGCAGGAGTTTGAACCTGGGTTGGCTGCATGCAGGGCAAGTACTTGCTTGCTGTGCTTTCCAGTACTTTGCTGCTGTTGGGGATGAAGCTAGAAAGGACAGCCATGGGCAGTAGCAGACGAGATGCCAGAGAACTGCCTGTGCAGGACACCTGCATTCTTGACATGTTCCTGCTGTTACGCCCATGACTCAGTTTCCCAAAGACCACCAAGGAGCCGACTCTGATGCAAACACAGGAGGGTCTCTATTGCAACATCTAACTTGGTCTCCCACTTAACACTGATGCAGCAGGTTGAAGCTGAGAGCCCTGAGCCCTTGAGGAGCAAGACTTCAATAGGGTTTACAGCGGGAAACGGGGAACTTAACAGCATTATTACAGGATTGATTGATCTTTACAGTTTGAAGAGCACCATGATAGCTACATTCAATCTTAGCCCGTTACTAGCTCCTGCATGTGGATTGGGGGGACCCACTGTGCTTCAGGTTTTCGGCCCCTGTTAGACACAGAATGGAATGGGCTATTCAAGTTCTAGTAAATCCAGGTCTATGCTGCCTTTTTACTCTTGAAACTCTGGGCTGAAGTGATAACACAGTGGAGACGGTGTTTGACGTGCACGCATCCGACCCAGGTTTGATCCCAAGAATCCCACAGAGTCCCCCGAGCACTGCCAAAAGTGATTCCTGAGTGCAGAGCCAGGAGTAACCCCTGAGCATCGCTGGGTCTGACCCAAAAAGCAAAAAAAAAAATACAATACTCTTTTTTAAAAAAAATTTTTTTTATTAGTGAAACTGGATGGAGTCAGCTATGTGCAAGACAAACACCTTAACCTCCCTATTATTTTTCCAGCTTCTTGTATATTTTAGTTGTCACTGTCACTGTCCTCCCGTTGTTCAACGATTTGCTCGAGCGGGCCCAGTAATGTCTCCATTGGAGACTTTGTTGTTATGTGTTTGGCATATAGAATACATCATGGGGAGCTTGCCAGGCTCTGCCGTGCGGGCGAGACGCTCTCGGTAGCTTGCCGGGCTCTCTGAGAGGGGCGGAGGAATCGAACTCTGGTCGGCCATGTTGTTGTAGACTTACAAAGTTTTGTGCTTGGGTTTCAGTTATACAATGATAGAATGAACACCCATCCCTCCACCAGTGCCCATTCTCCACCACCACTGATCCCAGTATCCCTCCCACCCCCCAACCACCCCCCATCCCACCCTGCCTCTGTGGCAGGGCATTCCCTTTTGTTCTCTCTCTCCTTTTGGGTGTTATGGTTTGCAAAAGAAATTGAGTGGCAATCATGTTCGGTCCGCAGTCCACTCTCAGCACGGATCTCCCATCCTGGGAGCATCCTCCCAACACCCTTTATTTGGTGCTCCCTTCTCTATCTGAGCTGCCTTTTCCCCTAGCATGTGCAGCTAGCCTTCAAGCCATGGAGTAAACCTCCTGGTACTTATCTCGGCTATTCTTGGGTGTTAGTCTATTTAATACAATACTCTTGAAGCCTGTCATGGCGTAGCTTAGTTTTCTCACCTGCCTCATGCCTGTCAGGGAACTGTGGCCTGGCTGGATTTTTTTCTGAAACAAGGTGAGCTTTTAGTGAAGGAAAGAAGAGTCACATGATCTTGGAGCCACTTGCATGGTCTTCCCAGGGTGCTGAGCCCAGTCCAGGCCAGCATCCCCCTGCTGGCTCTGTGGATGGATGGCGTTCATTCCCAGGGTCTGGCAGACCCTTGCAGGCCCGCGCTGATGCATACCGTTGCCGTCTGCTCGGGGCCCTGATGCTGCTATAACTCAGTGCAAGGGCTCCCGGGAGGGGAGTTGAAACTCCTGCTTACTGCAGAGATGGGAAGATCAGGACCTGAGCGACCTCAGGGAATGCGAGGACTTCTGGGCAGTCTGTGGGGTGTAAGCCCCTGTTTCCTCCAGTGTCTCCGGAATCAATATCTGTTTCCTCCCACCCACACCCATCATTAGGCACCTACTGTATGCAGTGCACAGAGGCGAGAGCTAGGCAAGGTGACCTGAGGAAGGTGACCTTGTCCTTGCCTTGGAGGTCAGTTTAGAAGGAACCAGCACGCACAGTTAGTCTTGTCTTGGACAAAGGAACAAAGACCTCAGCCGGTGTGTGTGAGCCCAAGGGCTCTTTCCTGAGGATAGGGGGAGCCAGGAGGACTAGGGTGAGAGTGGGAGGGAGCTGGGGTAAGCGTGACATGGACCCAGGAAGGGAAGGCTGGATATCTGGAGAGATGCAGGAGCTCAAGGCCAAAGCCAGGGGTCCCTGTGATGTCGGTGGGCCCCACAGGTGGCTCATGAGAAGCGGGGAGGAGAAAGATGATCACTTTCTCCCCATCCGTCTCTGCCACCGGGACCCAGGGTCACTGGGTTCTTGTCTCGCCTTGCAGAAAGGAATTTCAGAAGTAGAGGAGCGGTGAAATTACGCAATTTTTATTTGGAGGTTTTGAAGGGAAAGAGGGAGAGAAAGTAGGAGAGAGAGTGGAGAGTAACTTGCTTAAAAGAGAACCCGGGCTTCTCCAAAGGTGGAGAGAGCCCCACACACATCCCAGCAATAGACAGGAAAGCATGAAAGTCCGTATCTCAAGAGGGGAGATGAGGGTGACACATGTGCTTGGGCAACACAGGTGCTCGGTCACATGGGACCAAGCAGCACATGGGCTCGGGCAACATATTTTCTCCCTTTCTTTGCTCACGTTACCTTTATAGGGTTTCTCCAACCTGCCCCCACAAGGGGCTTCTGCCTTCTAGGTCGAAGTCTGTTGCTAAGGAGGTTACCAAGGAGCTTGGAGTAGTGGTGGTCTTCTTTGAAATTCCTTTCCCGGACTTTTTTTTTCTACAGGAGCTTCTCTGGGTCTGTTGCTGTAGATAGGTGAGGTTCTTATCAGGCTTTAGTTCCTGTTTGTTTTTTTCCAGTTTTCTGCAAGGTTGGATTTTGCCATTGCCTTTGGGTGGGTGTGTGGGGGTCCCTTTCCTACATCACCTGTGCCCAGAGGCCTCGGGAGTCTCTGCAAGGTGGGAGCACCAGGTCCATCTTTACACAATGGCTTTGAGTGCCTCCCCTCTACCACTTAGCCAGGGCAGGGGTCACTGCTTAGAAGTGACCAGCCCAGAAGGGGAAGCATCCCTCTCCCAGCACCTCCTCTCTGTACCCTGAACTATCTTCCTCTTCCTCTACCACGGAGAGCACCTTAGTAGTACCTGTGTGGAGTGCTGAATTGCTCTCGGCCTTCCGCCAACCTCCCGTGCCCAGGGATGCTTGCTGCCTCTCACCAGAAGAAGAAAAGTGAGAGGGATGTACCAGTTTCTTTAACCAGTCATCTGGCTTGGAGGCCAGCCGCACACGCTAGGGGAAAAGGCAGCTCAGATAGAGAAGGGAGCACCAAATAAAGGGTGTTGGGAGGATTCTCCCAGGATGGGAGAAGCATGCTGAAAGTAGACTATAGACTGAATATGACTGCCACTCAATGCCTCTTTTGCAAACCACAACACCCAAAAGGAGAGAGAGAACAAAAGGGAATGCCCTGCCACAGGGGTGGGGTGGGAGGGGGGGATGGGGGGTGGGAGGGATACTGGGATCAGTGGTGGTGGAGAATGGGCACTGGTGGAGGGACGGGTACTCGATCATTGTATAACTGAAACCCAAGCACAAAAATTTGTAAGTCTAAAACTGTACTTCATGGTGTTTCACTAATAAAAATTTTAAAAAAATGTGTGTGTGTGTGTGTGAGAGAGAGAGAGAGAGAGAGAGAGAGAGAGTAAAAGTGCTTTCCATAGTATAGCATAGTATAGGCAGGATCAGAAGGGAGGGATGGGGTGATGGGAGGAAACAGGGGACACGGGTGCTGGGAAACACACTGGTGGAGGGATGAGTATTAGAACACTGTATGACTGAAGCCCAATCATGGACAGCTTTGTAAGGGTCTAACTAATTCAACTGAATTCCTGTGATTCAATAATCACTTGATCACTTGACTTCACGTTAATCGTCGATTTGCTCGAGCGGGCGCCAGTAACGTCTCCATTTGTCCCTGTCGCGTGCTAGTGTAGCCCAATGACGTCTGTTCGCTCTAGGAACACGAAGAGCCTCAAACCGATTGTTCATGATCTTGATGAAGAAGTCTGACCATCTGGTAGGTGGGCAGCCACGCGGTCTTTTGACATCCCGTGGAATCCAATCAGTAACAGCTCTAGTCCAGTGGTCGTCTTTAAATCTCATTACGTGACCAGCCCATCTGATTTTTGACACCTTGGCAAATGAGACAGCGTCCCTGATCCTTGATCGTCGACGGAGGTCGAACTCCAGATTCTTTCTCTTATTTGAATGAAACGTGATATTCCAAGCATAGCCCTTTCAATTCCTCTTTGGGAGACCCAAATAGCGTTGTCATCCTGTTTGCATAGGGCCCAGGTCTCTGAGGCATATGTTAATGCAGGAAGAACAGTGGAATCAAAGAGATGTGCCCAGAGCCGGAGGTTCTTTGTCCTCTTAGCTATTTCTTCGATGCTCTTGAAGGCGTTCCAAGCCGCTCTCTTCCTCCTGCGCAGCTCGGGTGACAGGTCATTTGTCATGTTGACTTCTCGACCTAGGTACACATAGCTGTTGCATTCAGAGATGGTTGTTCCGTTGAGAGCGAATGGGGTGTCAGGAACGAGGCTGTTTCTCATAAACATTGTCTTCGTAAGATTCAGCTGTAGTCCGACCTTTCCACACTCACGGTCAAAGTCGGCCAGCATTTGTGCCGCTTGGCTGATGTTTGGTGTTATTAAAACAATGTCATCAGCAAAACGGAGGTGGTGTAGTTGCCGACCACCTATCTTCACTCCCATTGCTTCCCATTCCAGTCGTCACATGATGTTCTCGAGGGTGGCACTGAAGAGTTTCGGTGAAATGGTATCACCCTGCCGAACCCCTCTCTTGACATCAATGATTACTTCTTTGTAAAATGGAGAGATCCTGGTAGTGAATCCGTAATACAGCTCACGGAGGATCTTGATGTATTGAGCTTGAATGCCCTGATTGGCTAGGGCTTCAATGACTGCTTCTGTCTCAACAGAATCAAAGGCCTTCTTTAAATGAATGAACGTTAGACAGAGCGGCATCTTGAACTCCCGAGAAACCTCAATGAGTTTGGTTATCGTGTGGATATGGTCGAATGTGTTGAATCCTTTGTGGAATCCGGCTTGCTCGCATGTTTGTCCTTCATCTAGTGTTCTGCCAATCCTATTTAGGATGACTCGAGTGAACAGCTTGTAGATGACAGACAATAGGCAGATCGGGCGATAGTTGCCAATGTTGTGGATGTCTCCCTTCTTGTACAGTAGTATGGTCCTGCTGGTTTTCTATTGGGACGGAACCTTGCATTCAGACAGGTAGCGAGTGAAGAGCCGAGCCAGTGTATTGATGAGTACTGACGGCAGGTTCTTCAGGTGTTCAGGTCTGACCTTGTCTGGGCCGGGTGCTGTTCGTTTCTTTACTGACGAAATGGTGTGTCGAATTTCGGAAGGGAGAACATTGGGAGCGACATATCCATCCTGTGGAATTTGGTATGTCGGCAAGTGGACAGGGCTATCGAAGAGATTTGATTAGAAGTCATGGATAATCTTCTCCATTGCCGTTCTGGAAGATGTGATAGATCCATCAGGACATAGGAGGGCAGTTATCTTGGTCTTGTAGTTGGCGAAGGACAGGTGGGTGTTACGAACACTTTTCCTGGCTTCTGCCATATCTACCAGCATTTCTGCTCTTCTCTCTTTGAGGTCTTCCTTGATAGCATCTCTGCACTGCTTTGCGAGCTTGAATGTTCGCTAGCGGTTGCCTGAGGCATGTGCCAAACCACGTTGGCGAATAAGCTCAAGAGTTTTCGAAGACAGGCATTTTTTTGTGGCTATCTCTCTCTTGGCGTTCCTTGCACAATCATGGAGGTGCTGAATCATTCGATCGTATTCCTTGTCAATGTTGTCAACAATGGCATCTTCCCATGTTGCCGCAATAGTGCCAAAGAGCTCCCAGTTGGTGGTCGTTCTGGGAGTTCTCTTTTTAAACTTTGTAGTAATAAAATTCAATAATAAAATCTTTAAAAATGAAAGAAAGAAAAGCAGAAGGGAGAAGCAAGCTTGTAGCCACTGGACCCCACCCAGTCCCTGCTGTGATCTCACTATCTTGCAAACACTGTAGCACTGTCTTCCTATTGTTCATCAGTTTGTTCAAACAGGCACCAGTAACATCTCCATTCATCCCTGTTGTGTGCTAGTGTAGCCCAATGGCGTCTGCTTGGTCCAAGAACACGAAGTGAGACTTGTTACTGTTTTTGACATATTGAATACGTCACTGGGAGCTTGCCAGACTCTGGTGTGCGGGTGGGGTACTCTCCGTAGCTTGCTGGGCTCTCCTGGAAGGACAAAGGAGTCAAACACGGGTCGGTCGTGTGCAAGGTAAACCTCCAAGCCCCTTATCTTGCAAGACCAGTAACAAAACCCACTCCCTTCCCCCACCCCCAGTTGGGCAGGGCAGGGTCTGGGTTTGTGAGGCTGGAGCCCCTCTGAAGGAGAGCGCTGGGCAGGGTTAGATCTGGGTTTGTGAGACTGGTGCCCCTCTGAAGGGGAGCAGCAGAAACACTAATAAAAGGTCAGGGCTTCGTGCATATGCCTACTTCAAGCAAGAAAAGAGGGTGAATAAACTGTAAAAAGAGCCCAAACCCGTGACAATTCAGAAAAATGCACGCTCCTTCGACAATCTTCTTTCCAGTGCAATTTCCCTGCTGAGAGTGCCCCACATTTTCTGATTTCACTGAGCTATTCTCCCAGGCCCCTAGTTCTGGGATTGTCATTTTCTCCACGGAGACTAGAAAGGCGACTCAGACTTTTCTCAGGGGGAGAGGTGGGTAAACTGGAGCCTACAGCCGCTTCTGCAAATAAAGTTTTATTGGAACAGTCACTCCTGTTTGCTCAGTTGTTGCCCTTGGCTTCTTCCTTGCTCAGCCAGAGCTGAGCATGGCAGCAGAGAATGGGCCACTAGAAAGGGGAAAATATTTGCTATGTGGCCTGTTGAACTGAAAAAGCTCTCCATCTCTTCTTCCAGGCAACAATTTTCTGAAGAAAGCACTAGTGCTCTGAGCAGCTATAAGGATTGCTGGGAGTGAATCCCCTTAGTACACTCAGAGATGGGGGAGTCTATGGTTCCCAAGGAGATGGTCAACAATGGGTAGGATAAAGGGGAGGGTCTCACGGAGGAGCTGAGTGGAACAGGGAACTGGGAGTTCTCAGGAGAAAGTAGGATGTGTGTGTGTGTGTGTGTGTGTGTGTGTTGTGTATATGTGTGCAGTGGTCACAGAGCTTGATGGGAGATGAAAACTAGACCCAGAGATCACCTCCATCTGATGTCGGTAGACCCCACGGATGGCTCATGTGAAGCGGGGTGGAGAAGGACGGTCACTTTCTCCCCATCTCCCTCTGCCACCTGGGACCCAGGGTTTCTGGGTTCCTGTCTCGATCACAGAAAGGAATTTCAGCAGTAGATGAGCAGTGAAGTAAAAAGTTTTTTATTTGGAGGTTTTTGAAGGTGTGTATGTGGCAGGGAGGGTAACACATTCAAGAGAGAACTCGGGCTTCTCCAAGGGTGGAGAGAGCCCCTACGCACACCCAGCACTAGACAGGAAAGCACAGAAGTCCACTTCTCAAGAGGTGAGATGCGGGTGACACATGTGCTCGGCCTAGCCTTGAGAACCAGGCAGCACAGGGGCTCAGGCAGCATATGTACGCCCTTTGTTCAAGGTGGGCTTTATAGGGTTTCTCCAAACTGCCCCCACATGGGCTTCTTCCTAGGTCAGAGTCCGTTGCTATGGTGGTTACCAAGGGGGTTGGGAGTGGTGATGGTTTTCTTTGAAATTCCTTTCCTGGCCTTTTGCTTCTGCTGGAGCTTTTCTGGGTCTGTTGCTGGCGCCAGGTGAGGGTCTTATCAGGCCGTAGTTCCTGTTTTTACCTGTTTTCTGCAAGGTTGGCTTTGGCCACTGCCTTGGGAGGGGGCCTTCCCTGTCTATCTGCCTACATCACATCCTTCCCGGAAAAATGGGGTCAGCAGTGAATGGAAGTTTCTCTCCCACCCGCAGCCCCCGAACATCTGGTCTCCCCCCAGCCCCCAGATGTTCACGAAGCACTTACTGTGTCTGAATACTGGGGACAGAGCAGGCAGAAGTTGACTTTGATAGAAGTCACATTTGAGAGCCAAGAGACAGATGAGACGTAAATAAAGAAATATAGACCATCTTTGCCTGTCACTTTCTTAATACAAAGCATTATCCCATCTGCACTGTTCTACCACTCGCTTCTTTTAATGGCATTTTTCACTTAAGAAGACAACTTGGCAAATCGATGCCTGAAAGCACTTGTGTCTACCTTACGTTTTTATCGAAAGGCACGGGGCATTCCTGCTGCCGTCAGCGCTATCTGTGTCAGCTGCATCGATTAATGATCACATAGGTTTCTCCTGGTCTTTATTGTCAACAAACGCTGCTATACATATGCTTGATGGGGCTGTTTGGAGGTAAATGAGGAAAAGTGGCATTTCAGGGCCAAGAGTCTGCATGATTAGGTAATTGTTTCATGGCTTAAATTTTGCAGTGCTGGGGATTGAACCCAGACCTCATATATTCAAGGCAAGTGCTTGGCCACTGAACCTCACTGCCCCTCCAGCCCATCTTTGTTTGCTTTTTTTTTTTTTACAACAGTATCATTGACAAATTATTCTTGTAGGGGCTCTAATGAGTCTAGTCTCTGAGAACAAAGTGTCAGAGTACCTTGTGACAGTTGACAACAAAATTAATGGGGACACAGGTTATTCTGAGCGCATAGTTTAGGAGTGTCATCAAAATGCAGGGGTGAGGGGCCAGGGCAATAGGACAGTGGGTAGGGCACTTGCTTTGCATGCAGCTCACCTGGGTTCAATCCCTGGTGTGCCATATGGTCCCCTGAGCCCACAAGAAGAGATCTCTGAGTGCGGAGCCAGGGGTAAGTCCTGCTCACTGCCTGAGATGGCCCCCAAACAAAAACAAAATGAAAAATGCAGGTTTGAGTTGGAGGAGAGCTGAGTGTGGAGCAGAGAAATCAAAAAGCCAACTCAGTCAGGAAGAGAGGAAGAGGGCGTCAGAGGCTGAGGGAGGGCAGGCCAGCAAGGGACAGCAAGGAAGAAGAGATGGATGGAAACAGATCCCGTGTCTTAAAAATGGGGAAACTGAGGCTTGGTGGCAGGGCACCTCCCTTGTCTTCAGAAACCAGCAGGAGTGACCCAAAAGCACAAGCCTCAGGAACTTCCCCAAAAGAGTTCACCTTAAATGACTCGAAGCAAAGCCTGGAGAAGATGAACCTCCCGGAGAAGCTGCTCCCGTTGGAAGGAGGCCCTGGACGGAGCTTCCGTCTGGGGGACAGATGGCGTGAGGTGTTCTCTCGGGAGCGGAAGAAGCGCACTATCGAGCTGCCAGGACTCCAGACGTTGTTCTTGAAAATCAAGCTCACTCTGCGGGTCCTCCCGGAAGCCAGATGGGATTCTCCCCGGGGGACTCTGGAGAAAGTGGGAGATCTAGAAGCACCGGACCAGAAGGTGCCAGGGACTTGGTTGGACTTAGAAGGCAGAGAGACTTCCAAGGTCCTGGGATTCAGTTTAGAGACAGCCATGCACGCGGAAGTTTGAGGAAATTCCACAGCTTGAAACGTGCACCCCAATATTCATTCCCACTGCGGCAAACTGCATTTCTATGATGTCCACCCTCCCATTAGCCTCACTGAAGAGCAAGAAGCTGTTGGGGTGGAAAGCCTTTGGTCAGTCAGATCAGCTCTGCCATGGGGAGGCGGATGAGGGAGGGGTAGTGAGGCATGACGTGTGAGTTTGCCAACCTAAACCAGAAAGCAACAGCTGACCCCAAATGGACCAGAACCTGGACCAGCCATACAGAGCTGTGGACGGCAAATCGAAAAGAGAACCTGGCATCCAGAATGACCGCCGCAGGTGTTACTGCAGAGAGGAGGGCAGGGATGGAGGGGAGTGACTGGTCCCCGCTGCTCTCTCTTCTTGAGTTATGGGTTGATTTGTAAGTTGAGGATAGAATGAGGGGAAGAAACACAAAGGTGGCAAGTTGTAGGGAGGCTGAGAAAAGAAACCATATTTCAGAGATAAGGAGGGTGGGTTGGGGATGGGGTTAGGATTTCTCTAAGTGGAGAAGTGCCAGTAAACACTGCAGACTGTGCATTGGGGGCAGCTGTAGGATATCCCCCCAGAAAAAGGCTGAAGTAAAGTAAAATGTTTGGGTTTTTTTGGGGGGAGTCACACCCAGCAATGCTCAGGTGTTACTCCTGGCTTTGCACTCAGGAATCACTCCTGGCGGTGCTCAGGGGACCCTATGGTATGCTGGAAATCGAACCCGGGTTGGCCGTGTGCAAGGCAAACACCTTCCCCGCTGTACAATAGTTTCAGCCCCAAATAAAATGTTCTTGCAGGTGACATCTTATTTCTGTTTTTTTTTTTTGGGGGGGGAACACCTGGTGATACTTAGGGGTTACTCTTGGCCATGCATTATGCACTCAGGAATTACTCTTGGAGGTGCTCGGGGAACCATATGGGATGCTGGAGATTGAACTCAGGCCGGCTGTGTGCAACCTCTGAAGTTCCATCATTCTGTCCCCCGCCCCCAACATCTTGCTTATTGCAGTTAGATGATTTGTTCCTACTGAACTTCAGACTAGAAGCCAAAGAAATATTTGCAGAAGAAAGTGTTCAGAGCCTCTGTACTTTTATTTCTTCACTTATTTTCTGGGTGGCATTTATCCCGAAATGACCACATTCACTTTGAGATGAGAGAAATGGAAAATCAGACATGAGGAACGGCACCAGAGCCATCCAGGTATGGGCCAGGAATTCCAGCAGGGGCCACGAGCTGCTGGGAAGAGTTTGTTCAAGAAACGATGAGTTTGTGCAAACAGGGGCCTAAGTGATAGCTGAAAGGGCAAAAGCACAAGGTTTGCATGGGGGAATCCATGGATTCCATCCCTACCCCCCCACTCTCTCACTCACCCCCCCACTGAAAAAAAAAAAGTTCTGCAAGCACTGCTGGGAATGGTCCCATATCAAAAATCCAACTGAATATCGAGAAAGATAACTGGGAAATAGCTATTTCAGTGAAAATTTCTTTCAATCAGTTTAAAGAAAATCTTTCAAGGAAACAGTTTGGGGTGAACCTTCTGGAGAAAAAGAAATAAAATGAGGATTGCCATTATATTTAACTCCCAAAGCAGTCTTGGGGGAGAAAACAGTCATGGCCTGGGAGGTAAATCAGCAGAAAATACCCAAACAGATGCTAAATGGGAGCAGGGATGCGCACAAGATTTAAAAAATGGTGTGTGGGATGCAGTGACTTGATCTAACGTACCTGTTTCTGAGAATCAGAGTTGAACAAGAAAGGGGAAATGACAGCAATATTTGCAAGAACAGGCACCGTGAGAATGTTTTCATGCCAATGAAAGACATCACCGCACAGGTTCAAAATGCAGTGCAAAAGCAGGAAAGGTACAACCTCCCCCCTCCCAAAAAAAAAAAAAAACCCATCCTGCGTTCCAGAATCAGCAAGTTGTTGGAAACCAAGGCAACATCTTTTTTTTAAAATTATTTTTATTATTGGGCTGGAGTGATAGCACAGCGGGTAGGGCATTTGCCTTGCACATGGCCAACCTGGGTTTGATTCCTCCATCCCTCTCGGAGAGTCTGGCAAGCTACTAAGAGTATCCCGCTGACATGGCAGAGCCTGGCAAGCTCCCCGTGGCGTATTCCATATGCCGTCTCACAATAGAGATGTTACTGGTGCCCGCTTGGGCAAAACGATGAACAACGGGAGGACAGTGCTACAATGCTATACTTCTGCATCCATGTGTGATCACAGTTCACTGTCCAATGAATTATTCAATTATTTTTAATTGAATCACCATGAGATACAGTTACAAGCTTTCATGTTTGAGTTACAATCATACAATGTTCAAACACCCATCCCTCCAACCAGTGCACATTCCCCACCACCAATGTCCCTGATATCCCCCCTCCCTTTCCCACCCTCCCCCTGCCTCCCTGGCAAACAATTTCCCCCATACTCCCTCTCTACTTTTGGGAATTAGGGTTTGCAATTCAGATACTGAGAGGCCATCACGTTTGGTCCTTTATCTACTTTCAACACACATCTCCCTTCCCGACTGACCCTCCAACCATCCATGATCCCTTCTCCACCCCAACTGCCTTCTCCCCCTGCTAATGAGGCAGGCTTCCAACTATGAAGCAATCTTCCTGGCCCTGTGTCTACTGTTCTTGGATGTCAATCTCATGTTATGTTAGACTCCACAAATGAGTGCAGTCCTTCTATGTCTGTCCCTCTCTTTCTGACTCATTTCACATAGTATGATACCCTTCATGTCTATCCACTTATAAGCATATTTCATGACTTCATCTCTCCTAACAGTTGCATTGTATTCCATTGTATAGATGTACCAAAGTTCCAAGACAACATCTTAAAGGCAGAGTGAGAAAATAAATAATTGCGAGGCAATTATCAGGAAGTATAATGACTTATCTGGAGGGAGAAAAAAAAGAGCCCAGAAGACAGACACTTAATAGGGGCAGCAGCTGAGCTAGAATGCTGTCCAGCAAAGATGTAGTTTTTAAGGGAATGCAAAAGAAGGACACTGTCCGGGAAAACAACTGGAGACAGCTAGGAATGGCTGTCTTCCCTAAAAGATATACTTAAGAAAAATCAGAGCTCCTCAGATTCAGAATGGCATCACAGAGGGTCAAGTGTGGGGTTAGAGGAAGGAGCAGAAAGCCAGGATTTGTTTGAGAAGATTTTCCTGGATGACTGCACCAGTCACTCGCCCCACACCATCCTAGATAAAGGCCAGCCCAGCCCACTTCCACTTCTCTCTCGACATCGCATTCCTGTTTCCCTCCCAACAAGGCACCTCTCCCCTCTGAGCTAATCAAAGTGAATGACAGGACAAGGCTGGAAGGTCCCTGAAATTTCTGATATCTCATTCATTTAAAACATTAGCAGGCTTGCTTGGAAATCCAACTTGAGATGCCCTTCTCTGTTTGTCCAAAAGCTGAACACTCAGACTCGTTCTAGTGGTGATCAGACGACAGTCATAATTCTTATTCCTGAAGATACGCATTAGCTGACACACATCAAGGGCTCATCCCCTTGCCAGTCTCTGCACTATCCTCAGCAATGCCCATTTCTTTCTCGAAAAACCAGCGGTTAGTTAATTAGGAATCGGTGTCCCCCGATTCCTAACCCCACAAACAGAGCTGGGTGTCCTGGGGTTGTACTTCTGCATCCATGCGTGATCACAGTTCACTGTCCAATGAATTATGCAGCAACCTCCTTGGCTAATAAAGTTTAAACAAAGCATATTGAATCCAGTGTGTGTGTGTGTGTGTGTGTGTGTGTGTGTGTGTGTGTGTGTGTGTGTGTGTCTTCCCTCCGCCCGTGAGCAACCTGTCAAACACGATCAGATTCCGCACGCAAAGCAGAAAGGATGCAGGCCCCCGCCTCACCTGCTTAGCAGGGTTGCAAGTCGGAATTTGCAGTCAGAATGCAGTTGACTGCACAGATGGTGGAGAAGGGAGGACTTGGAGGGAGCCATTCCAGATCCAGTTCAGGGGAGGGGAGGGACAGGGGTGCAGGCTAGGGGAATGCAGGCGGAAACCTTTCCTCCCTCCCCCACCCCCCCAGCCCCATCTTCGAAAGGCACAGATATTCGCAGGAATGTCCTAGAGGCAGGCTTAGTGTGCAGGGCTTCTGCTTCAGGAGTGAAGATCAACCTTCCTTTGTCCAGGAGGGAAAGAGAAGACCCGGACAGGCAAAGTAGCCGACTACAAAAAACACAGTGAGCTGAGTTGTGGAGTTTGTACTGCCTCTTCCAGATTCGCTGCTCTGCACCAGACTGGTTGAAGCATGCTTGGAGAAACACTGTCAAAATAATTCTTGGTGTCCCACCATGAACAATGTACTGAGTGTGGAAGTTTCATCCTTGCCTTTAAGGATCCAGGCAGATGGCAAGAGGGGGGATGGTGTTCAGTGTATGCTTTGCACGCAGAACCCCAGTTCAACCCAGGAGCATCCCATGACCCCCCAAACCCAGCTTCTTAGGGACTCCTTTAGAATGGCTGCGCTGAATTGGGTCGGTATGAATCTGGGTTCAGCAGGACAGGACAGATCATCACAGAGAGACACAGGGCATTCTGGAGGTGCCCCCAAATCTCAGCGTGGGAAGGAACTCCCTAACTGTAAATTGTTCTTTTTTTCTTTTTGGGTCACACCCAGCGATGCACAGGGGTTACTCCTGGCTCTGCACTCAGGAATTACTCCTGGTGGTGCTCAGGGGACCATATGGAATGCTGGGAATTGAACCTGGGTTGGCCGTGTACAAGGCAAACACCCTTACCCACTGTGCTATTGCTCCAGCCCCCTGAATTGTTCTTGGATTGGGGTGGTGAAAGGCATTGTTGAATTCATCCCCTGCCTGCCCCAGGCCTTCAGGAGAGAGTCTCTGAATATGTAAATAAAAAAACTGAAGAAGAAATCAGGAAATGCATATACCTGTAGATCTGCTCTGCTGTTCCTTGAGGCTGTTCCACTCCTGGAAGGAACTTCTGAAAGCTTTGAGCTTGTCTGGGGGGGATGGACAGGCACAATTCACTTCAGAAAACTTTAGTTTTCTTAGAAGCAGATTCAACAGGAGAAGATGATTCCAGAAACTACGACATGTGAACTCAATCAAAAAGTGTATAATTTCTGAGTCCAGAGAAAGAAAGTCCAGAGGGTAAGACCCTTGCCTTGCTTGTAGCAAACTCAGGCTCAATCCCTGACACCCCCATATGGCCCTCTGAGTGTGCCAGGAGCAACCCCTGAGCACAGTGTGAGAAGTAAGCCCTAAGTACCACCAGGTGTATGTACTCCTTCCCCCCCGCCCCAGAAAAGGTGTGTGGTTTAAGAAATAATGCTCACGGACCTTGAAGGAGACACTTGGTTGTAGAGGTAAAGAGAGAACACCGGAAGTCAGTGACTATCCTTGTCATGGTACCCAATCCACGGGACTTGGTTTCCAGTCCTCAGGAACTTGGTTTTCCCCAGAGAGCTGAGATCCATCAGGGCCTGGCCCGAAAGAAGCTGCCTGGTTAAGTCCCAAATCTCTGGTGTGGCAGGGTCTTCCTCTCTGAGGTGGATCCGTATCTGGTATCCGGGCAGGATGACTGTGGGAGTGAGCGGTAATGTGGTTATGTTGAGATCAAAGTGATGCCCTGCTAGAGCCTGGGTGCTGGGGGCAAGTCTTACTAAATACCTGCATCATCTTCGTGTTGATGACTCTATCTTCCTACTTCAGAGAGGAATCAGATTTCATTTCATCCTTTTCTGTGGAACGTACACAAAATGTCCACTTGCTCTCATGCACGATGCTGGATTCTGGAGAGGAGAGAATTGATCTTGGAAAGGGAGGAAGCCCTGCGTGATAGGTGAAGCCTGTGCTTCTTGCAGTGAAAATATCTGTGCAGATCATGGGCAGTGAAATCAGACACAGCTCTATATAATGTGCTCAGCTTAACATCAACATGAGCTGCTCTGTAAATTTCAGGGTGATGTAGGCAGATAGACAGGGAAAGGCCCTTGGCAACAAAATTTAGGTCAACCAAAATCTCTGGGAAGGAAAGTTCTAAGGTTGATCCACCCAGTGGTTACGGAAAACAGAGACCAGATAAGGCCTTCAGCAGTGGACCCTGAGGAGATTGGACCCCTCCCCATGAAATTCCTCAAACCGTGGACCTCTCCCTTAATTCGATTAATAACTTTAGTGATTCAGCCCCGAGAAGACTCCAGAAATTTCCGGATCAAGACAACCTGAGAAGAGCCTATAAAAGCCACTTTGAACAAAGGAAGCGCGCACATATGCTGCCTGAGTCCAGGTGCTGCTTGCGCCCATGTGGCTGAGCAGATGTGGTGCCCCAGCACATGTGTCACCCACATCTTCTTTTTTTTCTGTCTTTTTGGGTCACACCCAGTGATGCGCAAGGTTTACTCCTGGCTCTGCACTCAGGAATTACTCCTGGCGGTGTTCAGGGGGCCGTATGGGATGATGGGAATCGAACCTGGGTCGGCTGCAGTCAAGGCAAACACCCTACCTGCTATGCTATTGCTCCACCTCCACATCTCCCCTCTCGAAATGTGGACTTTCATGCTTTCATGTCTAATGCTAGGATGTGTGTCAGGGCCCTCTCCATCCTTGCAGAAGCCCTCGTTCTCTCTTGGGCGTGTTACTCTCTCTCCCACTTTCTCTTCCTCCTCTCCTTCAAAAAACCCTCCAAATAAAATCTATTTCACTTCACTGCTTGTCTGCTCCTGAAATTCCTTTCTGCAAGTGAGACAAAAACTCAGTAACCCTGGGTCCTGGAAGGCAGAGTTGGATCAGGAGAAAGTGACCGTCTTTCTCCTCCCCACCTCACATGAGCCATTCATGGGGTTCAACGACATCAAGGGTACAGGACTTTTTTTCTATCGAATGAAACAATCACGTTTTCAGAAGGGTTGTGATGGAGTCCTAATGTGCCTTCTCTGAGTGGGGAAAACAGACCAAAGGGCATCAAAACCTGATGGAAGACAGGCCTGGTGGCCCCATTCACTTCCTGGCAGGCTTTGTTCCCTGTGCCACTGATATTCAAAAGAGACAGGCTTTATTCCTTCCTGGGAGTTTGCAGTTTCTAGGCAGAAGCACCCCCTTGTCACTTAATTAAGCAAGGAGACTGCAAAGAAGGGGTGGTTGGAATGTCCTTTGAATGTTAAGTTGTCCATGCCACCTGAGTCCTTCACCATTCAAAAATAATATTGCGATGGGAACCACTTTCGCCTCCTTCCTTCCCCGTAGACTAGGCTGGGCGGGGGTGGGGAGCAATTAGTGAGCCCTGGCAGGCTGCCATGGCAAAGAACCTGACATTCGAGAAAACCAAGTGGGCGTGCATCAGAAGTACCTGTGAAAGAACTCACACTGAGTTTCAAAGACATCTGCAAAGTTGAAATGATCTACACCAAGGAGATCCTGGGAGATTTTTCAGTGGCCAGTAAAGTCAAGGAGAAATACGTAGAAAGCAAAGAGGAAGAAACGATTTCAGAATCATCAGGAGACAGCAGACAGGAAGGATGTCCTAGGAAATGTTTCAGGATGACGGTCTGGGGTGATGCTGAGAAGTTGAGTGTTGAACATGTGAGGGTGAAACTAACGCCAGGACAAGCTGCAGCTGACATTAATTCTCAACTAGGTCTCGGTTTCTGTTTCCTGGAGCAGGAATTGCAGTTGCTGGTAAACTTCCAGTTGAGTAATTTGCCGAGATGAGGAATTGGGCCGTTAGGTCTGGCCGGTCACGAGGGGTCACTTTCCCCTCCTTAGAAACCGTTGCTAACCATTGCCTAATTGCTGACCACCATTGTAATAGGGCCAATGCTAAAAACAGACCAGTATGTAAATTGCTTCTTAACTATGAACCCCATATAAACTGCTTGTGATTTGGACACTACCTCCACTACCCAGCCGTCGCCACACTTCAGGACGCTTTCCGGACCTGCGCGGACACATCATAAGACACTAAATACCCATCTTCAGGAATTGTCGTACCATATTTGATAGGGTTCAAATATGGTAACACCTACAAGGGTGATTAGAGGTCGCCCCAAAAGCCTCTATCCCTCTCGGAAAGACTGGCAAGCTACGGAGAGTATTCCGCCCGCACGGAAGAGCCTGGCAAACTATCCATTGTGTATTCGATATGCCAAAACCAGTAACTACAACTGGTCTCATTCACCTGCCCCTGAAGGCTTCACCGACATGGCAGCACTGAGAAGGATGAGAAACGAGAGACTGACAAAATCTCAAGGCCGAACTAGGCTGCCACAACGAAGGAAGATAACGATCGGTTTGAGGCTCTTCATGATCCCAGAGCGAACAGATGCCATTGGGCTACACTAGCACGCGACAGGGACAAATGGAGACGTTACTGGCGCCCGCTCTAGCAAATCGACGACTAACGGGAAGTTAAGTGATTAAGAGATTTGGAGTCGGGGTCCTTGTCAAGACTCCACTGTGTTGGATGAGACTTGGACCCTAGCTCAAGCTAGCGCTGGCTCAGGCTAGTAATAAGGTCCCTTTGCTTTTGCATTATCATGTGTGGACTTGGTCTCTCTGACATTGGGGATCCGAAACTCGGGTTCAACAAAACGATCCTCTCACACACGACTAGCAGTCTTCAGGAGCAGCTGGAGGAAGACTCCTTTCCTCGTCTTTTATGATTGGATTAGATTTATTGAGCACCTTCTGTCTGCCATCCCTGTTTGGGACACTTCTTGCAGTGGACAAAAGTGACCGCAGAGTCACGAATAAATACAAATCATTAGCAAGTGGACACACAGTGGTGTGGTGTGGTGGCCACAGATAGACCTGAAGGGCCTGGGGAGGGGGAAATGATTGATCATGTCCAGTTTGGTCAGGGAGTTGACAGATGACCAGAAATGAATCATGAGGACAAACCTACGGGAATATTTGAAGACTTAAGGTAGGGGAGCTAGTAGCTACAAAAAGCCCAGAAGAAATATTTGGTTCTCAAATATGCAGGAAGTAGCCAGGGTGCCCCTGAGGTTTAAGACGCTGAGGGTATTCCTCTGAGACCACTTCTATTATCTACTCCTCTCTGCAAAAAGATGTCCCCATTTATAAAAGAACCTGATCATTGGAGATAGGAGCTGACTGGGGTTTTTTTTTTTAGAGTGGTAGGGTAGGTGGTAACTATTAAAAAGCCCCCCAAGACGAAAATCAGTTTAATTTAATTGAATGATAGAAAACCAACTGGCTAAAGTATTATTGATCCTCGGGCCAGAACAATAGCAGAGCAGGAAGGGTGTTTGCCTTGCACCTGGCCAACTTGGATTCGATCCTGGGCATCCCATATGGTCTCCCAAGCGCTGTCAGGAAGAATTGCTGAGTGCAGAGCCAGGAATAACCCCAAAGCACGGCCAGGTGTGGCCCCCAAACAACAGAAAGGTATCATTGACCCTATATTAGTTTGGATTGAGAAGATGATACCGTAGTAGCAAGCGACCCCTGTCCCCATCTCAGAAGTAGAAGAAAAACATTTTATTTTCTGCTCTTGCCATTGAAAGCCAGTCAGAGAGTTGAGCTAATTTGAGTTAAGGGGGAGTAGGACCAGAGTGGTAGTATGATGGGTTAGGCATTTGCCTTGCACGTGCCCGACCTGGATTCGATCTCTAGCATCCCATATGGTTCCCCTGAGCACTGCCAGAAGTGCTTCCTGAGTGCAGAGCCAGGAGTAACACTTGAGCATAGTCAGGTGTGACCCAAAAATAAATAAATAAATAGATAAATAAATAAGTAAAAGCCCTTTTGGCTGTTTTTCACGGAAGCCACTATAGACTCAAGTTCCTTCTGTTTTAAAGGGAGGCAGTCCACTATGAATGATTCTCTCTGTCTTGGAGCTTAATCTTTTTCAGTAGATCCCTGTGCTCACACCATAACAGTTCCTGGAGAACTTACACAGGACGTGTCACCGCTAACTAATCCTTTGTGCTGCTGACTTTCAGCAACTGGTTCTATTTTGATGGAGAGGCAGCAGGCTCTATTTTTCACTCAAGAAGAGCAAGAGTTGTCATTGTCATCATTTATGGCATCGAAATCTTTGATATTTCTATTGATACCCGGAAGGAATATGACCCTGGCTGCCCCCAATACACAGGTCCTAACTGTAGGCTCCTTGGAATCTTATAAGCAGTCATGCTCTCAGTCAAGAGCTCAATTTGCTACTCTGGGAAAGAGCTGGCCCCTTCCGATAGCCCTGCTGCTGGTGCTGGGGGTGAAATAGAGGAGAAATGGTGGGGAGTTTAGAAGGTGGTGGTTTGTTTTCACAGACTCCTCTCTGGCTCATCCTGATTGCTTCATCTAGGGGGAGTCTGGTACCATGCCCCATGGCCTGTGGGTACTTGAGGATTTTACAGATCTGGGGGCTTCCTTGACCATCTCCAGAGCAAGCCCTTCCTGCAGTCAGCAGATAATCCTGCAGAAAGCATGAACAGATCGAGGCTCAAGACTTGCTTCTCGCTTTCTCCTGTGTCCTTGTACAAATCACTCATCGGCTCTCATCCTCTTGTGCACCCCTGTGGAACTTCATCCTGGGGGGTGGGGGTCAGGGAAGTAGAATGAATGAAACCAAGTCACCAGAGCACCAGCACAGGGAGTCCGCATCATCGCCCTCTTTGTCTTCAGCATCTGTACCAGCAGAAGGAGTGAGTCCTGGTGCCATAATTATGGACCCAGAAGCGGGAAAGGCAAACCCATGTCCGCATTGCTTCGACGCCTTGCTCTGCTCTTGCTGGATATGTGTCTTATGCAGATTCCTGGATGGGAGCCTCAGATTCCCCAACTCTGGGGCACAATTTTCCCCAAGGTCCTAGCATAATCGTGAGGATTAATCACAGCTTAGAAAGAACTTGAAACAACATCAGGACTGTTTTACCAGACAGAGGGGGATTCGGGGCCTCTGTCCAGGCTAGGTAAGGGTGGACCTCACAGGCTTGAAGGATAAAGTCCAGCTCCGGAGATTCGAAGATGGGTAATTCTGCCAGGCCATCTACTCACGCTTTGCTTCTAAGCATCAAAGAGAAATGGGGGCAGTCCTCCCCCCATCCTCAGATACCCCTGCCATCCTGATCAGGCCCAGGGGCCGCTCTCCCATGCTGGGGGCAGGGGCTGTGCAGCACAGCTAGTGTCTGAAGTGTGTGTGTGTGTGTGGGGGGGGGGGGGAGTTTAGTGCCTCGGCACCACCACCCGCCCACCCTCCCTGCCGCATGCTCTCCTGGTGAACCCTCTCGGGCCCCCATAACTCACCGCCGTCCCCAGGCTCAGACAGGTTGCTTGCAAAAGCGGGTTCTGAGCCAGGGGTTTTGGCAGCTGTAAAATATTTCCCTCTGCGCACCAGCAATCACATCTCCATCATGGGCACTGGTGAGAGCAGTAAGGCATAAAGGAGGGGGCGGGGGGAGCCACGCACCCCCGAGTTTTATCATTCACCTTGTCACAGGCGAATCCGGGTGACTTTGGGCAGATGAGGGTCTGCCTCTCGCAGCGTGTGCGTTTCCATCCTCCCAGCTACGGGGGGCGGGACCTGACTAGCAGTTGCTTCTGCCTCCCCAGTTTTCAAGGCCTAGAGACGGCAAGTAGCGAGGAGCATGCCCCACTCTTGTCTAACCAGTCGGCTCCCTCCTGTTCTTTAGAAAACGCTGTCAGGGGAGAGGAACACACTGAGCTGCTGTGTTCCTGAAGAAAATGCTTGTGTGTGTGTGTGTGTTTGTGTGTTTGTGTGCATGTGTGTTTGTTTGTGTGTTTGTGTGCATTTGTGTGTGTGCATGTGTGTGTTTGTGTGCATTTGTGTGTGTGCATATATGTGCGTTTGTGTGCATTTGTGTGTGTGCATGTTTGTGTATGTGCATGTGTGTGTTTGTGTGTGTTTGTGTCCGTGTGTGTTTGTGTGCATGTGTGTTTGTTTGTGTGTTTGTTTGTGTGTTTGTGTACATTTGTGTGTGCATGTGTGTGTTTGTGTGCATTTGTGTGTGTACATATGTGTGTTTGTGTGCATTTGTGTGTGCATGTTTGTGTATGTGCATGTGTGTGTTTATATGTGTGTGTGTTTGTGTCCGTGTGTGTTTGTGTGCATGTGTGTGTGTTTGTGTGCATTTGTGTATGTGCATGTGTGTGTGTTTTTGTATGTGCGCGTGTGTGTGTGCATGTGTGTGCATGTATGTGTTTGTGTGTATATTTATGTGCATCTGTGTGTGTGCATATGTGTGCGTTTGTGTGCATTTTTGTGTGTGCATGTTTGTGTATGTGTGTGTGTTTGTATGTGTGTTTGTGTGTGTTTGTGTCCGTGTGTGTTTGTGTGCATGTGTGTGTGTTTGTGTGCATTTGTGTATGTGCATGTGTGTGTGTTTTTGTATGTGCGCATGTGTGTGTGCATGTGTGTGCATGTATGTGTGTTTGTGTGTGTTTGTGTCCATGTGTGTTTGTATGTGTGCATGTGTGTGTTTGTGTGCATATTTATGTGCATCTGTGCATGTGCATGTGTGTGTTTGTGTGTGTGTTTGTGTGTGTCCGTGTGTGTTTGTATGCATGTGTGTGTGTTTGTGTGCATTTGTGTATGTGCATGTGTGTGTGTTTTTGTATGTGCGCATGTGTGTGTGCATGTGTATGCATGTATGTGTTTGTGTGTATATTTATGTGCATTTGTGTGTGTGCATGTGTATGTTGGTGTGTGTGTCTGTGTGCCTGCGTATCTGTGCGTGTTTTGTGCAGTGGTCTCAGACTAAGTCTCCACGAAGATTGTCATCAATACTGTGCACCAAGAGGAAAAGAGAAGCATGCGCCCTTAAAGCTTCCTGTCTCATTCCTAGGAAAAATACTTGACACATTTTCCATGTACAATGCAACTTTGAGTCAAAGGGGGTAAAAGAGAGAGAGGAAAATAAAAACCTGATTGATCAAAAGAGCACTTTATCATGGTGTTAAAAGCAGGATTCAATATTCAGTCTGTGGAATTGTGAACCCAGCTGGCTTAGTTAACATCTCTCTCTCTCTCTCTCTCTCTCTCTCTCTCTCTCTCACACACACACACACACGTGAGCTTACACACATCACATCTGCAATGTCTTGATTAGTTATTGATCCCCCAAGTTTCCGTAATTACATTAGCTTTCGTGTACCGAGAGCCACTTTATATCCGACATCATACTAAAATACTCGATATGAAATTTTCCATTCTCCTTAAGATAGTTGCTTATGTTCTGTTTTGCTTGATAGTTACAGAATTCAAAGCATGGTTTTTTTTTTTGTTTGTTTGTTGGTAGCTTGGTTGGCTTTCTTTATTCAACATCAATCAACTCTTGCACAGAAGAGCCAAGTTTTGAAATCGCACTGGCTGAGCCGAGTCCCCACGGCTGCCCCTGACTTAGCTGGAGTGAGCTGAGGCCCGTGGAGAGCTGTCGGCTCCCCCGGCAGCCAACAGCCAGTCAGCGGCAGAGCTGGTTAGAATTAGGGCTTGCAGAGCTAGTGAGAATTAGAGCTTCTCCAACGTGAGCCTCCCTGTCTTGGGAAGGATGGTCCTCTCCTCAGGCCAGCTCAATCCCTGGTTTGCCTTTCTTGGGCTGCACCCATGCCACTGGGACAATGGTTGTGTCCGACAGACAGTGACTAGATCCCTGAAGGGCAGCCACATGACCTTGGTTGATTAACAAAGCATGTGCTAGAATTTCCTGGAGCATTTGGGGCTGTGCGACCTCTTATACTCTAGTCTGCCACGTACCAAAAGTAGCACACATTGTTTGGTTTTAACATACTTGCTTGTATTCTCTTATATACGGGCTTAAATGAGTGAAATACAGAATGAAATACAATAACATATAACAAGCTTCACACACTTTTCTCTTATTGTGGTGGGAAGGTGCTTGGTGGTAAGATTGGTGTTTGAATATTATCTGTAATGAATTATTGTGGACTACTTTATGAAAATAAAATATATAAAAATCTATATAAAATCTATATAAATTGCAAAAAAAAAATAAGAAAGAAGGCATGTGTTTTTAGGGCTGGTGAAAGGGTTTGCAAAGGAAGGCAGACAGTAGCAGACCCATCCCCCGATCCATCAATATTCCCAACCCGGCCACATCCATCAGTGGCTCATTAAAACTTCAACCTCCCACCCCTGCTTTCCCAAGGAGCCCAGGGTGAGTTCGGAGCCTCGGGGATCTGCTGTGAGGCCTGCTAAACTCTCTCCCAGAGACCCTTTCATTCTAGAATGATGCCATCACTTATCTTCTGAAAAATCACTTCCGGTAGTCTGAAATGGGAGCTGCAGGGGAAGGGGAGACACACCTGAGGCAGGTGAGGCCCAGACTCTCAGATGAGGCCGGCCAGACCCTCATGTTCAGGCAGTCAGGGCATCTAGCACGGTGGCTTTGATGGATGGTGTCCCTGGGCTGGCTGGATGTCTTCATAAAGGAGGAAGGGATGAAAGCAGCAGAAATGACATCGAGAAGGAAAGGTGATGAATATGGGAGCAGGTGGAAATTGTTTTCAGAACTGAGAAATTCATAGAGAATATTGAAGCCTTTCTCCCTCACCCCCCACCAAAGAGAGAGATGCAGTTTCTTTCTTTCTTTCTTTCTTTCTTTCTTTCTTTCTTTCTTTCTTTCTTTCTTTCTTTCTTTCTCTCTCTCTCTCTTTCTCTCTCTCTTTCTTTCTTTCTCTTTCTTTCTCTCTCTCTCTTTCGTTTTTTATTATTTTGCTTTTGGGGTCACACCTGGTGATGCACAGGGGTTACTCCTGGCTTTGCACTCAGGAATTACTCCTAGCCGTGCTGGGGGGACCATATGGGATGCTGGAAATCGAACCCAGGTTGGCCGTGTGCAAGGCAAACGCCCTTCCCTCTGTACTATCATTCCAGTCCAGGTGCAGTTTCTAGGACTGGACTGTGATTTCAACATTGTTGGGAGGGTGATGGGGTGATCACTTAATCACTTAACTTCCCGTTAGTCGTCGATTTGCTCGAGCGGGCGCCAGTAACGTCTCCATTTGTCCCTGTCGCGTGCTAGTGTAGCCCAATGGCATCTCTTCGCTCCGGGAACATGGAGGGCCTCAAACCGATCGTTCATGACCTTGACAAAGAAGTCTGACCATCTGGTAGGTGGGCGGCCACGCGGTCTCTTGACATCCCGTGGGATCCAATCAGTAACAGCTCTAGTCCAACGGTCGTCTTTAAATCTCATTACGTGACCAGCCCATCTGATTTTCGACACCTTGGCAAATGAGACAGCGTCCCTGATCCTTGATCGTCGACGGATGTCAGAATTCCGGATTCGTTCTCTCATTTGAGTGAAACGTGATATTCCAAGCATAGCTCTTTCTATTCTTCTTTGGGAGACCTGAATGGCGTTCTCATCTTGTTTGCGTAGGGCCCAGGTCTCTGAGGCATATGTTAATGCAGGAAGAACAGTGGAATCAAAGAGATGTGCCCGGAGCCGGAGGTTCTTCGTCCTCTTAGCTATTTCTTCGACGTTCTTGAAGGTGTTCCAAGCCGCTCTCTTCCTCCTGTGCAGCTCGGGTGCCAGGTCATTTGTCATGTTGACCTCTCGACCTAGGTACACATAGCTGTTGCATTCGGAGATGGTCGTTCCATTGAGAGCGAATGGGGCGTCAGGAACAAGGCTGTTTCTCATAAACATTGTCTTCGTAAGATTCAGCTGTAGTCCTACCTTTCCACACTCACGGTCAAAGTCGGCCAGCATTTGTGCCGCTTGGCTGATGTTTGGTGTTATTAAAACAATGTCATCAGCAAAGCGGAGGTGGTGTAGTTGCCGACCATCTATCTTCACTCCCATTCCTTCCCATTCCAGACGTCGCATGATGTTCTCGAGGGTGGCACTGAAGAGTTTTGGTGAAATGGTATCACCCTGCCGCACCCCTCTCTTGACATCAACGATCACTTCTTTGTAGAATGGTGAGATCCTGGTAGTGAATCCGCAATACAGCTCACGGAGGATCCTGACGTATTGGGCTTGAATGCCCTGATTGGCTAGGGCTTCAATGACCGCTTCCGTCTCAACAGAATCAAAGGCCTTCTTTAAATCAATGAACGTTAAGCAGAGCGGCATCTTGAACTCCCGAGAAACCTCAATGAGTTTGGTTATCGTGTGGATATGGTCGATGGTGCTGAATCCTTTGCGGAACCCTGCTTGCTCACATGGTTGTCCTTCATCTAGTGTTCTGCCAATCCTATTCAGGATGACTCGAGTGAACAACTTGTAGATGACAGACAATAGGCAGATCGGGCGATAGTTGCCAATGTCATGGATGTCTCCCTTCTTGAACAGTAGTACGGTCCTGCTGGTTTTCCATTGAGATGGAACCTTGCATTCAGACAGGTAGCGAGTGAAGAGCCGAGCCAGTGTATTGATGAGTACTGACGGCAGGTTCTTCAGGTGTTCAGGTCTGACCTTGTCTGGGCCAGGTGCTGTTTGCTTCTTTACTGACGAAATGGCGTGTCGGATTTCGGAAGGGAGAACGTTGGGAACGACATACCCATCCTGTGGAATTTGGTATGTCGGCAAGTGGACATGGCTATCGAAGAGATTTGAGTAGAAGTCATGGATAATCTTCTCCATTGCCATGATGAAAGAGAAATCGAGAAGTTCTACATGGAGCTAGAGAAGTTCTATAAAGAGGACCACACCTTCTACAAGATCATTGTGGGTGATTTTAATGCCAAGATAGGACCGAGAAGATCAGCTGAAGAACTTCACATCGGAACCCATGGCCTAGAATGGAACGAACAGGGTGAGAGACTGTCTGAGTTCATCATGTCGACCAAGACCATTCATGGTAACTCACAGTTCCAGAAGGCAGAATCTAAACGATGGACATGGGAGTCTCCCGGTGGACGATTCCACAACGAAATAGACCACATCATATTCAATCGACGGTTTTGCCTGACTGATGTCGCTGTTGTCCCAAAATTTCGAACGGGATCGGACCACCGTCTCCTTCGTGCAAAATTCTACTTCACAGAGCGGGGAGAAAGGGCTGCAAAGTTCAAAAAGAGAACTCCCAGAACGACCACCAACTGGGAACTCTTTGGTACTATTGCGGCAACATGGGAAGATGCCATTGTTGACAACATTGACGAGGAATACGATCGACTGGTTCAGCACCTCCATGAATGTGCGAGGAACGCCAAGAGAGAGATAGCCACAAAAAGTCGCCTATCTTCGAAAACTCTTGAGCTAATTCGCCAGCGTGGTTTGGCGCATGCCTCAGGCAACCGCAAGCTAACGTCCGAGCTTGCAAAGCAGTGCAGAGATGCGATCAAGGAAGACCTCAAAGAGAGAAGAGCAGAAGTACTGGTAGATGCGGCAGAAGCCGGGAAAAGTATTCGTAACGCCCGCCTGTCCTTCGCCAACTATAAGACCAAGATGACTGCCCTCCGACGTCCTGATGGATCCATCACATCCTCCAGATGGGGTGATAAGTGGTTCTTATTAGGCAGCCTAGCTAAGTTATCTTCAGGCTGGAATCTGAACCTTGGTCCTCAATCCTGTCTCAGTGAAGAAACCAACTGGGGCAGCATTTTTCTGTTATCTGTTCTTTCTCCATACCCTCCCGCCCCCCACTCCCCCACGACCTACACACCTCCAGTTTTGAAGGTGGCAATGGAGAAGATCTCCAGCTAGTGTTCAGATTCTCCTCTTGGAACCTAGTCTTTGGCATTTAATTGTAGATTACCTCTAAAAAGAAGGTAGGTCCAGAAAAAGCAAAGCATGACCAAACAATCAGAAAGCTGGAATGACTTGGGCACCTGGATATAGGAGCCCTTCTCTGTGGACAGAGCAAGAATATCATTCTCCTCTTCCTCTGAGCTGATTCTGTCCGAGAGGGCAGTCACTGGAGCTGGCTCGATTGGGGTCTATTGCTGAAGTCTGGGGTGGATGAGAGATGCATTCACAGAAGCAGACTGTTCTGTCTGAAGTCTCAGTGGATGAGTGATCACTGGACCACCACTGAACTTTGGTGGAGGAGGTCTGGGTGAAGGAAATAATAGAAATAACCTGTGTAATGTGTAGGCAACTTACCTACACAGATGGGGTAATGTGTAGGCAACTTATCTACATGGTCTCCATCTCGGTCTCTATAATACTCCAGTGAGGTTGGGATAATGTTATTTGTGTTGTAGAAGAGAAGATAGTACAGGGAGGGCTGAGAATGAATATTCACCAGCCCAGAGAATGAGGGAGTAGGTGGAGATTTCAATCCATTTTTCTATCTCCATACCTTGAAACTACTGTAAAAATGGACAGAAACTCATCTTTCTATGTGTGTGTATGTGGGGTGGGGGGGAATCTCTCTCAGGCCCATCACTAACCAAAATATTTCGGCATTCATACTGTAAAACAGTCACTGAGGTCTCAGTGTTCAGTTGTTTTTATTTATTTATTATTATTTTTTATTGAATCACCATGAGATACAGTTGCAAAGCTTTCATGACTGAGTTTCAGTCATCCAATGATTGAACACCCATCTCTCTACCAGTGTACATTTCCCACCACCAATGTCCCCATATCTCCTCCCCCTGCCTCATGGCAGACAATTTTCCTCTTACTCTCTCTCCTTTTGGGCATTATGGCTTGCAATACAGATACTGAGAGGTTATCACATATGGTCCTTTATCTACTTATAGCACACATCTCCCATCTTGAGCGATCCCTCCAACTATCACTGACTTAGTGATCCCTTCTCTACCCCGGCTGCCTTCTCCCCCAGCTCATGAGACAGGCTTCCAACCATGGAACAACCAATCAGTTGTTTTATTTATTAATACATACTAGGAAACACTTCCGAGCACAGTCTAAGATTTTACTACTGGGGTGTAGCTCTCTTAACTCCTTATGATCTCTGGCTTCAGGCTCATTGTGGAACCCTGGACTCCATCCCTTCATCTGCAAGGCAAGGCAATTACGATCCTCACTCAAGAAGGTGGCAGCAAAGACCAAAAATGTTTATTTCTGGGAAGCACTTGGAAGAAGCTCCAGAGAGCAGTCTGTCCTGGATTAGTCTTAGCTCATGATTACGTTCTATTCCATTAACTGAAGTGACTGTCCATATATTTTAATATTATCACAAACCTCCTCATTTTCAGAAAAGACAAGAAAGAGGTAGACTCAGAAAGTGCGGGAGGACCATGGAATTTGGAAGCACTGAGAGAGGACCCCCCCAACCCAGAATGAATTTCTTGATTTCTTCCAGTGGGAGCATGGGAGAAGAGGAATGTGCTCTTGGACCCCAACTATTGAGGTTATGCAGAGGGTTGGGGGTCTCAGAAGAGAGACCTCCCTATTGACCTATCTCTGACTACCCACTCTGTGGATCATGCCCTGCCCTGGCTTCCCACAAGTCTTCCTCTTGGACCTCAGAGAAGCTCAACTCTTGTGGCCAGAAGGAGGAACTTGGCAATGACCCCTAGCCTGCTCTCTCTAAATCGAGGCTGCCTGGAAATTCCCCAGGAGGAAAAAATCTGCAAGTGTGAGTTATGCAGACGAGAAGGGAGAAGGTTGAGGAGAGCTGGCCAGAGACCAGGGCCCCAAGAGCCAAGAGCATCATCAGCCAAGAGGCCGGTCCAGCTGTACCCCCAGCAGTGGGCACATTCGGGTGTGCTTGGAGGCCCCACCTCCTTGTCCTACAATGCTCTCCACCTGCTTTGGCTTCTGGGGTGCCTATGTTTCCCAACATCTATGGAAGTGACTCGTCTCTAGGACGGGCTTGTCTCACTCACCTTTTGGCTCGTTGGCTCTGTGGATGTGTGTCCGTCCCACCCTGGGCTCAGATGCACATATAGACAACACGGCTTGCTATCTATTCTGCAGTCGTTTTGTCCTTCTCTTGTTCTGGATTTAAGTCTAGGGCTTCCTACGAGCAGGTGCTGTGAATGCTGCTGGTTTGGATCTCACGTATCTGTTCTCTCCCAGAGGAGACCATTTCTCCTGCAAGCTCGTGGTTTGAGTTCCTGAAGAAGCAAAGGTTTTGGGAAGAGCAGGGTGTGCTCACCTCTGCCCCTGCTGCTGCCCCCCGTGTTACAGCCAGGGGTCCCCCATCTGTATTCTCTATTTTCCACTTCTCCCCTCACTAGGGGCTCATTCAGCACTCCTCCTGCCCCCCCGCAGAGCAGCGCAGAGCATTTCGGGTTTTTTTTCCTCTTGTCTGTTTGTACTTTCCCATATGCCCTACATACTGCAAGATTAATCTTCCTCAAATGCAAATTCAATTACGGCTTACCTCCCCGTCTCTCTCCCACTAGACCGGAAATGTTTTCTCTCTTTTTTTCTGAGGTCCCAGAATAACATCTGAGGCAAAAACAAGAGCTCCTATAGCCTGACTTCCATTTTTCCTTTTTTTCTGCGTGGAAATCAACCCTTCGAACAAGTCCTAGGTTTGCCAGGAGGGTAACAGGAGAGAGCCAGAACCCTAGTGGACAGGAAATGAGCTCCACCAGCAGTGTGGGGATTAGCCTAGGGAAATCTCAGAAACGGGTATCTTGCATGAACAAGGTCAGTTTCAGAAGGATGCACACAGATGACTACAGGGATAACACTTTACAACCTCTTGTGCTGACTGTTCTCTCTCTCTCTCTCTCTCTCTCTCTCTCTCTCTCTGTGTGTGTGTGTGTGTGTGTGTTAGACATCATGGGCTAGGGACCCGGCCCAGGATGAGGGTGAAAAACAAAAGTGCTCTCTAAAGAGGGACCCCGGAAGCAGGCAGCTGGTTTGCGTCGCTACGGAGCTCTGCAGAGTCTGACCAGTACTCGGATGCGAAATCTGTTGAAGGAGAGTCCAGGCAGGTCCTGCTCTGAAATGTGCGGAGTCAGCAGTGAGCAGACTCCGCCGACAAGAGCCTGGACGAGCTCTCTCCGGGCTCAGCTCACGTTCCGCTGACTCAGCTCCTGCTCCCACAACCTGGGGCGAGGGCCGGGAAGGGGCAGAGATGACCTTGTCTAATGTCTCCTGGGGTTTACACCGCAGCTGGGAGTCTGTGTCCACGTTCGTCTTGAGCCAGAGGGCCGGGACCGGTGCAGATTTTGTTCAATAAATACAGCCAGAATCAGGACTCCGTGGCAGTGGATTCTGTCTTCAGAGATTCAACCAAAGACCCGAGGGGCTAAGTTGCAGGGGCAGAAAGCTGGCCCTGAGGGGCATCCCTGGGGGTTGATACCCGGAAAAGGGGGATGTGTCCTGAAACCAATCTCCCTCAGATCCGGAAGAGGGACTGAAATTCTGTTGGAGCTGGGGAGGTGAAAATTACACAAATTGTAGATTTGAGTCACATGAGTCAATGGTCAATTGTCTATGCTTGGATGGGTGTAAACACAAACATATGAGCTAGGGGAATACGGCTTCGTGGTGAAAGTGTGAAGGAGAGCATGAAAGAAAATCTTTAAAACTCATCTCTCTTCTGGGTCACTCTATGAGAGAGAAAAGGAGTTTCCTGTTGGGCGCCCCAAACTCAGCTGACCCCTTCGTCTCTCCCCCTTAAATCCTTGGCGGTCACAGCCACATCCGAAGTGAAAGTGAGCAAGGCAGAGAGAGCGCTTCCTCCCCAGCACCGACTTCATTCTGTGCAAAGGGCTGGTGCGTATCTGAGAGCAGATCCTTTGGCTCCTGGTGTTAAGATGTTTCTTTCCCGAAATGCTATGAAATCTCGGCTCTCAAAGACGCGCTTAATTAACAAAGTGAAAATGTGGCTGTTCTTTGGGGGGTCCCCCGGGTGGCAGACCTGGTTGATATTCGTCCAGCGATCCGGCCTCCCCCACACCCCCCTCCGCCCCCGCCTCACCTCACCGCCAAGCTCAAGGAATGAATTATTCAGGACTCGGATTTAAAAATTGCTCATGCCTAGAAATATTCCCTGACTCGGCACATGGAGATGGAGGTCCCTGTCACCGGCAGCACTGCTCCTGCGTTGCTTTGTGAGACGCACTTCAGGTGGGATTGCCCCAAGTCAGGTTGAGGGGTTCCCTTGGTTGAGAAACCCCAAGGCCTGAAGGCCCGATCGGCCTTTCGTGGGAGCGGAAGTTGCTGTCTGGAAATATTTGTTACAGAAACTAGCTCATACAGCTGAGGGAAGAGGATTCATTCCTTCCTCCGTGACCCCCCCAAATCTACACAAAGCACCTTGCTGTTCTCCCCAGCCCTGACTTCCTCGGTGATGAGAGCACAGGCCCCCCACGGCCACTCCTGCCTGGGCTTTTGTCAACTCTGGAATGTGTCCTTGGTGATTCCATTCGGCCCATACTGGACTGGACATCGGGTTTGGGGGGGCGGATAAGGAAAAAAAGGTAAAGGCCCTCCCGTTGTTCATCGATTTGCCTGAGCGGGCCCAGTAATGTCTCCATTGGAGACTTTGCTGTTACTGTGTTTGGCATATCGAATACGTCACGGGGAGCTTGCCAGGCTCTGCCGTGCGGGCGAGATACTCTCGGTAGCTTGCCGGGCTCTCCGAGAGGGGCGGAGGAATCGAACTTGGGTCGGCCATGTTGGCTGCATGCAAGGCAAACGCCCTACCGCTGTGCTATCACTCCGGAGTAACCTAACGGAAGTTGAGTGAACCCTTATTTCAAGGGAGCTCGTGTTTCTTCCCTGGGGCCTTGGAACTGTGACTTTATGCGGCTCATTTCACTCATGAAGGAATTGGGGCTTCTGGAGCTGAAAAAACATCTGCCACTGTCCACACTGCAGTGTCACGAGTGTTGGAAGCACCTTAGGGGTGGGGACTGGATAGTTGAGGTCATTCTCTTTGCGTGTGACAGCAAAGGTTCAGCCCAGAGGTGGCAGAATGTCACTAGGAATAAGAGGGGTCCCAGTGATGTTGGTGGACCCCACGCGTGGCTCATGTGAAGTGGGGAGGAGAAAGAGGGTCACTTTCTCCCCATCCACCTCTGCAACCTGGACCCAGGGTTACTGGATTCTTGTCTCACCTCACAAAAAGGAATTTCAGGAGTAGACGAGCAGTGAAATTACATAGTTTTTATTTAGAGGTTTTGAAGGGAAGGAGAGAGAGAAAGTGGGAGAGAGTGGAGAGTAAAGTGCTCAAGAGAGAACCCGGGCTTCTCCAAGGGGCGGAGAGAGACCCTACATACACCCCAGCATTAGACAGGAAAGCATGAAGGTCCCCCTCTCAAGAGGGGAGATGTGGGCGATACATGTGTGCGGGTGACGCATGTGCTTGGTCACTTAGGCTGAAGCAGCACTTGGGCTCAGGCGGCATTTGTGCGCTGTTCAAGGTGTCTAAACTTTATAGGGTTTCTCCAACCTGCCCCCACGTGGGGCTTCTACCTAAGTCAAACTCTGTTGCTAAGGTGGTTACCAGGGGGATTGGGAGTGGTGATGGTCTTCTTTGAAATTCCTTTCCTGGTCTTTTGTTTCTGCCCCGTGCCTGACTGTCCTCGCTGCTGGGGCCCCTTGGAGGGGAGCAGGTTGAGCTTTCTTCCCCGCCCCGACCAGGGCTCCAGCAGCCAAAGACCTCCAGGACCAGCCACCACCATGCTGAGACCACCCTCCGCACACATGAAGGTACTGGCAGAGGGACAAAGCCACGCGGGTTCCGGGGCCGAGACCTCCAAGCCTACTCGAATTGGAGTCGAGCATCTTCCACCCAGATCCTCCAAATTCCAGTAGGCGGGGGTCACACCCACCAACTGGCCCCCTGGCGCCGTGTAATCCCATCAGCGGCCAAGACTCAGAGACTATAAAAACCAGCTCCCGGAACATCCTATTATGACATCTTATTATCTCATTCCTACTTTGGACAAACTGGCAGGCTACCGAATGGAACCTGCCCACACGGCAGAGTCTGGCAAACTCCCCGTGGCGTACCCAATATGCCAAATACCAGTAACAATGATGGGTCTCATTCTCCTAAGAGCCTTGAATATAATCTCAGGGCTAGGATGAAGGAGACGTTACTGGGGCCTGCTCGAGGCAATCGACGATTAACAGGTTGATTTGTGATTTTGATTTTGTTTCTGCAGCAGCTTCTCTGGGTCTGTTGCTGTAGATGGGTGAGGGTCTTATCGGGGCCTTAGCTCCTGTTTTTTCCTGTTATTTTCTGAGGGTCTTATCAGGCTCTCACAGCAACTTCGAGGCTATTTCTTCCCAGGAAACTTTTACCATCGCCTGGGAAGGGACCTTCCTTATCTTGCCTACATCACCAGATGAGCAGATGCCCCCAGCTGGTTCACTCCGGAGACACATGGGGTATGCAGGCTGCGTTCTGCCAGCTTCCTTTCCTGTGCCCTTCCAGGATCGAGCAGTGGAGGGATGGTTCTAGCAAAGGCCTGACAAGGGAAATCTTGAAACTCTCCAGTCCGGTCTCAGGATTCGCAGTTTTATTTGTTTTCTGCGAAGGTGATTTTTATATTCTCATCCTAGCTGCTTGTAGCTGCCCACAACTTCCCCGACACTGGAATCCGCGTTTCATCCAATCCTGAGATATATTATTTCGCCAATCCAAATATGTCAGGGATTTTATTGCATTTGCATTTCAAACCTGATAAAATCATTTTCCGGGTGACATTTTTCCTTGAAGGCAACATCAAATTGAATATTTTTTCCCTTGTTATCTCTCTCCCTTTCCAGCCCAACTTCACTTTCAGATTGCAAATCACTCTGCATCAAGAGCGAAGCCGTGATGCACGGTTGCCATCTTTGCCTCCCCGGTGGGTGCAGAGACCCAGCTTTGTGTTTCCGGCTCAGGCCCAGCCTTCCAGAAAATTGCTTGCAAAGCACCTTCCGTTATCTTTTGAGCCCATCTCTCACCAGACCGTGGTGTTGTTTGGGGAGCAGTTGCTACCCATGAATGCTACTAATTGTATCCCCAGAAGAAGCTGAGTTTTCTCTTTGACCCTTATTGTTGATTTCCACCAGTCCTGGTCATGAGGTTGATGGTTGGCTGTTAGATGAATACAGATGTAAAAGTCCCCCAGAACCCCCCTCTTTTTTGACTTGTGACCATGGCTGACCATCTCCTCATTTAAAAGGGAACAATGAAACCCTAAAACAGATAGTACTGGGGGTTGGAGTGATAGCACTGAGGGCAGGCATTACCTTGCATGCAGCTGACCTGGGTTAGATTCCTGGCATCCCATATGGTTCCCCGAGCACCGCCAGGAGTAATTCCTGTGCAGAGCCAGGAGTAACCCCCGTGCATCACTGGCATGACCCAAAAATCAAAAATAAATAAATAATTAAATAAATAAATAACAAAACCAGATAGTACTTGGGAAAGTCCCACTGAACAGAACCAAAGTCTAGTGCTAAGTTCATGAGCAGAGAATATTGACAGTCCTCATGCATCTCAAGGTCTTCTACCAGATTGGAACTCAGGATGCTTTTGCAATGGGACGAGTTTACACGGGGAACCGCTAAGGGAGACAGGGGGACCTTGGCCTCACCCAGAAAGCTAGTGAGTTGTGGTACATTAGCTGATGTCCTTGGGGTTTGCTTTGTACCTCCCCAAGGGGCTGGGTAATATGCCATGGGTAACAAG
>NW_026606167.1:5305000-5590000 GCF_029834395.1 Sorex fumeus | reverse complement strand
AAGGGTAGCAAGATAAGAAATTTACAGAAAAACACACCATCTTGGCTCATAATTTGAAATAAGAATATGAATAACAAATCAGCAGAGTTATTCACTTTATTCAGTTAACGATGCTCACTGGAATGGTTTAACATTTTGAGGCCAGTGAGAGGGATCTTAGCTCCTAGGCACCCTCTTTGTGTTGGTGTGGTTCCTTTGTATGGATTTGGGGGAAGACTTTCACGTAAGAAAGAAATTCCTAAAAATATTTCATGTCCTTTGACCCAACAACTCAGCTTCCTTAAAGTAATCAAGTACCTTCTTCGACTTCCCAGAGATTCTCACCCGTCTATACACTCAGAATGCATTTATACATATCTTTCAGTCTTCCATCTCTGTGATGAAATCATAGATGATGGTGGTCAAAGTTCAACATCTGTATCCCACACTTCATTTTCCACTGTTTCTTCTGCCTACACTGGAATTCCCGTGATGACACTCGAGCCCAGTAGAGAATGCCGGGGGATGCTTGTGAAAGGGAAGAATGAATGGGATCAAAAGGAGTTTAAATACCAATCTTTGGGGCTGGAGCGATAGTACAGTGGATAGGGAACTTGCCTTACTTGTGACCTGCCACATTTGATCCTCAGCACCCATCTGGTCCCCAGAGCCTGCCAGCAGTAAGTCCTGAGCACTGCTGTCTGTGACCCCAAAACCGAAACAAAAAAATTGACCTTAGACATTAAAATAACAACCGGAAGTTCTGGAGATAATGCACAGACAGGACTTAAGGGAAACTTGAGTATCACATTCTTTTCTAGCGCCATTGGGTGTGGCTCTGGGGATCACGGAGTGACCTTAAGGGTCCCTAATATCGCAGTGCTATAACAGTCCCATGTCCCCATGCCATAGCGTTGAGCAATCTGTCCTGTTGACTATTGCCAGGAGTGATCCCCTAGACCCTCTGAGAACTGTTTGGGACCTGTCCTCCCCAAACTGGAAAACACCTAGACTTCCAACTCTAAGAAGACAGTTATAGTCACCAACTTGATGGTCACTTATGTAGTAGTTCAATGTATTTTCAAAAAGCACACACTATCATATGATGGTGTATTTATTCCACGCTGGTGTATAATGCGGAGAGTGGTCTCAGCATGGTGGTGGCTGGTCCTGGAGGTCTTCGGCTGGCAGAGGGACAAAGCCACGCGGGTTCCGGGGCCGAGACCTCCAAGCCTACTCGATTTGGAGTCGAGCATCTTCCACCCAGATCCTCCAAATTCCAGTAGGCGGGGGTCACACCCACCACCTGGCCCCCTGGCGCCGTGTAATCCCATCAGCGGCCAAGACTCAGAGACTATAAAATCCAGATCCCGAAACATCCTATTATGACATCTTATTATCTCATTCCTACTTTGGACAAACTTGCAGGCTATCGAATGTAGCCTGCCCACAGGGCAGAGTCTGGCAAACTCCCCGTGGCCTACCAAATATGCCAAATACCAGTAACAATGATGGGTCTCATTCTCCTAAAGAGCCGTGAATATAATCTCAGGGCTAGGATGAAGGAGACGTTACTGGGGCCTGCTCGAGGCAATCGACGATTAACAGGATGATGAAATGAAAAAATGAAATGAAATGGTGTATAATATTTATTGTATAGCATTGGGTAAAATAAAAACAGGAATTCAAACTTGCATGCAAGGCAGGAAAACAATATTCAGAAAATTAATAAAAAGGAAATGTGCCAGCTTATTAGTTGACTTTGTCCTTGATAACAGAAAGGCATTGTTTTCCCTTTCAATTATTGATAGTGTTGCTTGTTAGATGATGGCCCGAATGTTAGAAAGGATGACTGGTGCATTTTTAAAATGTTCATCTGCAGACACAGAAGTGAAAAGGAGGATGGTTTTGAAATCTTAGGATTGTTTACAGAAGAATAACGGATACCTCTAACTGACATGTTGCTATTTGGATGGTCTCAGTTCCCTTCTAAGATGTCTCATGGTTTAGTAAACAACTTCATTTTTGTGGCTTTAGTTGGCTGTGTTACCAATGTATTAATTTTGTTTCTCTCTGCCGGAAACACTAACTGCTGAGGGAGCGGGGCTGTTTGCCTATTAGCTCTGATTGGAGAGAAGAGCGTGATTATGCCATCTCCAATAATCAGGGTTGACTTCCAGGAGAAGCAAAATGAGTCGAGGGACATGGTAGCAAGGCTGCTCAGGGACCAGGCGATTTCAGTCTTGAGAAACCACTTATCAGAAGGGCAGACTAAGATGCAGCCTCCCCCCCCCCCCCCCCCCCCAAGGCCAGGTTGATTTTACTTAAAAAAAAATCAAACCCAAAGCAAGCCAATGAAAGAGAATAAAAACTTTTATCAGGTTCCTGCTAAGCTCAACTAAAAGGAATGATTCTCTGGTCAAGTCCAGACTCTTGAGCATGGGAAACGTCACGGTGCAAATTATCAAGGAGAAATGGAGTTTGGAAAGGGGATAGATTCCTGTAAAATCTCAGGTTGGGCCGTTGGTAGCTGTTAAAACTCATACCAAAGGCATAAAATTTTGGAATAGCAAACATCCTATTTGTAGAAAGAGTATATGGGGTAGAAAGAGAAGTGTAGGGTTAATTTAGGTTTAGGTTTGATTTGATCGAGCGGGCCCAGTAACGTCTCCATTGGAGACTTTGTTGTTACTGTGTCTGGCATATCCAATACTCTCCGTAGCTTGCCGGGCTCTCCGAGAGGGGCAGAGGAATCGAACTCGGGTCGGCCATGTTAGCCGCTTGTAAGGCAAACGCCCTACCGCTGTGCTATCGCTCCAGCTTCCTTCCCATCGGTCCTGTGCTTCTTCCCAGGGGAATACCACTCCTCACCAGGCTTCCCGCCTCCCAAATAGTCCATGCTCTCTTGTTTGCATCTGAGTTTTGACAAGTGGTTGGCTGGTTTGGAAATGATCATATACTATAAATTGGGAGGTAGTATCTATGATTACTATTTATATATTTATATAATAACTATATATTGTAGCACTCTAACACTGTACTCCCGTTGTTCATCGATTTGCTCGGTGGGCACCAGTAATGGCTCCATTGTGAGACTTGTTGTTACTGTGTTTGGCATATTGAATATGCCATGGGGAGCTTTCCAGGCTCTGCCTTGGGGGTGGGATACTCTCGGTAGCTTGCCGGGCTCTCCGAGAGGAATAGAGGAATCGAACCTGGGTTGGCCGCGTGCAAGGCAAACACCATACCTGCTGTGCTATCGCTCCAGCCCTATTATATATTACATAATATTATTTAGTTGTGTGATTTATTGTTACTGGTATTTATTACACTTTAAATTTGTATATTATGCAGGAGGCTGCTAAAGAGATATAAATTTTAGATTTTATTAAATATATCTATCATTTTTAGAGTTATAAATTAATTTGAAATAGAGTCTTTTATTTATTTATTTTTTAAAATTTTTATTAGTGAGACATCATGAGGTATAGTTGTAGACTTACAAATTTTTGTGCTTGGGTTTCAACTACACAACAATGAAATACCCATCCCTCCACCAGTGCCCATTTCCCACCCCCACGGATCCCAGTATCCCTCCCACCCCCCCACCCCCCCCATCCCACCCCCGTCTCTGTGGCAGGGCATTCTCTTTTGTTGAAATAGAGTCTTTTATGTACAAAATTATAAAGATCCACCAAGAAAATTGAACATCTGGTCAGCAAGGAACTCTATCAGGCAGAGAGAAAAAAAGAGAAAGAATGCAAAAGTAAAGAAGATAACTCTGAAGAACAAGACTAACTAAATATGGGTAAGACCTTTCTGAGGATATACAGAGCTTCATGGAAAGCCTTGATGAAGACATATATGAAGAAAGATACAAACCCCATGGAAGACTTAATCAAGTCACAAACAATTCCAATTGTGCCCAATGGCTGCAGATTTAATTTAATACATTGTCTTTGGTAGAATTTAACATATAATTTTAAAACTTTCTGTGGAAGAAAAAAAAAGGTAAGGTAAAGGTAAAGGCCCTCCCGTTGATCGTCGATTTGCTTGAGCGGGCCCAGTAACGTCTCCATTGGAGACTTGGTTGTTACTGTGTCTGGCATATCGAATACTCTCGGTAGCTTGCCAGGCTCTCCGAGAGGGGCGGAGGAGTGGAAGAAAAAAAGACCAAATAATTGCCCAGCCTACCTAAAGGAAGAAAAAGGTGATCTGATTGCCAAACCTAATTAGAAGTCATAGAAAATTCTAGTATGTCAGAGACCATGGGTTGGGTCAAGGGAGGTACTGTGAACCAGAATAAAGACCCGGCACATACAGCTGGGTGGGAACAGAGAGTCTTCGTGGAGAATAGCATCTGTAGATGAACAGGAAAAGGATCTCATATAAACCATGTCAGCTCAGGGTTATTAACTCAAAGGGCATAGGGAGAGATAACGGGAAAAGGAAAATCTTCAATTTTTCCCCTAAGAGAATTCTATATCTAGTTATAAATTTCTAAATTAAAAACTTTTAAGGCAGGGTGGGATGGGGGATGGGGGTGGGTGGGAGGGATACTGGGATTGGTAGGGGTGGAGAATGGGCACTGGTGATGGGATGGGTACTCAATCATTGTATAACTGAAACCCAAGCACAAAAACTTGTAAGTCTACAACTGTATCTCATGGTGTTTCACTAATAAAAAAAACTTTTAAGAGTGAAAAATAAAGAAGAAACATATATATATATAGGAATATATATATATATATATATATATATATATATATATATAAAGTAAAGGCCCTCCCGTTGATCGTCGATTTGCTCGAGCGGGCCCAGTAACGTCTCCATTGGAGACTTTGTTGTTACTGTGTCTGGCATATCGAATACTCTCGGTAGCTTGCCGGGCTCTCCGAGAGGGGCGGAGGAATCGAACTCGGGTCGGCCATGTTGGCCGCGTGTAAGGCGAATGCCCTACCCGCTGTGCTATATATATATATATTTAGGTGTTGGTTTGCAAGACTTAAATCACTCAATCATTTAACTTCCCGTTAGTCGTCGATTTGCTCGAGCGGTCACCAGTAGCGTCTCCATTTGTCCCTGTCGCGTGCTAGTGTAGCCCAATGGCATCTGTTCGCTCTGGGAACATGAAGAGCCTCAAACCGATCGTTCATGATCTTGACGAAGAAGTCTGACCATCTGGTAGGTGGGTGGCCACGCGGTCTTTTGACATCCCATGGAATCCAGTCGGTAACAGCTCTAGTCCAGCGGTCGTCTTTAAATCTCATTACGTGACCAGCCCATCTGATTTTCGACACCTTGGCAAATGAGACAGCGTCCCTGATTCTTGATCTTCGACAGATGTCAGAACTCCGGATTCTTTCTCTCATTTGAGTGAAACGTGATATTCCAAGCATAGCTCTTTCTATTCTTCTTTGGGAGACCTGAATAGCATTCTCATCCTGTTTGCGTAGGGCCCAGGTCTCTGAGGCATATGTTAATGCAGGAAGAACAGTGGAATCAAAGAGATGTGCCCGGAGCCGGAGGTTCTTCGTCCTCTTAGCTATTTCTTCGACGTTCTTGAAGGCGTTCCAAGCCGCTCTCTTCCTCCTGCGCAGCTCGGGTGCCAGGTCATTTGTCATGTTGACCTCTCGACCTAGGTACACATAGCTGTTGCATTCGGAGATGGTCGTTCCGTTGAGAGCGAATGGGGCGTCAGGAGCGAATGGTTTGCAAGACTATTGATTTATTTTCAGGATATACATTCATACTTCTTTAAAGAAGGAATTCCCATATCATACCCATCACAAGTACCAGTATCTTTTGGCCCCTGTTCATTGGAACGCTTCCACTTCCAGTATCCTGGGAAACCCAGTTCTGCTAAGAATTCAAGGATCTGTTTTGGTTTGACTTTCCATGTCCCCTTGCCCTGTTTCTTTAGATACAAAAGGTGAGTGAGGTCATTTGGCATATCTTGCATCCCACAACTTCCTCTTGCTCTAGAAATGTGTTGACAACATTCGAGAGTTCATTATTTCTTATCACTGAGTAGTCTTTCAATGTGTACGTTGTCCATATCTTAAGCCACTAATCTTTTGTTGGGCACTTGGATGGTAAGAAGTCTTCTTACAACACCTGAGAACAGTAGAATTTATTAAGTCACAAAAGCCATAGTCCTGGAGAAAAAAAATGATGCATTTTTATCATGCTCAAATATTGTATTTCACTGCATCAAAACTCGAAGCTAGCACAGAAAACCCAGAACAAGTCCCAAGCTGGGAAAAGTTATCAGCAGCACATAAATTTAACAAAATGTTAACAGTGTCAAAATTCCCCTCAAACTCAATAAGGGATGCAAATACCCAATATCAAAAATAAGTAAAATCCTTCAACTGGCATTTCCAGGAAAGACAAATGGAGAATAAAAGAAAGAAAGATGTTTCTCTTCTTGATAATAAAAAAAAAGCCAAGTTAAACCCACAATAAAATATCTATATCTTTTTTAAACATCAGGTTGACAAAATTTAAAAGTTAGAATGACCACACACAAAAGGTGCTAGTTCAGGTCTTGAATATTTGTAACTACTTCAGACTACAATAGTAACTTCTTAATATAGTTTAGAAAATGAACACTCTAAGGATCATAGCACCATTGTCTCTCAAAGGACATTAAAAAAAAAACCCTGCCAAATGTATCTAGACACATCAACCTAGATGAACAGGTAAATGAATTGTGGTACTTTTATACAACGGAATCCCACGCCAAGTTAAGATAAACACAATCAGCTAAACATCTCACAATGGCTTTCAGCAAACAATAAAACAAACATTAAAAGAATTTGTACAGGATGATTTATTTAAGATTTCCAACTTGAGAAGCACACGATGCCTGGAATGAATAGTAGCTGGCAACAGTTTTAGGAAGGAAAAAGCAAGATGTATAAAATTCAGGAGATGGCTCTCTCCTCGCCTGCAAGAATACACTCAGGGGATGACTGCGGGTAGGCTGCAGAATTATTGGCGATCTTTCTCTGTGTGGACTGACGGACGTACTAATACTTTCCATTATTGTTTTATAATTTATAAATCCGCAATATACCTAGTGACCTGAAATAAATCTTTTAAGGAGGAAGGACCAACAAGGCACTTCTGTTGTCTTTTCATAGAGTGTAGACGTCCAGCCAATTATATTGTTGCAAAGTATCAGGACTTGGAAACCAAGTCTTCTTGTCTGTGCTGGCTGACTTCTTTCTTTCTTTCTTTCTTTCTTTCTTTCTTTCTTTCTTTCTTTCTTTCTTTCTCTCCCTTCCTTCCTTCCTTCCTTCCTTCCTCCCTCCCTCCCTCCCTCCCTCTCTTTCTCTCTTTCTTTCTTTCTTTCTTTCTTTCTTTCTTTCTTTCTTTCTTTCTTTCTTTCTTTCTTTCTTTCTTTCCTCCCCCTTCCTTCCTTCCTTCCTTCCTTCCTTCCTTCCTTCCTTCCTTCCCTCCCTTCTTCCCTCCCTCCCTCCTTCCTTCTTTCCTTCCTTCCTCTTTTTTTTCTTACTGAATCATCATGAGGAACAGTTACAAAACTTTCATGTTTGAATTTCAGTCATACAATGACCGAACACCCATCCCTCCACCAGTGCTTATTCTCCACTTTCTGAACAGGGAATGCCTAAGGAGTCGGACAAGCAGACCTCTCCTTTTATTATTGAGGAATTATCTATTATTTAGATTCTAATGTTTTCATCAAGACCTGCTCTTGATGAATTAAAGTACTTGGAAAGCCAGGATGGTTTCAAAAACTGGGTAATGGACAGTCATTTTGAACAGAGTTTTATTCAGCGTGATCTGTGGAGTTGAGTCTTCCTCTACTGTTCTTTGATAATAAAGCAACCTTTACTCCAGGCAAGAGGAATGCTGGGTGACTGGATTATCTTGTAGATATTATGTCTGATGCCCTATAGAAATGGACACATTTCTCATCAGAAGAGTATAGCATTTAAAACATTCATTCCCCCGCCCCCAGAATTTTCATTTAATTTGTTTTTACACAATTTATATATTTTTTAAATTTTTTATTTATTTATCTTCTCTTTAAATTTTTTTTAATGAATCACCATGAGGTACAGTTACAGAGTTACAAACTTTCGTGCTTACGTTTTCATCATACAATCATTGAGTACCCATCCCTCCACCAGTGCACATTCTCCACCATCAATGTTCCCAGTATCCCTCCCCATCCCTTCCCCCCACACCCCCGCCTCTGTGGCAGGCACATTCCATCTTACTCTCTCTCTCCTATTGGGTGTTATGGTTTGCAATGTACAGGTATTAAGTGGCCATCATATTTGGCCCATAGTCTACTTGCAGCATGCATCTCCCATCCCGAGAGAGCCCTCCAAGCATGATTCACTTGGTGGTCCCTTCTCTATCTCGGCTGCCTTTCCCCCCAGCATGTGAGGCCAGCTTTCATAAAACATCCTTTCCTTCTCATGAGCTCCCTTCACTGTCAAATCAGCTCTTCCGCAGAGCGAATGGTGACATTTCTGGTGGTTTCAGCTTGTTTAAATAGTGAAGATGTTCTAGGGCCTGAGATGAGGGTTGGTGCATCTCATCAGCTACAAGAAACCCCATTTCTTGCAAAGTTGCATCTTTCCTATAGGATGGTCAGCTATGTTTGCTGATAGAGCCCCCAAGATAAAAAAAAATTACTTCTTCTGGCATAAAAAGAAAAACGGAAGCAACTCTGAGCTCTTACTAGGTACAGTTTAGCAAGTCTCTACCTTTAGGGGTCGGGGGATGAGAACTGGTCAAAGAAGAGGAGTCTGTGGTGCGGAAAGTATTGTGAAGATAAACATTGTGATTGGGTGCTCTCTGCTTCGGCATGTGTGGCTAGCCTGTGATGGGGGCTGTTTAGGAGGCTTTGAGCTGTGTGTCTCTGCATACGTATTAACATCAAGCAGGGAGTTTTATTTAAAACAATGATGCCGAGTGCTCATCCCAGACCAACTGGATTAAATTTATGAGTGTCATTTTTTCTTTATTTCAGTTTTGATGTATTTAAAGTTTTCTATGGGCGATCCAACTGTGTGAGAGGGATTGAAAACAGGGTTGAAACCTTTCAGGTCCAGTAAGAACCACATTGACATCCCACTTATGCCATTAGGTGCTTTAGGGGGCTTATTTTCCTGATGAGAGCTTTCTAATAAACTAGCTTCTTGGTCTGAAAATAGGGGCAGATAAAATGACCTCCACCTCATCAAGTTGGCAGCAGAGATTCTGTGAGCTAATGCATGCTGCACATGAGGGACCATGGTCTGCATTGAAATGTGTTCGATAAATGGGACAAAATGCCATGCATGTGCATCTTATGAATATTTTACCATGGAGGAGGGACGAGAGAAGACAGGAGGTAGTCAGGCACCCTGGGCAATTTCACTACCTATTTTTACGTGAAAGAAAGTCCCTCTAACAAGTGCAGGTATCACTTCGACTCTACTTTTTTGCCTCTCTGGGATATATTCCCAGGAGTGGTGTTGCTGGCTCAAATGGGAGCTCAATCTGTACTTCTTTGTTCATTGCAGCACTGTTTACAATAACCAGAATCTGGAAAAAACCTGAGTGCCCGAGAACAGATGACTGGTTAAAGAAACTTTGGTACATCTACACAATGGAGTACTATGTAGCTGATAAAAAAGAACGGGATCGGACCACCGTCTCCTTCGTGCAAAATTCTACTTCACAGAGCGGGGAGAAAGGGCTGCAAAGTTCAAAAAGAGAACTCCCAGAATGACCACCAACTGGGAACTCTTTGGTACTATTGCGGCAACATGGGGAGATGCCATTGTTGACAACATTGACGAGGAATACGATCGACTGGTTCAGCACCTCCATGAATGTGCGAGGAACGCCAAGAGAGAGATAGCCACAAAAAGTCGCCTATCTTCGAAAACTCTTGAGCTAATTCGCCAGCGTGGTTTGGCGCATGCCTCAGGCAACCGCAAGCTAACGTCCAAGCTCGCAAAGCAGTGCAGAGATGCGATCAAGGAAGACCTCAAAGAGAGAAGAGCAGAAGTACTGGTAGATGCGGCAGAAGCCGGGAAAAGTATTCGTAACGCCCGCCTGTCCTTCGCCAACTATAAGACCAAGATGACTGCCCTCCGACGTCCTGATGAATCCATCACATCCTCCAGAACCGCAATGGAGAAGATTATCCATGACTTCTAATCAAATCTCTTCGATAGCCATGTCCACTTGCCGACATACCAAATTCCACAGGATGGATATGTCGTTCCCAATGTTCTCCCTTCTGAAATCCGACACGCTATTTCGTCGGTAAAGAAACAAACAGCACCCAGCCCAGACAAGGTCAGAACTGAACACCTGAAGAACCTGCCGTCAGTACTCATCAATACACTGGCTCGGTTCTTCACTCGCTACCTGTCTGAATGCAAGGTTCCGTCCCAATGGAAAACCAGCAGGACCGTACTACTGTTCAAGAAGGGAGACATCCATGACATTGGCAACTATCGCCCGATCTGCCTATTGTCTGTCATCTACAAGTTGTTCACTCGAGTCATCCTAAATAGGATTGGCAGAACACTAGATGAAGGACAACCATGCGAGCAAGCCGGGTTCCGCAAAGGATTCAGCACCATCGACCATATCCACACGATAACCAAGCTCATTGAGGTTTCTCGGGAGTTCAAGATGCCGCTCTGTTTAACGTTCATTGATTTAAAGAAGGCCTTTGATTCTGTTGAGATGGAAGCGGTCATTGAAGCCCTAGCCAATCAGGGCATTCAAGCCCAATACATCAGGATCCTCCGTGAGCTGTATTGCGGATTCACTACCAGGATCTCACCATTCTACAAAGAAGTGATCGTTGATGTCAAGAGAGGGGTGCGGCAGGGTGATACCATTTCACCGAAACTCTTCAGTGCCACCCTCGAGAACATCATGCGACGACTGGAATGGGAAGGAATGGGAGTGAAGATAGATGGTCGGCAACTACACCACCTCCGCTTTGCTGATGATATTGTTTTAATAACACCAAACATCAGCCAAGCGGCACAAATGCTGGCCGACTTTGACCGTGAGTGTGGAAAGGTAGGACTACAGCTAAATCTTACGAAGACAATGTTTATGAGAAACAGCCTTGTTCCTGACGCCCCATTCGCTCTCAATGGAACGACCATCTCCGAATGCAACAGCTATGTCTACCTAGGTCGAGAGGTCAACATGAGAAATGACCTGGCACCCGAGCTGAGCAGGAGGAAGAGAGCGGCTTGGAACGCCTTCAAGAACGTCGAAGAAATAGCTAAGAGGACGAAGAACCTCCGGCTCCGGGCACATCTCTTTGATTCCACTGTTCTTCCTGCATTAACATATGCCTCAGAGACCTGGGCCCTACGCAAACAAGATGAGAACGCCATTCAGGTCTCCCAAAGAAGAATAGAAAGAGCTATGCTTGGAATATCACGTTTCACTCAAATGAGAGAACGAATCCGGAGTTCTGACATCCGTCGAAGATCAAGGATCAGGGACGCTGTCTCATTTGCCAAGGTGTCGAAAATCAGATGGGCTGGTCACGTAATGAGATTTAAAGACGACCGTTGGACTAGAGCTGTTACTGATTGGATTCCACGGGATGTCAAGAGACCGCGTGGCCGCCCACCTACCAGATGGTCAGACTTCTTCGTCAAGATCATGAATGATCGGCTTGAGGCCCTTCATGTTCCCGGAGCGAAGAGATGCCATTGGGCTACACTAGCACGCGACAGGGACAAATGGAGACGTTACTGGCGCCCGCTCGAGCAAATCGGCGACTAACGGGAAGTTAAGTGATTAAGTGATTAAGTGATAAAAAAGATGAAGTCATGAAATTTACATACAAGTGGTACTACATGGAAAGCATCATGCTAAGCGAAATGAGTCAGAAAGAGCGGGATAGACACAGAAAGATTGCATTCATCTGGGGAACATAAAGCAACAAAATAGACATACCCAAGAATAACCGAGATAAGTACCAGGAGGTTTACTCCATGGGAGGCCAGCCGCACATGCTGGGGAAAAGGGCAGCTCAGATAGAGAAGGGAGCACCAAATAAAGAGTGTTGGGAGGATCTGCCTAGAATGGGAGATGCATGCTGAAAGTATACTATAGACTGAACATGATTGCCACTCAATGCCTCTTTTGCAAACCACAGCACCCCAAAAGAGAGAGAGAACAAAAGGGAATGCCCTGCCACAGAGGCAGGGTGGGACGGGGCGGGGGAGGAGGTAGATGGGGTGTGGGAGGGATACTGGGATCCGTGGTGGTGGAAAATGAGCACTGGTGGAGGGATGGGTACTTGATCATTGTATAATTGAAACCCAAACACAAAACTTTTTAAGTCTACAACTATACCTCATGGTGTTTCACTAATCATGATTATGATCATCCTGTTGTTCGTTGATTGTCTCGAGCAAGCACCAGTAACGTCTCCTTCTACCTAGCCCTGAGATTTTAAAAGAGCCATTTCAATGCTCTTTCAGGATTAGGAGAATGAGACCCATCATTGTTACTGGTATTTAGCATATTGAGTATGACACGGGAAGTTTGCCAGACTCTGCCACGTGGGCAGGATACTTTCTGTAGCCTGCCAGGTTCTCCAAAGGAAAGATAATAAGATGTCGTGCTGCCGCAAATGCGGCCGTGCGCTTCCGGGAGCTGGGTTTTATAGTCTCTGCATCTTGGCCGTTGATGGGACCAACCTGGCTCTGTTGGCAGCTGGTGGGTGTGACACCTACCTACTGGAAGATGGGGAGTCTGGGTGGAGAAGGCCCAGTCCCAATCCGAGTAGGCTTGGAGACCTCAGTCCTGGGACCCGCATGCCTGGGTTCCTCTGCCAGTTCTTTCATGCATGAGGCCCATCCGGACGTGTGGAGAGTGGTCCCAGCATGGCCGTGGCTGGCTCCGGAAGTCCTCAGCTGATGGGGCTCTGCTCGGGGCGGGGGGGGGGGGAAGAAACTCAACCCTCCTTCATCCAAGGGGCCCCGGTGAGGACAGCCAGGCACAGGGGCAGGAGACTGCGCTGTTCTCTGGGAACTAGGTTTTATAGTCTCTGCATCTTGGCCGTTGATGGGACCAACCTGGTGCTGGTGGCAGCTGGTGAGTGTGACACCTACCTACTGGAAGATGGGGGGTCTGGGTGGAGAAGGCCCAGTCCCAATCCGAGTAGGCTTGGAGACCTCAGTCCCGGGACCCTCATACCTGTGTTCCTCTGCCTGTTCTTTCATGCATGAGGCCCATCCGGACATGTGGAGAGTGGTCCCAGCATGGCCGTGGCTGGCTCCGGAGGTCCTCAGCTGATGGGGCTCAGCTGGGGGGGGGAGAGGAGAGAAACTCAACCCTCCCCCATCCAAGGGGCCCCAGTGAGGACAGCCAGGCAGGCACGGGGGCAGGAGACTGCGCTGTCTCCTCCAGGAACTGGGTTTTATAGTCTCTGCATGTTGGCCGTTGATGGGACCAACCTGGCACTGGCGGCAGCTGGTGAGTGTGACACCTACCTACTGGAAGATGGGGGGGTCTGGGTGGAGAAGGCCCAGTCCCAATCTGAGTAGGCTTGGAGACCTCAGTCTCGGGATCCGCATGCCTGGGTTCCTCTGCCAGTTCTTTCATGCATGAGGCCCGTCCGAACATGTGGAGAGTGGTCCCAGCATGGCCGTGGCTGGCTCCGGAGGTCCTCAGCTGATGGGGCTCTGCTCGGGGCGGGGGGGGGGAGAGAAACTCAGCCCTCCCCTATCCAAGGGGCCCCGGTGAGGACAGCCAGGCGCGGGGGGCAGGAGACTGCGCTGTTCTCCTCCAGGAACTAGGTTTTATAGTCTCTGCATCTTGGCCGTTGATGGGACCAACCTGGCACTGGCGGCAGCTGGTGAGTGTGACACCTACCTACTGGAAGATGGGGGTCTGGGTGGAGAAGGCCCAGTCCCAATCCGAGTAGGCTTGGAGACCTCAGTCCCGGGATCCGCATGCCTGGGTTCCTCTGCCAGTTCTTTCATGCATGAGGCCCGTCCGGACGTGTGGAGAGTGGTCCCAGCATGGCCGTGGCTGGTTTCACTAATAAAAATTTTAAAAAAATAATAATAAACAAAAAAAGAAAGTCCCTCACTTTGAGTTGGGGTCCCTTTCATTACAAGTGAGGGAGAAGGGACTGGGTGACAGGTCTGGGGTTGGGGTCATGTAACTCTACATACACATGGACCTGTATTTGATGCCCACTGCTTCATGCCCACGGCTGTACCTAAACCATGGATGTACCTCAAGCAGCACACATGTGTTTGGTTTTAACATACTTGCTTGCATTCTTTTATATACATTCTGCGCCCCTCTCAGAGAGCCCAGCAAGCTCCCGAGAGTATCCCACCTGCACGGCAGAGCCTGGCAAGCTCCCCGTGGTGGATTTGATGTGCCCAAAACAGTAACAATAATGATTCTCATTCGCCTGACCCTGAAAGAGCCTCCAATATGGCGCTGTTGGGAAGGACGAGTAAGGAGAGGCTGCTAAAATCTCAGAGCTGGAAGAAATGGAGGCGTTACTGGCACCCGCTCAAGCAAATTAATGGGATGACAATAACAGTGACAGTGACCTCACACCCCTCAGCACTACTTCACACCACCATGAGTGCAGCCCTGGTGTTACCCAGAATGCTGTGTGCTATGCTAACCCCCCCCACCCCCCGGCTGAGTAGCCTTAAAAACTGTCCCCAGGGATACTTATCACTGCTTTGGAGAACCGCCATCTGCAAGAACAAAACAAAACAAAAACCCCAGACTCATGACAGGAGACGTTTGGATGCACAGAACACTCAGTTTCGTATTCTTTCCACAACTCTCATCTCTCCAGATCGGAGTCTGAAACTCAGATTCGGACAAACCCGAAAGTGTTGGTAGAATGAGTTCCACAGTCCCTGGCTTCCACCCAAGACAGAGCTCTGGAAATATTTTATCTCTGAAAATAAAAATCAATTTAGTGGACCCAAAGATAATGTAGTATTCTCCGACATGCCATTTTTCTTCATCCGTAATTCCCCCTGATGCTGCTAAAGGGTCCGGTTGTCAGCGGTGAGATGGAGGGAGTGGTTTTTTTTCTCTTCTCCCCTTTCTGAGATAAATTATGAATTGGCTCCGACTCCATCAGCCCAGTGCGAATCTGTCACCAGCCATCAAGGTCAGGTGTAGCTTCGGTTCCCTTGCCTCTGGGGGGGAGCTGACTACCAGGGTTCCAGGGGCTCAGCAACTGTGCTCTACCCCGCCTTCATGACACAGGGAAGGGTACAGCCCAGGTGGAGGCTTTACTCTTCCCACCTGTAAAATGGGTGATTAGTCACAGAGTGCTCTGTTGTTGGAAAGGGCGTTTGCATGGAGTCTGGGATCTCAAAGGGCCAGTTGCTGTTTGGTAGCAGTGAGAAGGAGCTCAGCTGAGCACCTGGCCAGCTCGTGTTTGGGGAGCAGAGAGAAAGCAGGTCCTTTTTGTCTTTGACGAGACACACCAGGCGTAACAAAGCACCACAGTACCTGCACCGAGGCGACACATGCCCGCTTGGCTGGGCTTCCAGTTGGCCTGGCTGGGATTCTGGGCGGGTGAGGTCCTGGGTCTCTGGCTTTCTCATCCAAGGCAGTTACCTTTTTTTTTTTTTTGCTTTTTGGATCAGACCCGGCAACGCACAGGGGTTACTCCTGGCTCTGTACTCAGGAATTACTCCTGGAGGTGCTCAGGGGACCCTATGGGATGCTGGGACTCGAACCCGGGTCGGCAGCGTGCAAGGCAAAGACCCAAAGATCCTATCCACTGTGCTATCGCTCCAGCCTCCCCCCCCCTCTTTTTCTTTAACTGTGTCCTTGATGAATGAGATTTCAGTGGGAGTGGAGGTGAAGGTCAAAAGCTCATGTTTAGAGGCTGGAGCGATAGCACAGTGGGGAGATCATTCGCCTTGCTCAAGGCCAACCCGGGTTTATTCAATCCCCGGCATCCCATAAGGTCCCCCGCACATTGTCAGGAGTAATTTCTTAGTGTAGAGCCAAGAGGAACCCCTGAGGATTGCCAGGTGCCACCTAAAAAGCAAAAAAAAAAAAACAAGCTCATGTTTAGGGAATAAGTGCTGGCTTTGGAGAGTGGCTGGAGACGCTTCACTGGCCGAAATTATTTGAAAGGTCACTCACACTGACCAGCCCTCTAGTCCTGTTATTCAGCAACTTAGCCAGAACCACCAGAGGACAGGGGCTTCCTCTGGTTTCTTGGGGAACAGTTATCCCCCACATGCCCGGATCTGTAGTGCACCAGGGTTGCTCAGAAGCCTGGCCATGGGGCAAAGGATGAGTGCAGAGAAACCGCTCTGGGGCACTTGATCACAGCTCACTTTATTGCCAAAGACACACATTCTTCTAGAGAATCTAGGCTTCCAGGAGGTCCAGTCACATAGAACTTAACACTATTGGCCTATCACCTCTTCCTCTAGGCTATGCCCCCGGTCCAACCCCCTTCAAGGCTCTATTTTGAGGTTAGATTGACTTGCTTGACTCGGGGGTCTAGTGAGGCTCAAGGCTCAAGGCTCAAGGCCGGACACGTGTTGCAGGCTCCCTGTGTTGCTACCTCTGCCCAGTTACTCCCCTCTGTGAGCTTTCACTTCAGGACTGTTGTGCAAGGTCAGATTTTTCCCACTCCGGCACCCATCGCCCTACTCCACACTGGTCTGTCCTGGTCTCCTGCCTTGTGCTGATTCACTTTCTACCTACTCTGTCTTGCTTCAAGCACAGAACTGCCGAGAGCTTTGTGCTTCTGACTGGGCTTCTCAGCCATCCAGCCCCTCCCACAGCTGAGTTAAGTGGAAGAACTGGTGGGTTGTAGGTGGGGAGGGGAGAGAACAGTCACTGTACCTGCATCCAGGTCTCCTTCATGATGAATTATGATGCAGTGAGATGCCAGCGGTAGGTGGAGCTTCTCTGCCCATCGTCCTGTTGCCCATCAGAGAGACACCTGGGGCTACAGCTCCAACCAGGCCATGCCAATGTTCTCTTGTCCCCAGAGGACCCCTTAAGGGTCATTACAGCATGGCCCTTGGTGCTAATTTCAGGACGCTTTTCTGTCCTTCATTCATGTCCTGCATCTCTTATGAAGTTCACTCACTCATTCATTCATCCCCTTTTAATCACTTCAAAGTTCTGTGTCTTAAATCACTCAAAAGTTTTTAGCACTGGTGTACAATAGTGTGGTATTCTGGGAGTTCAGCTTCACCCCTCTGTGAGTGTGTGATCACCACCCCCATCTCCAAAGTTTCAGTATCATCTGTTCCCCACCCACCCACCCACCCCCCGCCCCAAAGACCACACTGCTCATTTCCCCACTTCATCCCCTTCTCCCTCCAGTAACCGCCAGAGTTTTCGCTCAGTTGAAGAGTTGGTTTTGTTTTTTCCGGAATGTTCATTTGCTTTAGTAATTAACATTCCACTTGAAGAAAAGCCATTGGATAATTGTCTTTCACGCCCTTATTTCACTTAGCGTAATCACATCAAGTTCCAGCTACTTTGTTCCCCAAAGACACAATTTCATCTTTTTTTTTTAAATGGCAGAATATTCCACTGAGTTCTGCTGAGTGCCAGTGTTCCATTGAGAACATAGACCCGTTTCTGTATCCATCATCTGTCAATGGGCATTTAGATGTAGGCTATGGTAATCACTCATTTTGAATGTGCCATCTGTTTTCGACCAGATACTATGATTTATTTAACACCTGAATAGTTCATTGTATTTGAAAAAGTTTGTTGCATTTGAAAAGGTATTCAAGGCCTCCTTTAAAAATCATCCTTTGAGTCTGGGTGCATCTAGTGGAACAATGAAAGTCTGGTCAACAAATAATGATGGAAAATACTGGACAGTCTCGTGCAAAAATTTGAAATTCACACCATACATGAAGGTTAATTGTAAATGAATTAGAGACCTGTTTTTAATAAAATACACTGGAAGTAAAGTAAAAAAGTAAAGGCCCTCCCGTTGATCGTCGATTTGCTCGAGCGGGCCCAGTAACGTCTCCATTGGAGACTTTGTTGTTACTGTGTCTGGCATATCGAATACTCTCGGTAGCTTGCCGGGCTCTGTAGGGGGGGGGGGGATATCTCACAATATTAACCTCAGGAAAAACAAAAGCAGAAATAAACAAATGGGACTATGTCAAAATAAAAAGTTTGTGTTCTGCAAAAAAGAAATGAGCTCTAAAATAAAGATACTCCACTGATGGGGAGAAAATGTTTGCACATCGTACATCAGATAAAGGGTTAATATTCAAGCTACATAAAGCGACAAAACCAACATTCCCGTCACCCCAAATGGGGCTAGTAGATGAACAGACACTTCCTCAAAGACATAAAGATGGACAATAGGCATAAGGAAAGGGGTTCATCTTTCTTGAATGCCAGGGAGATACTAATCCGAATGACAGCAAGATTTTACCTCACACCAGTGTGACCGGCATATATCAGAGAGAGCAGAATTGACCAATGTTGGTAGTGGTGCAGTGAAAAAAGAACTCTTAGTCACTGCTGTTGGGGCTGTTCCTGGTCCAGCTTCTTTGGGTAACTGGAGACCTTTCAGAAAATTAAAAATAGAGCTTCCAAGTGATCCTATAACTTCACTCCTGGGCATTTAGTCTTCACACACAAAAATATGTAAGTAGAAAGAATTCACACCTATGTTTATCACAGTGCTATTAGAAATAGCCGAGACCTGCAAACAACCCAAGTAAGTGCCCAACAAGAGATGGGTAGATAAAGAAATTAAAATCCTGGGGCTGAAGTGAGAGTACAGTGCATAGGGCTTTTGCTTTGCATATGGTTGACCCAGGTTGAATCCTTGGCATTCCATATAGTTCCATGATCACTGCCAGGAGTAATTCCTGAGTAGAGCCAGGAGTAATTCCTAAGCACCACCAGGTGTGACTTCAAAACAACAACCAAAACCAAAAAAGAAATTAAAATTCTACCCAACTGTGAGAAAAGATAAAACCGTGTAATTTGCTGCAACTCGAATGGAATTGGAGATTGTCAGGCTATTTGAAGTGAGTCAGAAGGAGAAAGACAAATACCAGATTATTTTGCTTGTATGCAGAATATAAAGAACCAAGGCAAAGGTTATGGCAGTTCCCAGTGGAAACAGGACGTAACATAAGGTCAACAGGACTATCATCTGAGGATGCTAACGTGAAGGAGTATTAGAGAAGGGAAGGGAGTTTGGAGGAATGGTGGAGAGATCTGAGCACTTTGGTGGTACAGCAACACTGAGTGTATAAAAGTATAATCCTGATCTCTTGTAATAAGAAAGGAATTCAATGAAAACTTAAAAAAACCCCAATCTCTTGTACGTTACTTAGCTACTTCCTTCAACCCCCCACTAAACTCAAACAATACTGAAATGATTTGGGCAGATGGAGTAGAAGATTTTTAAATGTTATTAATTGAAAGTAAATAAAACGATCCTTTTCATCACATAAAATCAACTGTGCTGAGTTTTCAAATAATAAATTCACTGTCATCAGAATGGCTGGAGCGATAGCACAGCGGTAGGGCGTTTGCCTTGCACGCAGCCAACATGGCCAACCCGAGTTCGATTCCTCCGCCCCTCTCATAGAGCCCGGCAAGCTACCGAGAGTATCTCGCCTGCACGGCAGAGCCTGGCAAGCTCCCCGTGACGTATTCAATATGCCAGACACAGTAACAACAAAGTCTCCAATGGAGACGTTACTGGGCCCGCTCGAGCAAATCGATGATGAACGGGAGGGCCAGAATGGCCAATGATAAGTCTTGATTTCTTTCTTTGATGCAGTTCTCTCTCCCCCTCCCTTAGATTTTTAAATCAACTCTATTACTAAGCATCTGTTGTGGGTCAACAAATCCATAGCACTGTGGCACTGTCCTCCTGTTGTTCATCGATTTGCTCGAGCAGACACCAGTAACGTCTCCATTGTGAGACTTGTTGTCACTGTTTTTGGCATATCAAATACGCTACGGGGAGCTTGCCAGGCTCCACCATGCGGGCAGGATACTCTTGGTAGCTTGCCGGGCTCTGTGAGAGGGATGGAGGAATTGAACCCGGGTGGGCCTCAGGCAAGGCAAACGCCCTACCTGCTGTGCTCTAACTCAAACAATAAATCCATAAAGTGTTAAAAATATTTTTACAAACCTAGGGTGAATTGTGTTTTATATTTGTGATTTCCAGTGTTGTTTTTCTTTGCTGAAGAACTAGCTGCCAACTTAGTATGGCTTTCCCTACTATATCTATCCACCTTAATTTCTGAAGACACTTTTTAATAAATATATTGCACACTTGAAATGTTTTTAAAGAGGATAAATATCATGGTAAATGTTCTTTACATAATTAAAATATATTAAGATGATAGGCCATTCAGTTGAATCTTAATTATTTCTTATTATTTATGCATAGTTATGGAGAAGAAAGATATTCCAGGGACCATGTTTAAAGAAAAATTTTTGTTTGAAATAAATGATAATTCTCTAAATTATAGACCTTTCCCTTTCATTATTATCCTCCGATTATTTGGTTTTTGTTTTATTTGGGGGAAGAGTTTGGACCATACCTGGTGGTGTTCAGGCCTTACTCTTGGCTCTGCGGCCAGAGAATCACCCCTGGTAATGCTTGAGGGACCATATGTGATGCCATAAATTGAACTGGGGTCACCTACAAGCAGTGCAAGCACTTTATCCCTGGAACTTTCTCTCTGGCCCATAATTGGGCTTTTCTTAACAATTCCTATTCTGTAGAGCTTTCTTATAAGTTTTCTTATACTGACAGCCTACATTCCAGTTATTTTTGAATTAATTCCTAGAGTGACTGCATTCAGATTAACCCATTCTTCTGTGCATGGATCATTCATTAATGAGAAAAGAATCTCCGCATTATCAAAGGAGCTAGGATACTGAAGTTGTACTAAAACAAACAAAAGAATTTCACATTTCCCCAACCATCTCCTTAGGCTTGGGTTGGTTGAGGCACATGTGACCATCTTTCAAGACAGGAACTGGTTTTTCATTCTTTTGAAGACTCTTTTGGACTGACAGTTCCATCCCTCACCCGCCGTATGCTTCTTGAAAAGTGCTGTATCCCCATCTCCATTGTTTCTCCTTAGAATCTGAAGTCATCTTTCTGCCTGTGTCCCTGGGTTATTTCCTCATTTGCTTTTAAGATTCCCTCTTTATCTCTTCTCTTCGTGGTTTTATTACGATGTGGCCGGGTGTCTGGATGTGCTGTTCTTTAGATGTACTTTGGATGAATTTCACTACATTTCTTTTATCTGCACATTTCTCTTCCTCCAATTTTGCAAAGTTTGTAAACATGATTTCTTCAAAACAATCGTGCCGCATTCCTCCTGCATTTTTCCTCTGGAACTCTCCGTACTCATACAGTCAGTCTCACAGATGCCTAAGCTCTCTTCTTTTTTAATCTTTTGCTTTCCTGTCCTTCAGCTTGGAGCTTTGACACTGATCAATGCTCAACTTTACTAGAACCTTCCTCTGTCATCTTTAAAGTAATGGTTGAGTCCTTACAGTACATGTTAACTTCAGATATTATAGTGTTGGTTCCAAAATACCTATTTGGTTCTTTTTAAGACTTGTTCAATCTCTGATGACATTCCTTATCTTCATTGGTTATTAATATCTTTTCTTTAAATCATTGGATATAATAGACACTTTGATTTTCTTCATCAGTTTTATCTTTTATCATGGAACATTTTAGACATACATCACGATCACACAATCACAACCATCCTGTTATTCATCGATTGCCTCGAGCAGGCCCCAGTAACGTCTCCTTCTTCCTAGCCCTGAGACTTTAAAAAAAAAGTGCCATATTCAATGCTCTTTCAGAGTTAGGAGAATGAGACCCTTCATTTTTACTGGTATTTGGCATATTGGGTACGCCACGAGGAGTTTGCCAGACTCTGCCATGTGGGCAGGTTACATTCGACGTCTTCTCATCTCTTAGACATACATAATAAAAAATAACACAACAATTTTCCTTGAATTAACTTTAACATGAAACAATTCTTGGTCAGTTTTGTCTTTATCTCTCATCCCTAGAGTTTCCCCACTCATACATATGTTGCTAGTGTTACTTTGAAGCAAATCCTTGATATCATATAATTCCATCTAATCGATCCTTTCTAAATATTTCCACTCTATCTAATCTATTGATCTTCTCGGGCAGGTCTCAATGGATGATCTTTCTTTTATTTACTTCCTTTTTTATTTAATAATTACACTTCCCTCTTTAGTCTGTGTTCTTAAACTGACGAGGATAGTGGTATTCTTGGCACTTAATTCTGTTATATTCCACTCAACTTGGCTATTTTCTCCTTTGTTTTAGCAGAAAATTAATTTGGTTGGACTCAAATGACCAACTCGACCTCCTGAGAGAGAACTTAGTTCACTTATTTTATCTGGAGTTGGGTATTTATAGATTGCCTTGGACATAGGTGGGTCACTACCATTAGATACTCAGGGAAAATTGACATTCTTATGACTCCTTGCCATGTCTTCTCTTCTTCAACAAGCCCCTCACTTTTCAGTGGCTGCAGTTGCCTGCAATAGCCGTCAGTGTTCTGGGCTTGACATAACATAGGCTTAACATCCAAAGGCACAGAAAGAAGCTTGCCCTCAGCTAGCTGCTGTAAAACAGAGTGCAGTCTGGGTCATTCTCTCCTTTCAGATGTTTATTCCCTGCCAAAATCTGTCTGCTTTTATGCTCCACGTGATTTAATGTAGCAGTGTTTTGTCTTTTGGCCAGTGTTTATCAGTCTTAGGTGTGGGAAGGTTTGCATGGCAGAAACCGTTCTAAGTCATACTGGAAGGAAACGATAATATAGCTTTTCCTTTGCTTACAATGCGTTTTTGTCCTGACAAACCCATTTTCAGTTGAAAATGCCCCAAGTTAAAAATTCATTTAATTTTCCAAACCTACCAAGCTTCAGAGGCTAGCCTCGCCAGCTGTAAATGTGCTCAAAGGCAGTTACATGAACTGACAGTTGGGCAAAATCATTGAACACAAAACTTGTTGTATAATAAAGTTCGAACGTCTCTTACGTGAGAATTACTATACTAAAATTGGATGTGGGAATGGTTGTAGGCTTCTCACCATGCACACACACAATGGAAGGAACACTCAGGTCTGGGAGAGTGTTAGAGCAATCAGTGAACTCAGAATGATGGAGTGTTGCAGAGATGGGCTGAAGGATTTCTCGTTCTCCTGAGAAGGGATGGTGGAAAACTGTCTTCCTGCCAATTTTGTGCCACAGAGCTGTGATCTGTTGACACTTCCCAGCCTCACTGGAGTATTGTAAGCATGTGTTTAACTTTGGGAAATGATCAAAATTTAAGCTCAAAGTCTGGTTTCTCCAGAATGAATATCACTTTCCTACCCTCATAAAGTAAATGAATCGTAAGGTAGGGACTCATCTGCACATGTTCTTTAAAATTTGATTTGACCCTGTGTTGAGAGGTAATGGATACCCTCCCAGGATAATGGATTCCACAAAAATGCAAACCAAATTACAACTTCATAAGTTAATATTTTAAGCCTATCCCGGAAAGCATGCTGAAAGCGAGAGAGTAGCATTTAACTTTATTACATGTGTAATTTGGAAACCTTATGAGTGTTTCTTAATCTCCATCAACAAAATGCCTCCAATTTTGAAAGGAGACAAAGTCATTCTTCACCATCTCCACTCCTTCCAAGGAAATGGAAATATCCATCCAAAGTCATTTCTTGACTGGAAGATGGTTTTAAAGCTTTATGCTTTATCCGAGAACCTTAACAGAAGTAGCAGTTAATGGCAATCCTAGCTTTGCAATTTCTGTGCCCCAGCTACTATATACCCCCCAGGAGCTCTGCAATAGTCCAAGTTATCAAAGGACCCATCTTGGAGCTAAGTCTGTGGAGATAAAGTCATGTCAAAATTTACCACGTTTGCCAGTGATGGATACTAGGCTTCGATCTAGGTTCCTCTGTGGATCATGCAATCCTTCTTTTACTTGTGCTTCAGATTGAAACCGATTCCTACTCCCATTTAAAATCTTTTAATGCTTAGATGAAGTAATGACCCTCTCTCAATCCAGGATCGGGAGAATTGCTGTAAATACCTCTAATTGTCACACGATTGGATAAGCCAAGCCATAAACCTTTACATCCACCTTACAATGAACAGAAGTTGATTGGAAGAAGTCAATTTCATTCCCCAGGAGGAGGAGGAAGTTGTGGTTGAAGTCTATCAGACCTTGTTGTAGCCCTCATAAGAAATTCCATTATTCCAGAATTCTAACATGATTGAAAACTCAAGGCATCAGTCACTTTCAGAAGCTAATCATATTCTTAACAATCAGAACAGTATGACTTGGGCTCAAGATAGGTCAAACTTGTTTCTTTCCCTTTTGGTGGGGGTCAGGGTGGGGCAGGGGGGGGGGCGGTGGGGGGGGACTTAACTAGATTGAAAACAGCTATGTATCTGAAAGGCCCTTGAATAAAATTTTGCTATGAGTTCAACCTATGTGTTCATTAAGAAGGTCATTTTCCAAGATTCTGCACTTTTTGTTACAGCCAATATGAAGAGATTTCAGGCAGAGGTTTTTCTCTGACATTGTCTTATGGTAAAAGTGCCTTGGCAGACACCGAGGTATCTGATGAATCTAATTGAATTTGTTGCTTAGCAAAAACCAACCAGCACATCCTCGGTGAGAAGTCCAAGTCTTTAAGTGCTGAAACTCGATGGGAAGATAGCAAGACACTCACAAATTATTCCCCACTTGAGTGAACTGCACCCCCATCGGTTCACATGGATTATTTATATAATACATTAGCCTGTGAAGCACGCAAGTAATTTCTTAAGTCGTTTCCCTTCCTCTGATAATCACTGCAGTGAAATGTTCAAGTAAGACCAGAGGAGAGAGGTGGAAAGAGCTCTTATATTGAGCCCTGCAGCTGCATCTCTATTCTGAGTCTCGGTACAAAAAAACAAATCACCTGGCAGCTTACCTGCAAAGCCAAGCAATGCCTGCAGTACGCGTGTCGAACACAGATTTCATTCCTTTCCTTTGATTATGATGCTGCGGAATATTCCCCTTCTCCCTCCCTCTCCTGGCTTCCCACTTGCTCTCAAGTGAGCTTTGCTCTGTGCTGGCTCTTAGCTCTGGACCACGGGATGCCATCCTAAGCCACTGCTACGTGCTAGGGGCTAGGAGTGGCAGAGTGAAGTCCTTTCTTGAAGCTTCTTCTCTCATGGAAATTAAACAAAAACTTAGCAACAAGAGCATGGAGGTAGAGACTCATGGAATGACTCGGCTAATGACTTGCTAAGGTTCCGAGTCATTACATCCCCTGTTTCTTTCTGTAGTTTCAACTTAGCCAATTGTTCTGACAATTCACATCACCTGTAATTTCATGAAAACTTCCTTCCCACATAAAATTTTCTTTCATAGGGCTGGAGAGATAGAACAGTGGGTAAGGCTGCTGCCTGGCATGCAGCTGACCTGGGTTTGATCCCCAGCAGCCCCTATGGTCTCCCGAGCCCACGAGGTGTGATTCCTGAGCACAGAGTCAGAAGGAAGCCCTGAGCACCACCGGTGTGCCCCCAAAACATTAACAAATAAGCAACAGCCAAAAAGATTTTTGCTCGCACACAGAACATAGGGACCAGGAGGGGGATAAGAAGACCAATGTAGGCTTCAATTTCCTCTCCAGTAGAGCGTTCTGGCCAGAATGTGTCCTGGGTACCAGATTTGAAGCATCCCTCATACTGAAGTAAACCCATTTTTTTACTTACATGAAGAACTAACCTCTGGGATCAATCTGTCTTGCACGTGACTGATATTTCTTGACATTATAAAACACTTTTGTCTTTGCCTAAATCTCTTTTGCCTATATTTTCTGCACTAGCACAGCGGGTAGGGCGTTTGCCTTACAAGCGGCCAACACGGCCGACCCGAGTTCGATTCCTCCGCCCCTCTCAGAGAGCCCGGCAAGCTACCGAGAGTATTCGATATGCCAGACACAGTAACAACAAAGTCTCCAATGGAGACGTTACTGGGCCCGCTCGAGCAAATCGACGATCAACAGGAGGGCCTTTACCTTTACCTTTAGACTTGTACCACACAGTCTGAGTAAAAGATAACAATGAGTTTCTCCTTCCCCCGATGTTTGAATGTGGATAAAGAATAATTCTTCAAAAGAAGGCCCCTTTAGAGGAATCTGGGGGCCAAAGCGATAGTACAGCAGGTAAGGTGTTTTACATGGCTGACTCAGGCTCGATCCCAAGCACCCCATATGGTTTGCCAAGCACCACTCAGAGTGGTTCTGAGCACAGAGCCTAGGCAAACCCCTGAGCATCCTTGGGCATACTCCCCCATCAAAGTAGAATCTGGTTTGTCCACGAACTATTACTGACTGACATACGTATCTAATTAATTGCATACAAAGCTACGAGAGAGACGCTTTTCCTCAGGTTCTCCAGTGTTTTTAATTTATCCTTAGCAGCCAATGTTGCATTTCTCTGCCTTCATCTGTCTCAAAGTTGAGAACCACAAGAGAGATGTTGACTGTATGCTAGCCCTATCCCCAGTCTCTGGCAGGCTTGCCATCATTTAATTTTCATTACAAGTCTCTGAAACTGATTTCAATTTCTATTTCAGAGGTAAATAATTTGGATGAGATCACGTGATGAGTTCATGGGAGAATTTAAATTTAAATCCAGGCAATTTGACTTCAGAAATCATCTTCTTAATCCCAAATAGTCAGATATCCCCCGATCTATAATCCCCTATCCAATTAAAATCCTAACTATTATGTTCTCTTGCTGCAGCAAGACTGAAATACGAACTGGGAGCTTTCTCTATTTTTTTTTCAATTATCCAGGTTATTCCCTGTCTTTCAAATCAAAGATAAAGTATGTTGGCTACACCTCTCTAAGTTGCAGTGCAGGGAAATGTCTCACTCCTTAAACCCATCTCCTAGGATGCTGGGAAACTGATGGCAAGGTGGGAGTCGTTGACTTATAATTGGAGTGTTAGGAGTTTCTTAAAACTTCAAGTAATTTTTGGCTGAAGAAAAGTCCCAAACACCCTCTTTTATTCTTGGCAGAAGTTCAGTAGCAGGAAAATAGAAAAAAACTTGCAAGCCTCTAGTGTGTTTATCTGCGCAGGACAAACCAGAGATACTTCACGGCAATGGCCACCACTGATGGGACATTGGTCCATGACAGATCCGTTCTCAGTACACACTCCTATTGGCCAGATGTTTCCTGTGTTTGTGGAAAAGCTTTTCATGGCAAGTGAGTAGACTCTTTAGAGTGAAAAGTGTTACACTAGGAGAAAAATGAGTTGAAAAGGGGGACTGTTGCTTCCAGAAAAAACAGAATGTATAGACATCTACCTGTGGATATTGGGCCTCATGGAATAGCTGTGGATACCAGACTTGATGTTAGGCATAGAATATAGAGCTTCATATGGCGATTAGATATAATTTCTATATTGTATTAGGTCATGTACTTGTGAATGTTATGCGGTAGGGCATTTTGCCTTGCACGCAGCCAACATGGCCGACCTGAGTTCGATTCCTCCGCCCCTCTCGGAGAGCCCGGCAAGCTACCGAGAGTATCTCACCCGCACGGCAGAGCCTGGCAAGCTCCCCATGACGTGTTTGATATGCCAAACACAGGAACAACAAAGTCTCCAATGGAGACGTTACTGGGCCCGCTCGAGCAAATCGACGAACAATGGGAGGGCCTTTACCTTTACCTTTATCTTACCAAAAGCCCATTTATGGTCAGTTACACAGTTCTTGCTGGTCACTTTGGTCTTAAATGATCAGTATTAGAAACTTTCTTTGACACTTGACTTCTCCTAAACATAATCTCAAAAAATGTATGTCAGAGCCAGACAGATAGTCTAGGGGTAAGGTAGTTTTCATGCACCTCACCAACCCTGCTTCCATCCCTGGCATAGTATATGGTTCCCTGAGCACCCCCAACTTTTCCAAATGAATTTCAGATTAATTTATTTTTGGCTTGGGAGTCACACTCAGCTGTGCTCAGGGCTTATTCCTGGCTCTGTACTCAGGGATCACTCCTGGTGGTGCTTGGGGGGCCAAATGGGGTTTGGAGGATCGAACCTGGGTAAGCCATGTTCAAGGCAAATACCCACTGTACTGTCACTCTGACCCCTCAGATAAATTTTCTTTGCAGGGTAGAAATGTGTTGGTGGGAGGTGTGGGAGGGGTTATAGGCCAGTGGCAAAAGTGACTGGAAAAGTCTTGAGAGGAAGAGAATGGTGTTTGAAGCCTGGCAAACCTGTGTCAAGCACCAGCTCTGTCATTAGCTTATTGGATGATGAGACGGAGTTTAACTCAGCATCAAGTTCCTCGTCAAGGTTATACTTGGGACCCTAGTCGTTTGATTGGAATATTAAAGATGATGAGTGCAATGCATCTGTTGCTTTGAAGCTCTCAAAATGATGAATATTATTACTACTTTTATCTTTCCGTTGATGAGACAACTTGTTAGTGACAACGACAGGAAGTACACCCCCCCACCTCCTTTCATCAATACAAATTAAGATATCAGTGTAAGGACAATGACAAATGCCTAACACATATTGAGCAATGTATCAATTAGCAACCTGTTTGATTATACACAACAAAAGACCAACAACGGCTTTGGGAAGTATGGATTCGTTTGTCTCATGAAACAAGAAACTTCAGGATTGAACAATCCAGGATTTTTACAATTTTTTCAAAGATGCTGAAGACTGAATTTCTACAACTGTATCCCCAACTGTCCTCAGAAGGAAGTGAGTCAAACCTTTCTTAGAAGGTGTTTTAATCCTCTGAGTTCCCACCAACACTTAAAATAATCTCTGCATATGGCCAGGGCTGTCCTCATGTTCATAATTAACCCGTGTTTTCAGCATTTCCTTCTCTCCTAGATGTCATGTTCTGCTTCACTCGTTATACAAAGACACTCAAACACATTTTGGTTTTCAGTGGATAAAACATGATGTCTTTCTCATCCCTCATGTCACTTCTACAGCAAGGGGGCATTGTTTCCCATTATAGAATAGGATGCCTCTGAAAAATGGAAGATCCTTCTGGAAACACCTTCTTTAGGCTTAATGTGACCCAGTTAACCCATAAAGCGAGTCCCTTAGAGTCACTTGAAACAAAATTGTGCCTCCGGTGTGTGTTTACTCAACAGTTGCTAGAGGTTGAGGCATTTCACAAGCTGGGGGATGATTGAGTTTAGGGACTAAACCAGGACATCTGTGAGCATGAAAAGAAGGCACAGCACCCCCTCAGAACCTCAAGAAAAACATGTGTGCAACTGGGGCTAGTTCAGAGAACACAGTGCTGTGCTTTCACGATGTCTGCTGTGGTCCGAACAGATTCCCCAGACTGGGAATTGAAAGAATCCATATTAGGGCATCAAATTTTTGTGTGCTTCAGCTAACTTGCAACACTGCTTTCTGTAAAACTGCTTGGCTGCTTTGTACCTGGGGGAGAGGGAACTTGGAAAGTGAACAGGGCATAACTTCTTTCTAAACCAAGTGTGACAGGATTCAGGTGTATTTACTGTTCCTGAAATGTATTATCTCAGTAAAGCACCCTGCAGATTTGGGTAAAGGATAACTCAGGATGCGGGTGGTTGGGGGAAATTGCCCTTTTCTGGAATGTATTGTCTCACTAAAGCACCCTGCAGACTTGGGTAACTCAAAAGGAGGATGGTCAAGGGAGATTGCCTAAGGCTTAATGATTCCAGCTATAACCTTGCTTGTGCTGACAATTGTTGTACGTAAATGCTGATCTTTGAATCTATAGGCTAAGGAGTGAGGTACTTTTAAATGGATTGGTTAAGAAAGTATATGTTGTTACAAATTTATTGGCTATGAAATGCGCGGGCTTTGCTGTAACGGCCAGTGAAGGCCTATATAAGATCCCCTTTGAAGAAGTTCGGGGATCTCAGCCACTGCCCACTCTGGGGTATGCTGCGGAGCCCCAGCATGCTGGTCTAAATAAACCCCGTTTTTACTCCTGCAGGAATTGTGTCTATCTGGTCTCTCCGCGCCTCCCAGGGCTAGGGAACTCCCGATCCCAACAGAATGAACCAGCATCCAGGAGTGGCCCTGCTCAGCCTCTAGAATTAGAAATCAGAGCCCTGTTTGCGATTTTGGGGACACTTCCTTGTTCCCTTCCCCAAGGGTTCCCAGAGCACTTCCCCTACTTCGCCTTCCTGAAATACCAACTCTCTCCACCTCCCCTCTCCTCATTCTCTTTTCCCATTTCCCTTCCCCCCGGAGATCTGGGATGGTGACAGTAAGATTAAATCCATGCTTGAATTTGAAATCACAAGGGGGTTGGGAAACAAACCCAAACAAAGCCAAGCTGGTGCCTTCAGAAGCCTCTTTCTCTCGCTGTGGATATTAAGATCCAATCCGAGGGGTGGGCCAGGAGCGGGAGGTGGTCCAGCTTTAGAATATAATCTGGGCTGAGGAAGTGACAACAGTTAAAACGCAGTCATTTGGCCAACTTAGCGGTGACAGGAGATGATAGATGGTGGCTGGCAAGGCAGCAAAATGAGAAACATTAAAATCGGATATTAGAATAGATCAAGCCCCGCTCCCCCGTTGGGTGTCCGCAAGTTTCTTTAGCTAGAGCGAGTCTCTCGGGGCCGGGAACCCCGTCTACTTTGAAGTTAGATTTGAAAGGAAAACGTTGATGCTTAGGAACTTACTAATGCTCTGTGCACGAAGGAGCCGGAGACTCAAATCCAACGGAATGTGTGACTGTTTATTCACTGTGGGCTTGCGAAAGGGAGAACTGATCCCACAGGAGGGCAAGAATTGATCTCCCAGACCCCCTCACCCTCCACTACTCACGGGTCCTAAATCGCTTCATCCCTTTGGCCACAGGCTCCCAAATTTGTGTGCGCACACCACACCAACACCATAGGAAGGGAAAAAGGACACCGGTGAAGGGAGCTGTGTATTCCTGAAACCCAATTATCAATAGCAGGAACTTCACAATGACTACGGTCACAGTCACGGTCCTCCCGTTGTTCATCGATTTGCTCGAGTGGGCCCAGTAACGTCTCCATCATGAGACTCACAATGACTACAAACACAAAAAAATAAAAACAAAAGATTTTTTTCTTTGCTTTTTGGGTCACACCCGGCAATGCCCAGAGGTTGCTCCTGGCTCTGCACTCAAGGATTACTCCTGCGGGGTGCTTAGGTGACCAGCTGGGATGCTGGGAATCAAACCCCAGTCAGCCTCATGCAAGGCAAATGCCCTACCCTCTGTGCTATTGTTCCAGCCCCAAACAAAAGACATTTTTAAAAAAATCACTGGAAGTCTGCACAGAAATGCAAGAACATGGTGGAATATCGGAGGAGGGGAGGGATGATATCCTGTGAGGACTGACGGACATTTTTGTACCATAAATTACATACAAATAGATTCCCTCTACACCTCCTAACTCAAGTGGAGCCTGAGTCCCTGATGAGTGACTTCTACCCCATGAAAGAGAGCCAGAAAGAGGAAACCGCATTTCAAGCACACGCTAGATGTCAATAACACTGGCATCAGAAGGCCACTCCACGACAAATGAATACATTAGTCATTGAATCACCACTTTATTTTATACAGTGCCAGGTAGTCCAGCCAATGGCTGAAGAGGGAGCCATTGGCTTGTCTGAAATTCTGGAATGAAAGTTTCAGTTGAATGTGGCTTTGGTGACCTGGGATCCAGTCCTGAATTTCCAACCAGCACTGTGAGGTGAAGCTCCTCCTTCAGCTTTTCCGGAGGTCTGAAAGGTAACCTCACACTTAACTTGGGATTCACCTCTGTAAGGGTTTCCCTAAGGGAACTGAAGCTGAAGGGAAGATCCCCTGCTGAGACTGAATCATATCTATTTACTTTGGAATCCTGAAGTTTTCTATCCATTTTCACTTGCATATCTCTAAAGACTTTTTTTTTTTACCCAGAGCTATTTGAAGAGTGATAGGTTTTGTAAACACTCAGGAGAAAAGGATTGACAAAACCTTCCCCAGATCAACCATGGACCCCTATCCCCCAGGGAGGACATTTGAGCCCTCTGTGGTTGATGGGAGATGCTAAAATCAGTGGCAATACAGGCCTAGAAGATGCAAAGGACAAGCTCATTGAATGCACCCTTCTCTTTTTCATTCTTTTAAGGCGTGATGAGACACAGGTTGTCATTGTGAGAAATGAATGGAGGAAACGACCAACAAAGGGAGACAAACCCTTACAATGATTGGAGCTAAGGGGAGCCAGAGAAGATGGCGGCTGGAAAGAGGAAGCTGCCCAGAACTGGTCAGTAGCCAGAACCCCAGCTGCCTCTCCACACACGTGCAGGAGAGGGTTAGCCAGAACACCAGATGCTGCTTTGGGGAAACAGAGGCTGGATGCTTGTCATCGGTGATGGCCTTGGCTGTCCAAGTTGCAGATTAACAAGAGGTAATGCTTCCTTTGCTCCTTGATACTTTCATGTACCTACACAATTTACCCGTGTATCACACCCACACACAATCACCCATACACACACAATCACACAATGGCCCATCGAAGGTCTGGAGCAGAAAATGAGCCAAGGAGAAAAGGAACAGAAAGTAAACAGAAGAGACTTCCGCTGTGTTTCCTCTGCCATAGACCCTCTTTGTATCCTACATGTCCCCAAATCACAGCCTGCTTTGAGGAGGGAGAAGCTAATTAGAAAAACATGGTCTGGCATGGAAATGGGGAGCTAGTGCCAAATCATTTCAAAGAAGGATGCCAGGTTCCTGGGAGCGTTCAGTGTGTATATCAAAATCGCCAACCCCCTTCTGCTGCCACAGCTTCCCATGGCTCTGTGTTTGCTGCGAAGAACAGGAATTCTGGAGACCAGCAAGGAGAGGAGGGGTTGAGGGCGGGGACAAAGGGGCTTGGAACAGTTCTGAAGAAAAGCTGGTTCTTGGTTGACTCAAAAGGGGTTTCCATGTATTGATACACTTGTATTTTCGTATTTAATAAGATGGCACCTAAATCAGGCAGACACCCAGGATAATGGGTAATCAGCCATCTCTCTCTCCTCTCTCTTTCTCTCTCTTTTACTTGCAATTTTGCAAAATATTACTCTAGTTTTGCTCTCAATTTTGCAAAATATTACTCTAGTAATATATAATATAGTAATATATAATATAATATATAGTAATATATAATATAATAATATAATAAATAGCTCTCAATTTTGCAAAATATTACTCTAGTTTTCTGCTGTCTGCATTGTAACCCTTGGAGTGTAGCTAGTATGATTAAGGCAGCTGAGTTCCCATCTTGTAAAATTTTCGTTCATGCAAATGTAAATGACTCTCTGTGGTTATGGGCAATGGAAAGTGATATAATAGTGTGGACAGTGAAGCTTTAGCACCTTGAGAAACCAAATCGAGAACCCAAGTATCCATTACAAGCAGCTAAGACACAGATTAAAGTTGTTGATCAACTCTCTGGGCAAGAACCAAATAGGGAGAGGAGATAAAGTGATAGGCATGATACCCTTCCTTTCACTAACAGTACTGCAAACCACAGTGCCTGAAGGGGAGAGAGAGAGAGAGAGAGAGAGAGAGAGAGAGAGAGAGAGAGAGAGAGAGAGAGAGAGAGAGAGAGGTGTCTGCCATAGACACAGGCTCGGGGTTGGGGAGGGAAACTGGGAACTGGGGACATTGGTGGTAGGACATTGGTGACAGAATGGGGTTTGGAACATTGTGTGACTTGAACCCAATAATGAACAACTTTGTAACCGTGTAGCTCACAGTGAATCCATTTTAAAAAGTTGTCTATGCTCAAGTCATGCTAGTCAGTGTTTGATGGGGAGCCTTGGTGTTCTGATCTGCCAGGCAGGCAGGGGCATCTCTTCTCTGTCAGCTTCTCATAGTCTGTGGGTATCTGAGAGCCTCAGAGTATTGGTTCAAAGACGCTGAGTAAATGAAGTGGAATTCCCTCTTTAGTCTTTATTTTGGGCAGACTTATATAAGGACATTGGTGGAGAGTATCGGGCACTTCAATGGTGGTGGGATTCAGTAACTTAACACATGAATACCAAAAATGTTAGCATTATTGTCACCAGGTCACAAATTTAAAAAAAAATAAAAATTAACTTACTCTTACTAAAGGAAGATTATGCCTTTAGTTAATAATTTCTCATAATAACTCAGATTTTGAATGATGGTACTAAAATTTAGATGTAAGCATCTGGGTTCTAAGTTCTTGTGCCTATAATGACTCCCCAAAGCAATACTGACCCACTAGGGATACTTTTCTACCATTTCTTTCTTTTTTCCTGCTATGAGTCCTAAAGGTCTGAATGAGAGATTCTGATTGGCTGGCTGAACCAAAGGTTTTGATTGGCTATACTTTAACCAATGAACACCAGTCCTACTCGGTACTGAGACCAAGTGGGACTAGTCTCTGCACCCAGAAAGGGAAATGATGGTTTGCTTGAACCTTTGGGTGGCGAGTTTGTCTCTCTTGTTTATTATATCCACCTGTGCACTTTTTTTTTCCCTTTTTGGGTCACACCTGGTGATGCACAGGGGTTACTCCTGGCTCATGCACCCAGGAATTACCCCTGGTGGTGCTTAGGAGATCATATGGGATGCTGGGAATCAAACCCTGGTCAGCTCTGTGTAAGGCAAATGCCCTACCCACTGTGCTATCCTTCCAGCCCCCACCCATGCACTTTTGCCATCCTGTTTACTGCTGGCAAATATTTCGTAACTCTTATTACACCAAAGTAAAGACCATCTCTGTGGAAGAAAGAGTAGAAAAAGAGAAAAACAACAAAACCCTTTGGTCTTGGGGACAGTGGGTGTCTTCTCCATCCAGTTGTACTACTAGGATGGGACTTCTCAGGGCATTGAAATAACGTTTTACAAAACAGCATATATTTTTGCTGCCATCTCGGCTATTCTAAGGAATGTGGAGAAGCAATCGGAACTGATTCAGAGGATCACTAGCCTTGTACCAACTTGAACCGCCACAAGCCTGAACGTTAGAGTTGGGAACGTAGCAACCGTGCCAAGGAACCACCGCTCTGAGCTCAGAGACACCCTGCTCAGCTCCGGCGTTGGAACCATGGCTCCCTAACAAGGGCTAACAGATTAGCTCTGCAGACAGCAGCGGCTGTACATTAAAAGAATATTAAGGTTGTGACAGGAAATGATATCAGGAAAAGCAATTCCTCGGGAAGGGAGAGACACCATATGTGCAGCCCACGCGGATGCAAAGGCCGGGGAGGGCAGAGAATTAGGAAAGTCATTAACGAGACCCCCCATCGTGCCAGAGTTGGAAGACATATGGCACCTCCCCCCCTGAGTGGGGAGGTCTCATTTCTCTTCGCTTCCAACTTCACACTCACCCCATGCAAGGCGAGAAGACAGGAGGAATAGCTGAGCGAGAATCCAGGAGCTGGGAACCAAGGGACCACCGGAGAGAAAGTTCTAAGTTCTAAGGCTAGAGGGCTTTGCCTAGTGGACCTCCCTCCCCTGAACGTCCTACCTCTAGTCACCTCCTTTTTCTTTATTTATTTATTTACTCATTCATTCCTTCACTCATTTATTATTGAATCACAGTGAGATACATAGTTACAAAGCTGTTCATGGTTGGGTTTCAGTCTTATAATATTCCAACAGTTTTCCCTTCATCAATGTACATTTCCCACTACCAGTGTCCCCAATTTAACCTCCTGCTGCCCCCCTGCCTCTATGGCAGACACTTTTCATCTCTTTCCCTCCCTCTCTCTCTCCTCTGTCTGTCTCTCCTTCTGGTACCTACTTTAAAACAGAGAGAGAGAGAGATCACAATACTTTACACAATACTTTAAGGCTTGGGAAGAGGGGCCTCAGAGAGTCTCCCTTCCAATCCCTAAAGTTTGTGCGTTATCTTGTCCCTTGTCCTATACCCCTCTTACATGCATAGTTACCCTTGAGGTCTAATTTCTTTTGGGGGGATTGAGGCCACATTTGGACTTGCTCAGGGACTATTTCTGGTTCTGTTCCCAGGAGGGACTTTTGGCAGTAATGGGGGACCATGTGCAGTGCCAGGGATTGATGAGAATCAGACACACGAAGACCTGTATACCCTGGACTCTCACTTCAACGTTTGAGTTCTTCTTTAAGTGATTTTGTAAGTTCTTCTTTAAGACTTACAAAAGAAGCAGAAGTGACGTACCATTCTCTCCTGCTCCCGAAGATAAAAACCAAGACACTGTAGTGCAAATCAGGTCCCAGAAATAGAGGCTCACATACCTAGTCATGGTAGGAGAAAATTTGCCAAGAAAATCTCAAGAGGAAACTTCAGCTATGCCCGTCCTTCAGACATCACTGCTGTTTGTAAAATACCCCTGCAGGGGTGTAACGGTGCAGCAGTCCCTAACTCCAAGTTTATTCTGGTTTTACTTGAACTAACACATGGCAAATACTGACATTACTTAGAGTTTATCTCTCCACAAACGTTTATTCCTTCTTTAGCATAGCGGCACACCGAGAATTATTGACCCAGAAATATATTCATGTTACATTTCAAAGGAGATGTGAAAGATTACAGAAAAAAGCCAGCTGTAAAACACAACGAGGGCCCAGTGAGAGATTCTGTTCACTGACGAAATATTCCACAATGTTTTGCAGTTAGCATTGCTTTTTCAGGGCAAGGACTACATTGCCTTGTTTTCCTCTAAAACCTGTGAAGAGCCAATGAGTCATCAGGCAGCTTGGCCAGACGTGTGTGGGGGCGTGGGTGTGGGTGGGGGTTTTCTTCCAGAAATACCACAGCATGAGATGAAAGGAATAGGGTGAAAGACAACCAGAATTGAAGGCATTGGAATTTTGAAGGGCAGAAAACAAAATAACATTTTTTTCCGCAAGTGGAAAGTGGGTGGGTGAGTGTCCAAGCCATGCAGAGTGAGGAAGATCCAGTCAGGTGCCCTCAAGACAAGTCGCGGTGAAGTGAGACGCCCCAGCCGGTCTGGGAAATGGAAGACACTGAAAATGGCAGGAAGGGATGAGAAAGATGCTGAAACTGGGGTTGTGTTACAATATGAGAATCAAATCCCCAGGAGCAAAGTGGTCCCGTTCCCTCCCACAGCATCATCAGTCACTGGAAACTTCTAGATTCTGTGGGGTCACTGTGAGCTCAGTCTCTGTTCTCTCTGCTTTCAGTGTTAGCATCAACTCCTACTAAGGCATTTAGAAGGTTTCATTAAACAGCCCCGAGCTAGTGGATGGATGCATTCACTCTGGTCAAATCTCTTGAAATCACCTGCTTCTAGCATTTTTGTGAACAGATTTTTCCTTTTTTTTTTTGATCATGACTGACTTGCTATGCTTTCTTCTCCATCTCGGATCAGTGTAGGTGATCTCTGCTTTCCTTTTGGTCAACCCGGTCACAAGTGCAGAATCATCTCAACTGCAGAGCCTCTCTCTTTCTCTTTCCTCCGTGATAGATTGCTTCCTACAATGAGGGCATAGTGTCTGCACTTGTATACAAGGCAGCCTGGCGGGTTTTATCCACTTTCACTCACCACTTACCTGTCGGGCTCAATGGGGAAAGGGTCACGAGGGGTTTCTTCTCTGGATATGCCACTTTTATTTTGTCGTTCGTTTTGTTTTGCTTTTTTGGGTCACACCTGGCGATGCACAGAGGTTACTCCTGACTCATGCACTCAGGAATCATTCCTGGCACTGCTTGGGGGACCATATGGGATGCTGGGAATCGAACCCGAGTTGTCCGCCTGCAAGGCAAAGGCCCTACCTGCTATGCCATTACTCCAGCCCCTGTGCCACTTCTGATGTTAAAAACAAACAAAAGAAATTGATAGTTGTGACACTCAGCAAATGGCCCAGGTACCGGAGAGCTTTATTTTGTGAGCTAGCATTCCTGTCTTTTTCCTTTTCTGCATTTGAATGACTCCCCCTCACCCCTCCCCTTCACCTCCCACTCTCTCCTATGATTTCCCTGAAGGATTTCCAAGTCTTTAACAAGTTGAGCATGTATTTACGGGGAGCATCTATTATCATTTGCTTGTTTTGGGGTGATAATCAGGAGGAGGATGTAGAAAATTTTTTTGCACTGTAAAACTGGGAGTCTTCTGAATTTTGAAAAAAAAAGAATCATTTCATGTTAAATTTCCCTCAGTGACAATATCCATCCTATACAAGACTGTCTGCTAAGCATCTGACGCACAATAGGAACTGAGTAAATATTTGTTAAGTGAATGCAAAAACGAATTAATAAAGTATATTCTTGAATTGAGGGAGGGAAAGATAGGACAGAAGGCACTGGGAAAGATAGACGTAATTAAGTTAATTCTGCTTCTCGTAGATGGGAAGAGATGTTTTCCTTTTCATTTTCTGCTTTAGGCTAGAATACACATGTTTCTTTTGTAATAAGGGAAAAACACTTCAATAAAGCATAATTTTCAAATGCAGGCTAACAAATGCCTGGGTGGAAGCACAGAGCCTGCTTTGACTGGTTTTACCCAGATGATCACCCCCATCCCTCAGCCCAGCTCAAGTCGGAAAGGAGAGCTGAAAACCCAGAGGAGAGACTGGGTTAAGGATCCAAGGTCACACTCCTACACTGATGCTCCTGATCATGGCCTCCTGCTAGCTGTCCATCAACACGTTACAAACACTCAGATTTGCACTCCATCAGATCAAAGCCAACACCTCTTCCGCTTCAGTGTACAGTTGGAGAACGTGTTTGAGAAATCGCTGAGTAGAATGAGCAGACCCTTCACGGCTTTCTCCTTGAGGGATGATTGGTTGATCTTCGAGGTTGTCAATGAGGAATTGTGCTCACCTTCAATTCCCTGCACCACCACCAACATGCTCCCGAGGTGGCACTTGGAGCTTCCCAGAGGGACCAGATCCTCTCTTCCTCCTCTCTCTAGCTACTCTGCATGAAAGCCTTCTCCATCACCTGCCTTGCACACATGTTTTAGGTTCTTCTTCTTCCTGCATTCTCCTGCTCATGAAGGTATCTCCTGGGAGAGTTGTTCTGTGGCCATTCGCAGTTGTGTTGTGCCCGAGTTTCGGATCCCCAACTGCAGAGAGACCCAGTTTGCACATGATAATGCAAAAGCAAAGTAACTTTATTACTAATTCGAGCCATTGCTGGCTCGAGCTAGGGTCCAAGTCTCATCCAACACAGTGGAATCTTGACAAGGACCCCGCTTCCAAATCACAAGCAGTTTGAATAGGGTTCAGATACAAGAAGCAATTTATATACTGGTCTATTTTTAGGATCAGCCCTATTACAACAGTGGTCAGCAATTTGACAATGGTTAGTAACAATTTCTAAGGAGGGGACAGTGACCCCTTATGACTGGCCAGACCCAACTGCCCGATTCCTTATCTAGCACATTACTCAACTGGGAGTTTACCAGAAACTGCAAGTCCTGCTTTGGGGAAACAGAAACTGAGGCATAGTTGAAACTTAATGTTGACTGCAGCTTGTCATGATATCGGTTTCACCCTCACAATTGTAGATTGTGTGCGCCATTTTTTTTTTAATCTCCCCTTCCCTCAGATGCTCTCCTGCATCCTAAACATACAAGTTTGATTTCTTTCCCCCACAAGGAAGGCAGGTTTTCTGAGATCCTTCTCCCCTAGTCTCATGTTTTCTTCCCAGCATATGTCTGAGCTCCTTTTAATACCCCTAAAGCTCAGTGGCTACCCATAAGTGGGAGAGGAGAATGGAGGAGAGGTTAAATAACGGGGGACTGGAGGGACGAAGAAGGTCAGAGACTAACTTATTTCTTGGTGGAAAATCTCAATTCTGAAGTTGGTCAAGTGACCCTGGAAAATAAAACCTTCCATAGCCAAACGTCTTGTCTTTACGAGAGATGAACAGCTGAATAGCTATTTTTCTTTTGCCCCTGATTCTATGCGTAGAGTAAATCAACATAAATGCATACACAGGAAAGACTAAAATGCGAATATAAGGAATTATCCTTAGCTTTCCCTGGTTCACACATCACAGGTAGTGAACTCCATAGGTACCCACAGAGGAAATATATAGAGATATTAAGACCTTGATATTTTTCTGACTCCTGGGTGTAAGAAAGTTATAACACCCACGACTTGTTCTGAGCCTAAAACACATGAGAAAGAAAAACTACTTGCCAACATGTTTATATTTTAAGAGTCACACATAAGGGACCAGAGAAGTGATATAGCTGGTAAAGAAAGTGCCTAACACGTGACCGATCCCACTCCATTCCTCAGCACTGCATATAATCACGGTGACCCCACCAGGATTGATCCCTGAGCAGCACAGAGTCAGTAATAAGCATTGGGTACAGCCAAGTCACAAAAAACAAACACTGTCCTCCCGTTGTTCATCAATTTGCTTGAGCGGGCCCAGTAACGTCTCCATTTTTTTTTGAGACTTGTTGTTACTGTGTTTGGCATATTGAATACGTCACGGGTAGCTTGCCAGGCTCTGCTGTGCAGGTGAGATACTCTTGGTAGCTTTCCGGGCTCTCCGAGAGGGGCAGAGGAATCGAACCTGGCTTGGCCAGGCTGGCTGCACGCAACGCCCTACCGCTGTGCTATCGCTCAGTATGGTCCAAAGAGCCCACTCATTCTCCCACATACATAAGAATCACTTGAACTGTCGCACAACACCGTGGATCTACTTAATGCTCGCTCTTTCTTTCTTTCTTTCTTTCTTTCTTTCTTTCTTTCTTTCTTTCTTTCTTGTGGAACACCATGAGGTACACTTGTAGATTCACAAATTTTTGTGCTTGGGTTTCGATTATACAATGATCAAATACCCATCCCTCCACCAGTGCCCATTTTCCACCACCATGGATTCCAGTATCCCTCCCACCCCCCATCCCCCCATCCCCCCCAGCCTCTGTGGCAGGGCATTCCCTTTTGTTCTCTCTCTCTTATTGGGTGTTGTGGTTTGCAAAAGAGGCATTGAGTGGCAAACATGTTCGGTCCATAGTCTATTTTCAACATGCATCTCCCCTCCTGGGAGGATCCTCCAAACACCCTTTATTTGGTGCTCCCTTCTCTATCTGAGCTGCCCTTTTCCCTAGAATACCCGGCTGCCTCTAAGCTATGGAGTGATCCTCCTGGTGTTGATCTCAGCTATTCTTGGGTATTAATCTCATATTTTGTTTCCTTATGCAATCTTTCTATGTCTATCCCTCTCTTTCTGACTCATCTCGCTTAAATGCTCTTTCACAGAGGGGAAAACAACCCTCGGAGAAGCAAACATGCCCATGCCCCTTCTCTGTGGCAGGAATCACTGAAGCATTTGTTCGACTGAAACCTCCGTGCACTTGTCTCTGAGCAACCAGTGCAAGAGCAGAGCCCTCGCTGATCCTCGCGGGCACCAGGCATTGGCAGCCATAAGCCACACAAAGATGATGTTGATTGCTTCTGCTTCAGAACCCAGCCTCTCTGGGTCCTACATAGCAGTCACTGGAGGTGGAGGAGGAGGAGGAGGAGGAGGAGGAGGAGGAGGAGGAGGAGGAGGAGGAGGAGGAGGAGGCCGCCCAGAGGACAAGAAGCGAGAAAGTGGAACTGAGGCTTGAGCAGGGTTTCTGGACAGCAAGAGAAAAAGAGTGACCAAAAACACAAGAGAGAGGGATGGTGGGGCAGAATGATGCAAACCTATTTATTTATTTATGTATTTATTTATTTATTTATTTAAATCAAATCACCCTGAGCTATAGTTACAAAGCTTTCATGTTTGCATTTCAGTCATACAAGGATCGAACACCCATCCCTCCACCAGTGCTCATTTTCTACCACCAATGTCCCCTGTATCACCCCCCCCCCACACACACACACAACACACTCCCATCTCAACTCTCCCCCTGCCTCTATGGCAGACAATTTCCCCCATACTCTCTCTCTCTCTCTCTCCTTTTGGGCATTATGGTTGATGCCAACCGATTTAAAGAAGGACTTGGAACATTTTGCTTGAGGCCCAGCCATGTCCTCTAGAAGCTGTCAATGAGGAATTGTTGTGCTCACCTTCAATTCCCTGCACTAACAACATTCTCCCATGATTGTGGTTGGAGCTTCCCAACTTGCTAATGACCAGAGTCCAAGGACTTCCAAGCTGGCTAGTGACCAGAGTCCATTCCAAAATAACAGATCCCCCAACCAGGATGACTCAGGGGCTACACCTTAGATGGGCTCGTTCTGTCATGCTTGAGTTCGTCCTCGCTCAGTGAGATGCCGAGGAGAGAAGGACAGGACAGTTCATTTCCTTGCAATGTACCCAGGGTGGGCAATGGACCGTGGGACTCTAACCCCTTCCACCAATGCCTGAAACACTGAGGTTGCATTTATCCTCTCAAAGTCCCTTCCAGAGTGTCAACTGAAATCTTGCAAGATTAATAATAGTTCCATCCATACATCAAGAGGGAGAGCAAGATACAGCTCACATGGGAACAAAGGCTCCTTTACCCGCTCAGGGTCAGAGCAAACCTTCTCCCCGCCTTGACCAGCATGCGTGTTTGCGTTAAATCCCACATCTGACAGAGGACCGCTTGGGGTCAAGGCACTCCCCGCCTCTCACCCCCCCCCCCCCCCGCACTCCTTCCCAGCATAGCTGTGGCTCCTAATGACTCAGGACCCAACTGTGGACGGACGATGTTTTCTTATTCCTTGAACTTCGAGGACGTTGTTGTCTTTAATGAATTAACTCCTTAAAGGATGACAACAATAACTCTGACATAACCATCAAATAATTTTGGTATGTAACAATTCAAGATCCAGGATGCAGTCATCTGAGGTTCCTGCCCCCAAATTTACCCACATGGGTTGTATCCCCCAGCTACAGGTAACATCTCCAGGCCCCCAGATCCTGCCTTCTTGTCACTGGCACTGCAGTGTTAAAAGGGAGCAGCTGTAGGGTCTGGACACTGGGGGACAGGGGGACAGCGCTTTTGTGCACATGTCTCACCTCTACTCTGCGGCTCTGCATGGAGGACTTTGATTGCCCTGTCTGTACAATGGGCATAATCCTAGACTCTGGTTGTACCGTGGGGTGAGTGCTCAGCAGGATGCTCTGTGCAAGGGGCCCAAGTGTGAGCTGCCCTCCTTCTTTGTAGTAATCCCAGGGGCAAGGGAGGGTGGATGGTGGAGAAGGCAGGTGTGGCTGTCTGTCCAGAGAAACATAGGCAGGACTGAGGGCAGGAAACAGTTTTCCCAGTCTCCAAGCCAGTGTGGTTAAACTTAAGAAAAAAAAAAGAAGAAGAAGAATCTGGAAAAAGGAATCACTTAAATTACCATGGGGCTGATGCTAGTTTGCTAGTTGCATTTGAACGAAGGAGAAGATCTTGTAACTGCAAGGAAGGCACGGAGAGGGGAAAAGGCAGGAGCTCTGAAGAGTTGAGAGGCAGAACTAGAAGAAAGAAAATCTTGGGGAAAGCAAGCTTTATTGACTAGTTGACAAAACAGACTTAAAAATCAATAATGTTTTCTCCGACACCTTAGATAACTTCCCGATCATACCGGGCAGCTCTCCGGAGGAGCGGGAGGTTGGGCTGATGGCACTCTGCAGAGCAAGTCAGCCTGGCTTGGTTTTTTCCCCTCCCCAGGGGGACGGGTTCTCCAGAGCAAGGGGGGAAAGGCCTGCCTGTTGGAGGAGCAGTTGCTTGATGGGCCTTGGGGCTCTGCCAGTGGCTTGTTCTAGACTCCCGGCAGCTGAGATCTGGTCCTAGACACCCGACTTTGGGAGCCCATTGCTGAAACATGCCCCCAAGAGAGAGAACAACTTGGCAGCTGTTGCTCAAATGACAGAAAATTCCAGATATGTTGCAAGCAGAGAGCAATGAAAGTAAAGAGTAGGTCCCGCCCCTCCCCATACACACACACACACACACACACACACACACACACACGCATGCATGCACGTACATCATACCTCCACTCCAGAGAAAACTGTAGCACTGTAGCACTGTCCTCCCATAGTTCATAGATTTGCTCAAGCGGGCACCAGCTGGGAGCTCTTATACAATGCCACACATGAAAATGATTTCACACATTCAATGCACTCCAGCTCCGACAGCTACAAAGCCCAAAGAGACCCCGTTCACGGAAAAGCATTTAGGGAAAGATGTGGAAATGGAGGCGACGGGGCTTGAACATCATGGCCCAGTGCTTCAGGCACAGCGTCCGTGCTACTTTCCTTCAACTGAGGGATGAGAATCTTTCCTCCCCAAAAGATGCATCAGAGAGACTGCCATTGCTCCATCTTTTCCTGCCAGGTCCATGTTGGGTCCCGAGTCTTTGCACAGAGCCAACATTCTCCAGTGAGTGGAGGCCAACTCCTGATTTTCCGGGAAACGGGTTCACTCCCTGGGCAGTGAGGTGGGCAGTGTCGCTTTCAGAGACCAGCACTGAAGGGGCAGCTGGGAAACTGAAACTCAGAAAGGGAACATCTCAACGGATGCTTCCTGCAAGCCATGGCCCGGTGAGGACCAAGAGGGCAGCCCTGGAGTGTGCCTGCTGCGGGAGGCTGGTGGCTGGGGATTTTTGCACAAGGCAAGGTGGGAGACCCCCTAGACTCTTCTCTGGGTGGCACTCAGGCCCCTTCATGCACTGAGAAGCCTTTGGGAATATAATTGGGGTTGTGCAGAGGGGACTGGATTCACTGGGCAACACACACGGGTAAGGGTGTGGCTTTGCATGGGAGGATGTGGTGATTGGAAGAATCTGATTGTGTTTTCCAGTGGCTTGTGGAATAGCACAGCGGTAGGGCGTTTGTCTTGCACGCAGCCAACATGGCCGACCCGAGTTCAATTCCTCCGCCCCTCTCGGAGAGCCCGGCAAGCTACCGAGAGTATCTCGCCCGCCCGGCAGAGCCTGGCAAGCTACCCGTGACGTACTCGATATGCCAAACACAGTAACAACAAAGTCTCCAATGGAGACGTTACTGGGCCCGCTCGAGCAAATCGATGATCAACGGGAGGGCCTTTACTTTTTACTTTACTTTAGTGGAATCTGGTTGTGTTTTCCAGTGGTTGGAGGAATCCGATTGTGTTTTCTGATGGTTGGAGAAATCTGATTGTATTTTTCAGTGGTTGGAGGAATCTGATTGTGTTTTCCAGTGATTAGGGGAATCTGATTGTGTTTTCTGGTGGTTGGAGGAATCTGATGGTGTTTTCTTTGGAGGGGGGTGGGTAAAGTACATGGCTTGCATGGTGAGGACCGGGGCCCCATCCTCAACACCCCCAAACGGAGAGAACAAAAGAACAAGAGTCAAATAAGACCACAGAGAACTCCACGAAAAACTCGGCATTTACATTCCTTGATTTTTGCTCTTTGAAAGAAGTCAAATTCTTCTTGAAGAATCCCTGGGCCTCAAAGCCACCTGAGCATGTCAGCACCACAGTTTAGGGCAAGAAAATAGCATCTACGAGGGAAGGGAAGGGTGCGAAGGATCCCCAGAGATCAGCAATGTGTCTCTCTGGCCTGCGTCAGGTGGGGGGACCAAGCGTGTACTCTAGGACGCATGTAAGGGGGCCGACCCATCTCATCCTGGGGTCTGAGGTGGACAGAGTTGAAGCTGATCCAACACGCATGGAAGCACCCATGCTTTACAGGCCTTTGTGTCAGCTGGCCAGGAAAGCCCCGGCTGTGGGACATAAAGATCCTGCTGTTCTAGAAGGAGGTCACATGTGGCTAGTGCCCCCAAGAACTGAAGGAGCTCGAGAGAAGAGGCCAGGAGGAGTATCTCCTGAGTACGAACTGGCCTAAGTTGATCGTCCTCAAATAGCAGGTCCAGAGAGAGAGAGAGAGAGAGAGAGAGAGAGAGAGAGAGAGAGAGAGAGAGAGAGAAGAGGGAGTTAAGCTTTTGCCTTACAAGCAGCTGACCCCAATTCAGCCTCCAGAATAGCACATGGTTGTCTTCCCTGCAACCCAGAACTACCAGGAGCAAACCCCCAAGTGCAAGGACCAGAGGGAAGCCCCGAGCACTGCCAGGTGTGGCCCAACTCCATCCATAGAGAAGTCATAAAATACAATTTCCCTAAAGCTCCATGAGATGTCTCCTACAGCCAGCAGAAAATCTAAGTCTTGGGACCCTAGCAGACTGGGCATGTGTGTTCAGGATTAGCAGGAAGTCTGCCCCAATGGTGACTCTCAACGTCCCACGATGACATATGAACACGTGGGAATGGATCAAAGTCATCGCTGACTTATTGACCAGTTCAACCTCCCCATAGCAGTTTGGAGGTGAAGGCAGAGTCCAGACAATTCCTTACCTGGCACTTTCCTTCCGGAACCTTCCGCTGGCCATTGGCCACTGTTCCCAGTGGCACCTCTCGAGGGTTCCCGAGAGCATCTTTTGTACAGCAGCTGTTCCTCTCTGCCATGGGCGCCAGCAACCCAAGCTTGCATCTGGACCCATTCCTTACAGAGCTCAACAATATGTTGGTTCCCAGCGAACTTAGGATTTTAATTCATTTTCCCTCATTGCTGCTGAGGAAGGAGTCACATTTTTAAATGTGTGATGACATAAGGCTGTTCATTATTTATACATTCTGTAGCAGACTATAAATTTTACTTTGGACATATATCGAGACTCTGAAGGCATGGTGGTGGCAAACACATAAATCATGGTTACAGTTATTAGTCTAAATGTAACCCCACGCAGGTTCTAGATCCAAACCTTTAAAATCCATGGTAGTCGAAGCCTTGCTGCATAGCTTCTGTCTGATTTTATTAAAGGTTCTCATTATTATTTATATGCTTGGAGCATTATGCTTCTAGCCCTGTGACTCCGTCCTGGGTTCATTATTTTGAGATGTCGGTAGAGACACATATGGGAGAAGTAAAGGGTGGGATGGGGGAGGTCTTGGTAAAATATTATCCAAAAAAAAAAAAAGGCAAAACGAATGGGTGTTGTATTTCTTTGTGCTCTGACTAATTCATGCGATGATTTAGTTAATTTAGTTCCCAAAGGCCTTGTCCTCAGCACCAATTGACATTCATTTGAAACAAATAAAACTGCAGCAAGAGTTGTGTCAGCTGAATTATAAATTAGCCAAAGGGCAACTGAATCAGCCGGATTCCCAGGGCTGCCACCAGACCGAGCCTTTCACAGACCAGAAGCGCCTAGATTGACCCAGGCAGCACGGCACTGAGCAACCTCAGTGGAAATGGTGTTGAGGGTTGCTCAGACTCATTGGGGACCTGCAGGCTGATGAGCTGAGCAGGGATCCTGGGAAGGCTAATGGCAGAAGGAGGCTGGTGGGTGACCTAGGGGCCAGGCATGGTCAGTGTGGAAGAGGGGGGTGAAGCACTCAGGGTCCCTCACTGATGCCCAGGAAAGACTCCTGAGCAGGAGACAGAAAGAAGAAAGTGATGTGTGTGAGAGAGAGAATCATCTAATGGGATCCCTGTAACTGCCTAGGCAGAAATGAGAGAGAGAGAGAGAGAGAGAGAGAGAGAGAAAGAGAAAGAGAGAGACAGAGATAGACAGAAAGACAAAGAGACAGAGACAGAGAGACAGGCAGAGACAGAGACAGAGAGACAGAGACAAAGAGATAAAGAGAGACAAAGACAGAAACACACAAAAGACAGAGACAGAGAGAAAAAGAGACAGAGACAGAGAGACAGAGACAGAGAAGCTCCATTCTCCAAGATGAGGTCCTCATCCTTGGTAAAAATACAGTGTCTTGTTTAATTGGGAGCTCTCATGATCACTACTGTATCTCTGCAGCCCTCCTGGGAAGAGTGAGGTTTTTTTAATTTGGGGACTACACCTAGCAATACTCAGGGGTTACTCCTGGCTTTACATTCAGGAATCACTCCTGGCAGACTTGGGGACCATAGGAGATGCCGGGGATCAAACCCAGGTAGGCAAGCTACCCCCTGTACCATTTCTCTGACACCTGGAGGTGGGACTTGGAGGAGATGATTTAGGATGGCTGAGATCAGGAGAGTAGAGTTTCTATGATGGGTTCAGTGACTTCACAAAAAAGAGGGGGGAGAGAGAGAGAGAGAGAGAGAGAGGACGACGGTTGGCGAGAAGATAGCACAGCAGGCAGGGCACTTGCCTTGCAAACATTTGACCGAATTTAATCTCTGGCACCCTAGATTGTCCCTGAGCTGGAGTGCACTCTCCCTGAGTGCAGAGCCAGGAGTAAGCCCTGAGCACTGCTGGGTGTGGTCAGATAAATGGGGGTTGGGGGTGAAGTGCTTGTGTCATCCCAAACCCTGAGCCCAAGTCAGAAGGAAGCAGAGAAACTGTAGCTGTAATCGGGTCCCGGGGCTCTAGGCATGAGTCGGGCTGGAAAACTCCTTCCTGCTCTGCCCCCTAGTCATGCTTGTTTTCCTTTGAAGAATAATTAAGATTTAATGGCATATTTTCACAGTTTTTTGTCTGCCTGCTTTCTGGCTGCCTACTGTGCCGAATGCGTGCGTTTGATCCCGGTCATTACAAGAACTGTACAGTAATTGCCTATCTGGTGGCTGGCTAATGGGGGTCCCCAGAGAGCAGGGGCTGCTCGTTTGAAGTTCCTCTTGTTTACTGTTGGGCCTCTGGTTTAATCTGTAGCATCAGAGAATCCTGCACAATTACGGGGAGCTCTGGGCTCCTCTCCTTGGGAGGCAGACCCCAGGGAAGTGAGTTTCTGTTCCTTTTCTTTCCCTGGGGGTTGGTTGGTTTCATCTTTGCTTACCAGAAAAAATGGGCCCCTGGGTGGAGCCTGAAATGACTTTGTATCAAGGAGCTGGGGACCAGGAAACAGCATATCTTGGCTCTGACCAATACGTTTCAGCTGGGATAGCTCTGCGCTTTCTTTACATCTCTCTCTCTCTCTCTCTCTCTCTCTCATTGAATCACCGTGAGATACAGTTACAAAGCTTTCATGATTGAGTTTCAGTCATACAATGGCTGAACACCCATCCCTCCCACCAGTGCACATTCTCTACCACCAATGTCCCCAGTATAACCCCCATCCCCACAGTCCCCTGCCTCTATGGCAGACAATTTTCCCCATACTCTCTACTTTTGGGCATTACAGTTTGCCATATAGATACTGGGAGGTTATCACGTTTGGTCCTTTACTTCCAGCATACATCTCCCATCCCAAGCAATTCCTCCAACCATCATTGACTTAATGATCCCTTCTCCATCCCAGCTGCCTTCTCCCCCCCGCTCACAAGTCAGGCTTCCAACCATGGAGCAATCTTCCTGGCCCTTGTGTCTACTGTCCTTGGGTGCCAGTCTCCTATTATGTTATTTTATATTCCACAAATGAGTGTAGTTCTATGTCTGTCCCTCTCTTTCTGACTCATTTCACTTTAGCATGATAATCTTCATGTCCATCCACTTATAAGCAAATTTCATGACCTCGTCTTTCCTAAAATCTGCATAGAATTCCATTGTGTAGATGGAATACTATGTCAGATGACTATAACAGTCATCTGTTCTCAACATCCCTTACCTCTTAACGGATCATATCTGCTTCAAAAGCATCTTACTCGACACACGTGAACGTGGTGGCAGCCCCTCCACCCACCATCCACTTGTACCCTCGTGATAGAGCACAAACTTGTTCACTCCAGTCGCAGGAGTCTGACACCAGCTAAAGTGGTCTCTGAATGCCTGGACCCTAGCTGAGCACACTTCTCAGCCTCTGGGTGAGGGGTCAGATGCTTTTGCAGAAGCAAGAGAAAGTTCCCTGGGGGACACTAACATTGTCAGCTTACAAAATTTAAAAAAAAATCACCAAACTCAATTTTAGGTCCCAGAGTTCTGACCCCTTTTCTTCCCAAACCCTTCTCTCCAGAAAACTTGGAATTGGAGAATGTTCCTGGAATAGGAGTTTACTGAGTACAAGGAGGGAACCGATCGCCAGAGGGTGTGTGTGTGTGGTGGGGGGGGGGGGGGGGGCAGGGGGGGAGGGATTAGTACAGGCAGACGCAACAGGCCGAAGGACAGCTTCGAGATCTCTGACTGGGATGGTTGAGAGCAACTTCAGCACTTCAGCAGCATTGAGGGTAGAGCTTTGACAACAATAGAGTTTTGCAAAAAGGATTTAAGCATAGCTAATTGGAGCCTTGCCCGGGATGAATGTCTGAGTATGGAATGTGAGGGTCTCACCTGGCTTACCAGGGTAGAGTCAGAGATACATAATCAAAGATTAAGAGAGAAAAAGAAACATATTGGGCCATGAGGCTGCACTCCTAGGTCCAGAGAGGTAAGACCATAATTTCTATTCCAGATTTAAAGAGCTTGGGAAAAAGAACTCTGATTTTATGACTTCTGAAGCAATCGACACGGAATTATCCATGGCCAGAATAGGGCCTCCCCCAGCCCACTGGAGATGTGTTATTTATTCGAGCAATATCAAGTTGGAAAATTTTGCACCACCAATAAATTTTTAAGTTCAACAACAACAAAAAATTCATGATTTTGACAATCCTCTGGTCTCATCAATAGTAAGAACTTCCTTTCCTGGTGAGGCTCAATTTTCAGACCGAGTTTGTATAATCTTCACAATAGTGCCACTAGACGTACCTAGTCTTGTTATTAATTTTCTTTTTCAAAGAGAGAGAGAGAGAGAGAGAGAGAGGAGAGAGAGAGAGAGCAGAAATAAAATTGACAGCCTGTGTCAGCGGCGGGGCTGAGCTTCAAATGGAGGCTGTGGATCCCCAAGCTCTCCAAGATAATGAGACATACCCAATGATAACATAATTTCATGGTTTCAGTGGCGCATAATTAAGTACCCATGTCTAAGGTTCAGAATGCTCCGCTCACTTGCGGGGCCCAAGATAACTCCTGTGAAATACCAGGTGCCGTGCAGCTTTGAATTGCACGAATTACCACCATCATCTTTTCAGGTGGGCGGGGATGTCGGTTGCCAGCTCTCAGACAGGGCAGAAAATTCACCCGTTAAATAGTTTGCCTGAGGTCAAATAGCTGATAAGTGACAGTTTGCCAGGGCGGGCTCACCAGCGAGCGCCAGTTCCTTCCAGGCGAATGTCCTATCCTTAGGTGAACTCATTTGAAATTCTCGGGCAACTTCTGCCTGGCTATTCATCCTCCACGCCCCCCCCACAAGAACCAGGAGCCCTAAGTCCAATTTAGAAACCCCTTATTAGTCTAATAAGACTTCAGTTCCATCAGCGTAATTGGCAGGGCCCTTCTATTGCCTACAGTCTAATGACTTGATCCTGGATTCCTCATTACGGGCCTTGGGAAGGGAGGCAGAAGGTGAAGAGAAGCGTCGGAGGAAGGGGCTGGCCTCCCCAACATCTGTCCTCAGAGGCTGAAAGTGGCCGCTCCAGGGCAGGGCAGCCCTGGGGACCTGGGAGGGGAGGTTGCTGTTAGTGCCTGCCTTGTCCTTCCCGCCTGGCAGAGCAGCTGGGAGTTGACTCCCACATGGCGCTGTTGGCATGAAAGACTTTCAAAGAACACCCCCCCCCCCCCCCACCCCCCGGGAGCCTCGGCGCTCAGTGGCCCACAGGGACTCCTGGCTTGGAGAAATCCCTTCTCACTACAGGAGTGTGAGACACAGCTGCTCGTTAGGACAATGACCCAAAACTGTGCACATCTGGCCACGTGTTTTTCCACATCGAATCTGGCCTCTCTTCCTTTTTCCTTTCCCTCCCTCCCTCCCTCCCTCCCTCCCTCCTCCTCCCTCCCTTCCTTCCTTCCTTCCTTCCTTCCTTCCTTCCTTCCTTCCTTCCCTCTTTCTCTCTTTCTTTCTTTCTTTCTTTCTTCTTTCTTTCTTTCTTTCTTTCTTTCTTTCTTTCTTTTCTTTCTCTATTTTCTCTCTTTCTTTTTCTATTTCTTTTTTCTCTCTTTTTCTTTCTTCTCTCTTTTCTATTTCTTTCCTCACTATTTCTTTCTTTTTCTCTCTGTCTTTCTTTTTCTCTCTTTTTCTCCATTTCTGTTCTTTCTCTATTTTCTCTTTCTTCCTTTCTTTTCTATTTCTTTCTTTTATCTCTTTCTTTTTCTTTTCTCACTATCTTCCTTACTCCCTTCCTTCCTTCCTTCCTTCCCTCTTTCTCTCTTTCTTTCTTTCTTTCTTTCTCTATTTTCTCTTTCTTTTTCTATTTCTTTTTCTCTCTTTTTCTTTCTTCTCTCTTTTCTATTTCTTTCCTCACTATTTCTTTCTTTTTCTCTCTATGTCTTTCTTTTTCTCTCTTTTTCTCCATTTCTGTTCTTTCTCTATTTTTCTCTTTCTTCCTTTCTTTTCTATTTCTTTCTTTTATCTCTTTCTTTTTCTTTTCTCCCTCCCCTCTCTCCCTCCCTCCCTCCCTTTCTTTCTTTCTTTCTTTCTTTTCCTTTTCTTCTTTCTTCCATACTTGGTAATGTCAGGGGTTACTTCTGTCTCTCCACGCAGGAATTACTCCTGAAAGTGCTCAGGAGATTGTATGGGATGCCGGGGATAGAATCTGGGTGTGTTGCATGCAAGTCAAGTACCCACTACTGTTCCAACCCCTTTTCTTTATTGGTTTTGGGGCCACATTCCAGTGATGCTCAGGTGTCACTCCTGGTGTGTCTCAGAGAACAAAATGTGGTGCCAGGGACCGAAACTGGATTGGCTGTGTGTGAAGGTAAATGCCCTCCCCACTGCCCACTGTCCTTCCTATCACTTGGGCCCAAATTCTGGCTTTTTTTTGTCTAGAAAGTATTACAGATACATTCTTTTTTACCTTCAGAACAAATGTCAAGTTTCCAATGATCTTGTTAGGCCCAATTTCTAGAAATTATTGTGATAACCCCCTGGCGCACAACATTTTTAACAAGGAATAACTATCTTGGGAAGACAAATGGCTAAGAAAATTTTGTTAGATTTTGGGTTTTAAAAGGCCTGTTTTCAGTCTGGTTATGTAAAAATGGCAGGCATCACCCACATCTTGGAAGGTGCTGCAAAATTTTCTAGAGTAGAAGGAGACAGGATTGACTCTGTCCTCAAAAGTCTCTGAGAGGAATTCCTAATCCTGCTCCTGAGTCATATTTTGCCCTCCTGAGCCTTGCTGTGATGTGATGAACAAATGCTTTCTCATAGAGGCGGTGCATACTTGCAGATATGACACACTATGATGTTTATGTACATTGCTGCCATTGATTTAATTAGTATATTTATTACTTCCCATGATTTTGTGTATGAAAACATGTAAGATCTGCCCTCTGAAAGTTATGCATGTTGCAAAGTTTGGACACTCATTGCTAAATGGTCTATTATGCCCCCTTTAGTCCCAACTTCCCTTATTTCCATAAGTTCTCAGACACATGAAAAGAGTTTGGTTAGTTTTACTGTACTCTGTTTACTTATAACTAGTACCCATGGCCACTCCTGCACATATTCTAACAACATTCTAACAATACTGCTCCCGGCTGGATTAAACAGCTTGTTCATGAAAAATGCTTCCAATTCTCTCTCTCTCTCTCTCTCTCTCTCTCTCTCTCTGTCTCTCTATCTCTGTTTCTCTCTTACACACACACACACACACACACACACACACTCTCATGCTCCACTTTTTTTTGTTTTTTTTTTCTTTTTGGGTCACACCCAGCGATGCACAGGGGTTACTCCTGGTTCATGCACTCAGGAATTACTCCTAGCCGTGCTCGGGGGACCATATGGGATGCTGGGAATCAAACCTGGATCACCCGCATGCAAGGCAAACGCCTTACCTCCTGGGCTATCGCTACAGCCCCATCATGCTCCATGTTTTATTTCTCCAAAAATAAATTTTAAAATGTAGATTCAGATCCTATGGTTTATAATACTGTTAATAATGGTTTCTCATGTGCATAATTCCAACACCTTACTCATTGCCTCTGTACCCACCTTTCTCATCCGAGGGCCCCAATGCCTCCCTTTGGTTCCCCCCCCCCCCCCCCCAACTCAGTTGTGCATGGATTGGTTCTTGGGTTGTGTTGCCTTGGGCCCTGGATTGCTACCTTGCTATGCATCTTTATGTCCCACACGTGAGACATCATCTGATCCTTTTATTTGGATTGACTTTGACTGGCGTGAGGTTCTCTAGGTCATGCTCCATGCTGTGTGGGGCATGAGGGACCCCAGTGCCAGCTCTTCTAGTCTCTTCCACATCAGCCAAGTTTTCTCAAGGGGACAATTCAAAGAGCCCCACCCACAGCTCTGCCCGTGACCAACCCTCAGGAGAGAATTCCTCTCTAGATATCACATGAAGTTCATCTACTCCAAGTCCAATATTCTTATTATTGATCCTTTTCAACCCTCGCTGTCCCGGTTGACCAGCTCTTTCAGGAATTAAAAGCGAAATAACATCTATGCACAAGAAGGAACCATTTCCACCCCACCGTCCTGCAGGGATGCTTGCGTCATTGTGAGGAGGGCTCTGGGCAGACTGTTCAGCTGCCACCTCCTCGAGACTCCATTTCTGAAGCAGAGGCTTTGCTCAGAAAGCATCATTAGGAACTCAGTTCAGCTTCGCAAACGCGTGCACCTTGGGGACTCTCCCCAAACTGAGTTCTTCCACTTCGTTCCGACTCACAAGTCATTCCATCAGCCGATCTGTGGGTAGAACAGTGGGAAGCCAGCCATTGTGGCCAGGGCAATGTAGAACCAGTTTGGCTTCTGGAAGAGGCAATTCAGCGCCAGCACGGCAGGTGTATATCCTGGATATGCTGGTGAAACTCCCCCCATCTCAACGCTTCTGTCTTCTCCACTCTTTCCCGTTTGGCTTCTGACCCCCAAGATCCCTAGGGGCAGCCCAGGATTTGAGCAAGAGATGTGGGGAGTCTATCCCAAGCCCTGAAATGAGGACCTCTGGCAAATCACTCTAGTTTCAAATAAGGATGCGAACGGAGAGGCTCAGAGCCTGAGCAAAACATCAAAAAGAAAGAAGAAAGGAAACCAGCTCGTTCTTATCCACTCGAATGCAGCTCAGAGGTCCAAGAGTTCAGCCTCGTAGAGCAGCTCTGTGGCTTCAGGGGCCCAGGTCTTTTCTAACATGATTCTCCCACCATCCTTGACAAATAGACCTCCTGGTGACAAGGAAGCTTCCTCAGCTCCTGCCATCAAAACGGGATTCCAAAGCCACAGGAAGAAGGAAAGGCAGAAATAGGATATGCCTCTTTCTCTTAAGGGAGCTTCCCCACAAAGCCCTACATATCTGCCTTTGACTGTATTTATCCACACCTACATTCCAGGAAAACTGGAAGAGAGAAATATCTGGAGTCCTGAGGCTGATGTGACTCTTTGGGTCTGTGGGTCTCATGGAAAGGCTGGAAGATGGATGGATGTGTGAGTTGTCAAATCTGTTCCAAGTCCGTAAACATAAAGAAGGTTGCTCTGACTCCCAGGTATGCCCCCACCCCCCATCAGAACATTCACCCCTCTCTCTGCCCTATCTATCCTCCTTCCCAATCCTCCATCAACACCCCATCCATAAGAGAGAGGGGGGTGCAGACCCCCTCAAGAGAGGGATAACCTGGCTCCTGGTTCGTCTCAGGCATGTGTTTGCTCTCACTTTTTTTTTTCTTTTTTGGGTCACATCTGGTGATGCTCAGGGGTTACACCTGGCTCTGCACTCAGGATTTACTCCTGACGGTCTTCAGGGGACCATATGGGATGCTGGAAATCGAACTTGGCTTGGCCACGTGCAAGGCAAACACCCTGTCCACTGTGCTATCGCTCCAGCCTCTGCTCTCACTTCTTTCTAGAAAATTTCTAGTGTCATTGGTTCAAATCTCTTGGTGCAAAGCAGAAACACGTTGGGGATTTCCCAGCCGCCCTCACCCAGGTCCTGGTGAGTCACAGGGACCCTGTGGAAAGTGGAAGAATGAAAAGCACCCCAAGGGAAAGTGCTCAAGTCCCACTGGGAGAAGATAGAGGGAAAGAGGAGGCAGGGGCGGCTCCTGGGCTTCTCTCGGGCCTTCAATTTGGTAGGAGCTCAAGCTAATGGGCTCACAGGGGCTGTGTGGATCAGCACCCAGCTGATCAACCTCAGCAAATAGACCTCCTGGTGACAAAGAAGCTTCCTCAGCTCCTGCCATCAAAACGGGATTTCAAAGCCACGGGAAGAAGGAAAGGCAGAAATAGGAGATGCCTCTTTCTCTTAAGGGACTTAAGCAGCTTTATCGGAACCCAAACCCTTTTTTAAGGAGCTGCAACAGAATTGGCAAATCCCTGGATTCAGACTCTAGCGGTGTCTCCCGGTGCTGGACCCAATCCCTGAGCTGAGCCCCAGCTTCTGTGAGAAAGACACGTTTGATGGAATGAATGAAGGGCGGCTCCCTCCGAATTGCCGGTTCCTTCCTGCCCAGGGGCCCCTCCCCAGTCCCAGGGCAAGGCTCTGTCTGCCCAACACATGCACAAAGGCAAGGTGGGAAACCCTCATGTGGCCCCGCTGGAACTGCAGCTGATGCCGGTGGTGGAAGGGTTCGTTCCCCACATCCCAGCCAGGGCGGCCCAGCGAGATTGAGATTGAGTTATTCCACACAAAGGCTTCACAGGAGGAAGAGGGAAAATGTTGTTTGGATTCAAGGCTCCCCCCTGCCCCCCTTTTCCTGTCGTTTCAAACACAATAATACACATTTTCATCAGAAGCTAAATGATAGTGCTTACAGTGTTTAATATCTGAATTCAATTATGTTTTTGAAGGCTTATTACCATAGTAAAAGGCAAAGTATTTCAGAGACTTTCCAAAGGCATCAGGGTACAATGGGTGGGGGAAAGGACACATTGTTAAGGAAACTATACACCAGATAAAGGAAAGAGACTTTGAGACTAGAGAGAGAAAAAAAAAAGAAAGATAAAAGAGAGAGGGAGGGTGGGGGTGACAGCTGGAATTGCCTGGTGGGTGTGAGCTTGCATGCCTGAGTGAGGCCCATGTTCACTCCCTGGCGATGCAGGGCCCCTGAGCATCACAGGGAATCTCCCCCTCCACGCCACCCCCCTTAGCAATGTGGAGGGATTTCCCCCAGTGCCACTGGGTGTGGCCCCCCAAGGAGAAAAAGAAGAAGCGGGGGAAGAAGGGAGAGAAATGAAAAGCAGGGATCCGTGTTTTTATAAAATAGTGGGAGGATGAAGAACTAGAAAGGTCGATGTCTTCTAATATGAGCCCCCACGCTCCCCACCCCCCCAGCTTTTGTTCCATCTCACCGTGAAGCTAATGCCCTCCAGCCCATTCTCTGTGTTTTATTGGAGATATTTGCCAAAAGGCAAATCTGTTTGCATCCCTGCAATGGACTCCCACTGCCCGGGGGATAAGGGTCAGGGTCCTTCCAACGGGTCACTGCTGCCCAAAGATGCGACATTCTCATCTTTGGCATAAGTCGATGTGGAGATAGATTTTATCACAGTAAATAATCCATACGTTCATTGTGTTATTTATCAATTCATTCGTAAGGGAGATGGGGAAGCTCCTTTGGCTTAAATGGACAAGAAATAAATATAGGGAGAATAACAAACTTGGAAAAATCACCCGTACAAGCTGTAATTATGGGTAAAAGACTGCCAGGGACCAGGATAGTCACATAGCCTCAAGCAGGGGCTCACAGATCATTAATTCACTAGAGAGTGGTCTGGGCATGGCTAGAGCCAGTGTGAAAGTGTGGTATCCCCAAGAACAGGACAAACCCCCAGGTGCCTCCTTATCCATGGCCTGGAAAGACCCAACACCACTTCTGCCATGTTTATTCTCAATTACAAATACACAGGCCCTCCCGTTGATCGTCGATTTGCTCGAGCGGGCCCAGTAACGTCTCCATTGGAGACTTTGTTGTTACTGTGTCTGGCATATTGAATACTCTCAGTAGCTTGCCGGGCTCTCCGGGGGCTGGAGCGATAGCACAGCGGTAGGGCGTTTGCCTTGCACGCAGCCAACACGGCCAACCCGAGTTCGATTCCTCCGCCCCTCTCGGAGAGCCCAGCAAGCTACTGAGAGTATTCGATATGCCAAACACAGTAACAACAAAGTCTCCAATGGAGACGTTACTGGGCCCGCTCAAGCAAATCGATGATCAATGGGAGGGCCTTTTACCTTTTTTTTACCTTTTACAAATACACAACTTCATTGATTCATAAAAAAGAGAGATATTAGGGGACACTTGACAAAACTGCCCTGTACTCGTCAGGATGACCCTGGAGAGCCCCCTGGTGTGAGGGGGCTGTATTGAGTGGTATTTGGATTTCTCTATGGAAAAATGGACTGGGAATTAAACATCATCGGCATCTCCTTGAAGTGCTTTGGGAGGTTTGAGTCACTGTGCTGCGTTTATGTAAGACAATAGCTTTGTTTTGGGGAAAGACACAGAAATCACAAGTAACTAATGCCAAATGATTTAGGAAGAGATATAAATATTAAAACAAATGCGTGATCCTATGTATGCACACTGTACCTTAAATATGTTTGTACATCCATGTGTACATGGATGCATATACACCAGCCAGCATTATACTCACTTAGGTACACACATACATCGTTATATATGGACATACGCAGAGACTCGTATGCACATGTGAAAACACACATGTGCTCATGTACACATGAATATACCCATGCACAGATACACAAATATGTGGTCACATGAGTATATACATATAAAGAATAGGACCATGAGGATATGCAATACATATATGTTCATATATGTACATGTTCATACCTACATGAACACAGATATATATAGGTATATATATACACAGATAGAGACAGGACATGGGCAAACATGTCTGTGCATGTCTGAGCACACATATGTACACATGGTTATGCGTGCATGGAAACTGACATACATGTGCCTGAGTAGACACGTGGGTGCATATAGACACACAAACAGGAAAAAGGGCAAAATGTCAATGCTTTGATTTTTTTAATTTAATTAATTTTTTTGCTCTTTGGGCCACACCCAGCAACGCTCATGGGTTACTCCCAGCTCTGCACTCAGGAATCACTCCTGGCAGTGCTCAAGGGGCCATATGGGATGCCGGGGATGCGGGTCAGCCACGTGCAAGGCAAGTGCCCTCCCCACTGTGCTATTGCTCTGGCCCCAAATGTCAATGCTTTGAGCTTGGGGTTCATGGCTCCTACAGGACTCCCTGCTGCCAGGCCCCTGGGGTAGAGTCTGCCTAGTAACTAGGGATTTTCTTGGTCCCAGTCTTAAAGTACAAAGCTCCGCCCCCTGTGGGAGCCCAGAGCTAGAACTGGGTCATATCTGCCTGACCACTTCCTCCTGCACAGAATGAGCCTCACCCCGAAATCCAGATACCTGAGACCTTTGAACGTCTGGATTCACCATGTTGGGCCCTCTAGCCAGACCCTGCTCATACCCGTTTCCACCCACCCCTGCCTGCACGGGTGCTGGTGAATAAATGAACTCACTGACCTCTTGGGACTGATTATAGAGCAGAATGCTTTTGCGGCTGGGAGCAAAAGTGCCCTTCACAGCCCACCCATTTGATGATCAAATATCATCTGGTCTCTTGACAAATGTCTGCCAAGAAAACGCTCTGCCTGAAGGATTATCAAGGCTTTAAAAATCATCTTTATCTTTGCCATCATTAATGCTTCTTCTCTATGAAATTGTGGGAAGTGCTGAAGAGTAGAAAGGGACCCCCCCAGGTCCCTCCCTCCCTCCTGACCGCCTTAACACGTTTAGCTCTGATCTGTTTTGCTGAGAAGGAGAAAAAGAAAGTGGGGTTGGTGGTGGAGGGGTGGTGACAGGAGGATGATGCTCTCGTTTATCTCTCTGGATGAATGATTATCAGTTGGCATCATTCTTTGTTGGTTACATAATGGTGCCATATTCCTGGACTGTCAGCCAACATCCTACAATCAAAATATTGCCTTTAATTTTTTTTTTTTGCTCAGCTCTTTCTGGGAAACCTCCACGAAGCAAGTCCCTCTCTTCCCATCAGGCAGGCCAGTGGTGGTCCTCACAAGCCAAGAGGGGGCTGTGGATCTTAGACGCCTCTGTCTCAGTGCTCCTCGGCATCAGCAGTCTTGAACAGGAACATTTATCAGGCCGGAGTCCCAGGCGAAGGCCAGATTCTCAGGAAGGGAGCAGATCCCAATGACAAAGAAATTCGGGGATGCAGATTCCTCTCCATCTTCCATGGACCACTCGGAACAAAGAGGAAGTCAGTGTCATGTTCACATTTATGCTCGCCATGTTTTGACAAATGATGTTGGGGACAACCTTTCTAAGGAAGGATTCAGTTCTTGGCTGGGCATATTGAACAACACGAATGACAAATGTTTGCAGCCCAGGAAGGCTACGGGGATTAGGCAGGAGATGGGGATATGATGTGGTGAATTTTAGAGTCAGGGAGAGCTCCACGGCAGAGGAATGAAGAATGTGCTCCAATCATGGGCCTGAATGACATCAGGAAGGAAAGGGGGATGGAGCCCCTAGAACAGGAGTGTGGGGACAAATGCTCTGGGGGCAGATGTTGGTAGTCTTCCTAGATGTCCCACCTACATCCTTGGCCAACAACGCTAATCAAGTCACTTCTCTGACCTTTGATTTAAGAGATGTGCTCTCAAAACCCTGGACCCATCCCTCCAAGAGGAAGAGAAAATTCTTCGGAATTTCCTCAATCCTGGCCCAAATTCTACATCTGTGATTCTGGGCCAGAGAACCATGGCGGTCCACCCCTCAGCCCCCTCCTCATCCCTTCTTGACCCAGCTCATGGGACAACTAGCAGGTTGATACCCATGTGTACCACCAGTGACTCACACTTGGCAGTGACTTAACTCAGGTTGAGGCAGCCACGTCAATGTGTCAAGCGGGATGAAGGCAAATTGAAACAGCACTTCTGGGAATGTGAAGGAGGGTGCCATTTGGAAGACAGACCCTTCCTGGAAGAGTTCACCATCCTTGAGTCGTTGAAATGCAGTTCAACGTCCTTGAGTTGTTGAAATGCAGTGAGGGATATTGATCTGACTTCTGCATACTGATTCTACTGAGTGAGTAGACTCAGTGGCATTATCCTAACAGCCAATAGGTCTATCCATGAAGGACAACCAATACCATGTTTGAGCAATTCTGAGAGAGTCTTCAGGAATAAGGAAGCGCAAGTCCCAGATATCTCACACGATCAAGAGGAACACAGTTATGTCAAATTATTACAGAGCCAGACACTTACTGAACTTAATATGTGATACACAAAGCCTAAGGCTAATTAAGGACCCTACATGGGTTAGTGGTTGCCTGGAGCTGGGATGTGAACAAGGGTGAACTTGAGGAAGTCTTCCTAGGGGCACAGAAATGGTATAGAATTGCATTATGGAGATGCCCACGCAACTCTGTAAATTCAGGACAGGTTGAGGCGAATTCACAAAACAAGTGAAATCTAGGTGAGATAAATAACAATACCTCTCTGGAGCTATTAGGAAGGACAGATGCTCTTGAATGGCCCTGCAGGACCAAGGCAGAATCTTTAGTCCAAATCCCTTGCACCAAGTCTCTACAACAGTGCCTTTATCCACTCCAACAACTCCCTTGTTGGTGGATCTTTCCTGGTCACATGAAAACCATTTTTCCCAAAAGGAGGGGGGAAAGATACAGAGACAGAGAGAGAGAGACAGAGAGATAGAGACACACAGAGAGAAAGACAGAAAGAGAGAGAGGGGAGAGACAGAGACAGAGAGACAGAAACAGAGAGATAGAGACACACAGAGAGAGACAGAAAGAGAGAGAGGGGAGAGACAGAGACAGAGAGACACACAGAGAGAGAAAGAGAGGGGGGGAGATACAGAGATAGACAGAGAGATACACACACAGAGAAGAGACAGAGACACAGAGACAGACAGACAGACACACACAGAGGAAGAGAGAGAGAGAGAGAGAGAGAGAGAGAGAGAGAGATGGCTTTTGGAACATTGTCGGACTGAAACCCAAAATCACGACAACTTTGTAACCGTGTATCTCACTATGATTCACTGAAACATTTTTTAAAAGAATGAATATAATAATAAAATACATAGCTTTTTGAAAAAAAAAGAAAAGAAAAACATCAGCCCAGGATGTTGCTTGTTACTGGGGATTGCACCAATACACGTTTGTTGTGTGTCTCTTGACACTCACATGAGGAGGATGTGACATCCCCCTGGTCTGTCCTCATTTCCACTCATCCCTGTTACCTTCAGGATGGCCCCGCACCCACCCCACACCCAGCAGGGAAGAAAGGCTGCGTCATTTCCACCTCAAAGAAAAAAGTTTCTTGCCAACTGTGATTTCTGATTGAGAAATGGAAACCTTAACAAGAATGGCCACTTTCAAGGGTGAACACATTTTGGAAAACAGACCGCATAAAAGCAAGATCAATCTAAAGACGCTGACGCAGGCTCGGAGCAGCTAATTAATTTACACTGCCACGAACACGGCAGACACATCTAAATTTTAGATTATTTTTATCTGAGAAAAGAAGCTCTTACTCAAGCCAGGCTTTTGTTGCTAAGCATTTAACAAAACAGACATTAAAGGAATTGGAGGAAGAAATTAAAGCGACCATACGGAATTTTTTTTTCTTTTTATGACAAATTGATGTCTCTTAAAACAATCCAAACAGTAGCGTTTTATGGGAGCACAACACTTGAGACAATTAAATTAATTGATGTGTGTGTTAAGACCAGCCAAGGCTGCTTCATGGGCTTTCATCTGAACAGGAAGGCAAAGTTAGGAATGGGTTTCTAGAACCTTCCTTGCAGAGGTGGTTTCCAGCTCATAGAGGGTGACTTGGGCTTTCGTGGAAGGCTGGGTTTCTGATTTGGGAAGTTTTATTCTGCAATGAAATAAAGGGGCAAGTAAAAAGCTGGACGTCTGCAAATTGGCCTCATCAGCATCTTTGGTTCTTCTTTTTCTGATGAGATCTCAATTTCCCTCCAGAATCCCCCTTTCCTGCTTAGTTAAGACTGCATCATGATACTCACTGAATGACTGCACCCCAGTGAGAAACTGAGTACTTGGTGAAGGTCTAGACGCCCAAGCTGACAGCCCAGCCAGCATAACCCTGGTTCCTGGGGTTCTCTCTGCAGCCACTGCAAAAAAAAAAGCCAGGCAGGGTATTGGTTTGCTTGTTTTAGACTTTGTATTTTCAAAATGTCTTCAAAAAAATCAAAGAAACCCTTGAAGACATTGTAGACATGATCATCTATCCGAATACCCTTTGTTTACATGGGCAGAGCCAGGCAAGCTCTCCATGGCGTATTCGATATGCCCAAACCAGTAACAATAACGGGTTTCATTCCCCTGACCCTGAAGAACCTCCAGTCATTGGGAAAGATGAATAAGGAGAGGCTGCTAAAAATCTCAGGGCTGGGACGAATAGAGGCATCACTGGTGCCCGCTCGAATAAACGGCTAACAACGGGATGACAGTGATACAGTGATACCCTTTGTCTACCGTCACAGCTGATTTGCTTTTGTTTGGGGTGGGACTCACGTCATGGTGCTCACTGCTCACTTCTGAGCCTGCATTTAGGGACTGTTCCACCTCTAAAGCAGTGCTAAGAGGTTGCGAAGGGAGTTCCCAGGGGTGCACAGCCACTGGGGGTGTTTCTCTATCTCTCCTCTTTGTCTGTCTCTGTCTCCTGGTGTTTGTCCTCTCCCCTCTCCCTCTCACCCTCCCTCCATCCCTCTCTTTCTCTCATTCACTGTCTCTCTCTCCCTCTCTCTCCCTCCCCCTCTCTCACTCTGCCTCCCTGTCTCTCTTCCTCTTTTTCTCTGTCCCTCTCTCCCCCTTTCCTTCTCTGTCTCTGTCTCTGTCTCTGTCTCTGTCTCTCTCTCTCTCTCTCTCTCTCTCTCTCTCTCTTTCTCTCTCTCTTCTCTCTCCCCACCTTTCCCCCCCATAAAGCATTTCAGGAGATCACTCACATGCCATCAGATGAATAATGCCCTCCTGATTTTGACAAAGAAGAGAAAAACGCAGAAAGCAAAAGGTTTCCTGACTTCTCCCTGCCTAGCCCCCACCCCCCACCCCCCACCATCAAACAAACAAGCAACAACAACCCAAATCCCATGAATAGCAATACTATGCAAATCCACCTCACCTCCAGCCAGAGTTTATATGCATTACGAATATGTGCATTAGGAATACAATGTGCATCAAGAATAAGTCCAAATAAAGACAACGTCTAAAACTCAGAAAGGAGGCACAGAAGAAGCAGGTCGAGGAGCGGCTATGGATGCTCTGGAGAGCCTCCCCCAGGTCAAGGGGTTCCCAGGAGGAGCACCAGCACCCGGCGTTCGCATTCACACGGCCCCTTGCCGCTTCTCTTGGGGTCTCCTTCCGAGCTCCCCATGATCTCTCTCCGGGTTTTTGCTCTAGGCCAGGCTCCTCCCTTGAAACGAGTCAAACCCAGCTTCTCACAAAGCAACCACCAGGTACCGCCCAGATCACAACCCCAGCCAAGACCATCATTTGGGGTGGGTTACGTTTTTGAGGGCTACGGTCATGTTAGGGACACTCCTACCCCCTCTCACATGCCACCCTGTTCTCTCTGACAGTTCCTGACGGTCATGGGGTGGGTTCGAAGCCAGCCTGACCCAGGATGGCACAGGGACAGAAGTCACTTTGTATCAGCCACCCCCTTCTGGTGCCCGGATAGCCGAGTCCTCGTCTCTCCGGAGCAGACAGTCCTGCTCTCTTCCTCCTCCTTCCCGTCTCCCCGGGGCCCCATCCCATCACCCAGACCGCTAAGCTCAGCAAGTGTCTTGTCCATTTCCTGGCCAGCCTCCTACCCGCCCGCAGCCTCTGCCTGCCTCCATCCATCCCCACAGCAGCCTGATTTATTTGGGGGTGTGAAAATCGGATCCCACGTCCTCCATAAATCCCCGTGATGGATCGCCGTAATCTTCACACCAGCAGCCTCTGGCTGCTCTGCTCGGCGGCTCACCTGACCCTAAAGACTCAGTCTGGGAGGTCCCCTGCCTTCCCAAACAAGCCGGACACGTCCGAATTCCAAGGCTCTGGCCAGGAACACCCTCGGCCTCCACCCCTGGCCTCTTCTTAGGTCCATGACCATTCAACAGTGGATTGTCTTCTCATCCGTTCTCCCACCACACCCCGTCAGTCCACTCCCTTTGTCTGCCGTGAGTGCTAGACGTCTCCAATGACAAAATCCTAACAGCAGTATTAATCAGCCATAATACACAATAGCCAGGAACTGCTAGTTTTCCAACAAATCTCTTCATTTTTACACAGTTACAGTCTTGTGTAATGGAGTTTGGGGTTTTCATGGTTTGGGGGCCAGTCTGGCTGGGCCCAGGTTTCCTTCTTCTGTGTGTTTGTGTGTGTGTGTGTGTGTGTTTTGGCTTTTTGGGGTCACTCCTGGCAATGCTCAGGCATTACTTACTCTTGGCCTGGCGATGTTAGAGGACCTTTTCGATACTAGGGTATCGAACTCGGATTGGCTACCTGTGAGGCAAATGTCCTCCACGCTGTGCTATTGCTCCACTCATAGTCTTCCTCCTGACTCCATGCTTGGGGATCACTCCTCTAGTGCTCGGGACTTGGGGATCACTCCTCTAGTGCTCGGGACTCGGGGATCACACCTCTAGTGCTCAGAACTCGGGGATCACTCCTCTAGTGCTCGGGACTTGGGGATCACTCCTCTAGTGCTTGGGACTCAGGATCACACCTCTAGTGCTTGGGACTCGGGGATCACTCCTCTAGTGCTTGGGACTCGGGGATCACACCTCTAGTGCTCAGAACTCGGGGATCACTCCTCTAGTGCTCGGGGCTCGGGAATCACTCCTCTAGTGCTTGGGGCCCAACCAAATGCCAGGCGAGCTCCTTTCCTGCCATACTGTATTCACAGCCCCATTCTGGAGTGTTTGCATTGTGGGAAGCTCCTATCCAGCTCTGCCACCCCTGGCAACCTGGAGTTCTGTGCCCACCAGGCTTAAGCTCCAGCCTCTCGTGTTTCCTCCCCAGCCTGTCTGTGGGCGGTAGGAACCTCCCAGATCCAGGCCAACCCTCAGCCCAGCTCTCCAGAGGGGGCTCGGGTCTCAGGAACACAGCCAGCAGCAGAGGGGAGATGCAGACCAGACTTGGCACCTTCGTATCTTAAATCTTTATTTTTTGATATTTTTTGAAGAGTTTAGTATAAAATTTATTTGTTATTATTATTATTTTTTAATTGAATCACCGTGAGATACAGTTACGAAGCTTTCATGTTTGAGTTTCAGTCATACAATGATCAAACACCCACCCCTCCACCAGTGCACATTCCCCACCACCAATGTCCTCAGTATAACGCCCCCTTTCCAGCCCTCCCCCTGCCTCCATGGCAGACAGTCTTCCCCATACTCTCTCTCTACCTCTGGGCATTATGGTTTGCTGTATAGATACTGAGAGGCTATCACCTTTGGTCCTTTCTCTACTTTCAGCACACATCTCCCATCCCGAGCGATCCCTCCAACCATCCTTGACTTAGTGATCCCTTCTCCATCCCAGCTGCCTTCTCCTCCAGCTCATGAGGCAGGCTTCCAACTATGGGGCAATCTTCCTGGCCCTTGTGTCTACTGCCCTTCGGTGTCAATCTCCTATTATGTTCTTTCATATTCTACAAGGGTTTGTCTTTCTAGAGTATTTCGGACAAAGGGCAGCTTCCGGGCTGGAGCGATAGCACAGTGGGTAGGGCGTTCGCCTTACAAGCGGCCAACATGGCCGACCCGAGTTCGATTCCTCCGCCCCTCTCGGAGAGCCCGGCAAGCTACCGAGAGTGTTCGATATGCCAGACACAGTAACAACAAAGTCTCCAATGGAGACGTTACTGGGCCCGCTCGAGCAAATCGACGATCAACGGGAGGGCCTTTACCTTTACCTTTTTTACCATATTCTACAAATGAGAGCAGTCCTTCTTAATCTTTATTATCACTCTGCTGCCTCCGGGCCCTGAGCCTCTCCGTTCACTCTGATGCCCACTGACCATGTCTCACCGCATTGACATCAGATGCAACAGTCAGTTCATCGGTGACAGCAGTCACGTGTCTGGAACGGCGCAGAAGACTTTCCCAGGAATTCTGCTGGACAGGAAGCCCTGGAGAACTAAACCTCACCTCTCTTTTGGGGTTTCGAGCATGGGTCAGGAGGACTGGCCCAGCCACACCGGCTAGAATTTCTGACTCTACTACTCTGTGTCTTGGACCGGAAGAGCAGCCGAGGCCCTGCCAAGCCCGGCCACTCCCCATCTCCCTTCTTCATCCTCTCCCCAATGCTGAATTCACTTCCAAACGGGTTCCAAGCCGCGCGCAGCCACACAGCCTGGGAATGGCAGTGCTTTTCCATCCTATCTCAGAAAGCTCCTCAGAGACCCTCGAGGACAGGATGTTTGCAACCGGGGGAGGGATTCTCACGAGGCCTTGGGGAGCTCAGCGGGTGAGGGATGCTCAGAACCGGCTCTCAGCCCCAGCTGCAAAGATGAATCCACAGCCGTGGGGCTTCAAGCATTCTTTCACCCGTCTCCACTTCCGGGCCGGGGCTCTGCCTCCAGGAACGCACATTGCTTTATGCACCATTTAGAAATCTCCGTTGATTCTGCAGGTTAGAGGCAGCAAGCAAGCAAGCACGGGATTTTTTTTTTTTTAAGGCACGGGGAGGAACATCACCAAACTGTAAACGCCGCAGCTTGAGGAAGATAAAATTCCATACACGCGTTGAAGCAGATATTTAAATGCTGTGTGTTTGCACGCACAGTCACATATACCATCTTCTCCCTGAAAGTGTGCTGGATTACGGCCGTATAAAAACAAATTTGTGGGTGCTGCTGATGAAGGCAGTTACACGTTTAGACTCAGAAATGATGCCAGGGAACTTATCACAGGCTATTTCCAAAGGTAGGCAATTCTGTGATGTCCCCTAGGTTGTTTGCTCTCTGCCCGGGAGCAGGTAGTCAAGGTATGAAGACTCTCTCCTGCACGTCGGCAGCCACACGCCCCAGACTGCATCCTCAGGTTCACTTAGGCCTGCTGGTGCAGAGACATCCTAAACCCTATCCACTGACTCTAGCCCCGGAGCGGTCTAGCCAGCCCATTTCATCAGCACTGAGCTCTTCTGTTTCCCAGCAAGCACTGCGCACCCGCACGCACCACTCCAGATGTCCGTAGTTTATCATGCAAATATCATGTACATGGCATCATCATTTAACGCACATAATCACCCCATGTTGGGAGGGAGATCACTCACTGCCAGCTTGTTGCTCACTTCCTTCTGTTCGCCAGTCAAAAGGGGAAAGAAGAAACGCACAGTCAGAACTGAGCTCGGGTCCTGCCAGTGTGTGTGTGTGTGTGTGTGTGTGTGTGTGTGTGTGTGTAGGGGGCGGGAGGGCGGCGGCAAGTTTTCCCTGTCTTGACAGCATGTTTTCTTCCCCAAGAACAGAGTCTACAAAGTCCAAAGTTGCCGAGCTAGATCACTACCTCGCCTCTGGGCCCTGACTTTAAAGGCTCTCTCCAGCCTGACCCGGTCCGTCTTGCAGCTATTCTTTGGGGTGGAACTTGGCAGCCGAGTCGAACCCCACCGTCTTCTTGAAGTCTTCTCTTTGTTCTTCCCGTTCTGAGCCATGGGTAGTCTGCGGCTGGCGCACCTCCTGCCCCTTTGTTTCTGCAAACACAGGCCACAGACGTGGTTGGCCCGCGGAGTGTTGGAAAAATAAGAGGGAATAAGCTGTTAACTGTGATTGCTGGAGAGGTAGCGGGCCCAGATCCTGATTTAGGGACCTGGGAAAGAACCGGGGTGCAGGTCTAAGTCCCGTCCCAGCTCCATGAGGGCTCCCAGACACCGCCAGGAGTGACCCCCGAGCACGGAGCCAGGCTCAGCTCCTGAGCACTGCCAAGTGTGGTCCCCAAATAAAAACAAAGGGGTGGGTTTTCCAGCGTCTTCTACTGAGGACAGTTTGGCAAACTGACAGGCAGCAGACCTGAGCAGAATCATCTCATCTTTCTCTCCCCTTATTTATATATTTATTTACATTCCCTTTATTTATATCTTTATTATAAACAATGGCTTATCTGTCTCCCAGAGTCTGGTCCTTCTTGGCTGTTAGAAACCACTGCTCCAGGGGCCAGAGAGAGAGAGAGAGAGAGAGAGAGAGAGAGAGTGAGAGAGAGCACAGTGGGGTGGGGCATTGGCTTTGTACACAGTTGACCCAGGTTTTAATCCCTGATACCCCAAAGGTTCCCCGGAGCCCCACTGGGAGGGATCCCTGAGCACAGAGCCAGGAGTCAGCCCTGAGCACCACCAGGTGTGGTTCCGAAATGAGAGAAAAACGACTATTCCAGTGTAGGCCTTTCTGATCTTCAAGCAAAGTCAGGATGACTAGAAACTCCCAAACCACGCTGCTCTGAGGTCTCAAAGGGAAGCAAAAGTGTAAGGACTCATGTGTCCCTGTGGAACAGGAAGTGAAGGAGCACATGTGTCTCTGTGGGACAGGAAATGAAGCACACATGTCTCTGGGACAGGAAGTGAAGGGGTCCACGGGGGTCCCTGTAGGACAGGAAGTGAAGGGGCTCACGAAGTGAAGCAGATGTGGGCTGGGTCTGGAGGCAAGACCCCTGCCCTTCTGAACACACTCCAACACTCGGCTCCAGTTGAAGTCACTTACAAGGTCTTGTTCGTGTTTTGTTGTTGATGGGGCAGGGGCAGGGGTGCTCAGGAGACTTTGCGGGCCCACGGTGATTCTCCCCAACTGGGCAGGGGTTTCAGTGCCAGCACCAAGGATGTAGTGCTGCTGGAGCCCAGCAGTACTAGGGATGACCTGTGTCCCCCTGGGGGTCCTAGGGGCCTCCAGGGTCACACTCTGTCATGCCTGGTGGTGGGGGTCAGGGAGGATGTAGTCCTGGAGGTTGAACCAGGGTCTGATGCATGCTATGTGAATCTTCAATTACTGTGCTCTTTCTCTTTTTTAAAGGACATTATGGAGGCTTGAGCGGGCCCAGTAACGTCTCCATTGGAGACTTTGTTGTTACTGTGTCTGGCATATCGAATACGTCACGGGGAGCTTGCCAGGCTCTGCCGTGCGGGCAAGATACTCTCGGTAGCTTGCCGGGCTCTCCGAGAGGGGCGGAGGAATCGAACTCGGGTGCATTTTTCTAAAAGATTTTGTTTTGCTCATTTTCTTTTGAGGGTCACATCTGGCAGTATTCAGACTTACTCTGGCTCTGAGCTCGGGGATCACTCCTGGCAGTACTCAGAGACCACGGGAGGTGCCGGAGATCAAACCCAGGTCAACCACATGCAAGGCAAGCGCTTTACCCCACCCCCTACTATCCCTCAGCCCCCTTAAGACTTTTTTCCATTGAAAGTCATTTTCCTTAATCTTCAACTTCCTCCCTGGTATTTACGTCATACCAGATTTTTAGATAAGCTCCCATTACTACGGGTCAGCCAAGGGCTTTCTCTGTGAGATACCCTGTAGGATAACACTGGTTTGTCATTTCTGCCTTGCCACAGGGAGCTTAGGTTTATTGGGTTACTCCCATCCCAGTGCTCCTGAGGCACTCCCATTCCTCTGTGTTTCTCTTTAACCTCTTTCTTTGTGCTCTGCTTCCCCAACCGGTCAATCACCTTTATCTCCTAATCAGACTGTTAACTTGCAAATATTGCTTTTCTCTTCTCCTTATGTCCTTTGCATAGTTACTTCAGAGCAATGTCCTTTTCGTATGGACACAGGAAGAGATACATTAAGTTTATAGGATGGCTCTCTTGGGGGCATCTTGCTATAGACCTCAGACTACAGTGCTCAGGCTAGATTTGTTTTTCCTAACCCTAGCAGGGTCCTAATTCAGTTGTTAGGTTTTGGATCATGACAACCTGAGCCATGTCTTCATGACCCCATCCTTTGTGCGGTGCGTTTGATGCTTAAAATGCCTTGATCTTTCATCTTCATTTTCTCTCACGAGAGTCTTTTTCACCAAAGATGATGTTTTCCAATTCCATTCAACTCTTCATGCTTTTGAGCACCAAACGTTGGCTGGCATTGGGAAAAAATGGGACTTGGATGCCCCAAGCCCTCCTCCTGTACTGCTTGGCTTTCCAGCCTTGGGATCCATTTTTGGTTGTGCTCTGCCTCCAAGGTTGGGATAACTTGCCTATTCTGTGTCTGTTTTCTAGACTGAAATGTGAATCTGGGTGATTCTTGGAGCACCCCCACCGCCTTCATGACCCCACCCCTGCATCAGCATACAACCATGAGTCTTTACAACCATGTGTCTTGGTTTCACTCAATCAATGGTCATTGACCCTCCACCATTTCCACACCTATAGGAGATATTCAACCCCCCACCCCAATAGAAAATATTGCAATCACGAGGTTGTAAAAATCTCCTGAACTCCATCCATCTAATCCAGAGTATCCTTGCAGGATAGAAAGCCAGAATTGGAGACATGGTATGAGTTTAGTTAAGTCAGGAGACTTTCATGAGGCTGATCCCAGTTAGATCCCTGACATCATGTGAATCCCCAGAATCACTGGGTGTGGCTCCACAGGCCCCTGAACACTGCCAGATTTGACACAGGGGATCCTCAATTACCATCAGGGCAGCCTGGAGAATCCCCAGCATCACAGGGCCCGAACAGCTGAACCTCCAGTCTGGTTGAGAGAGTATCTTTGCAATGAGTGCAGTGGTCCTTGGGTCCCCTGGTTAGTACTTGGGAACCCCTACAACCACCAAGAAAGAATAAGGGGGGTGTCAGGGACATCATATAGCCAGGAGGCAGAAAACAAAACCAAACCAAAACCAAAAAACTCCTCTGAAGCCTTCAAAACTCAGCTCCAAATTCCCCTCTTCCTAAAGTCTCTCAGGTGCTGACAAGGTCCTCCAGAATCAGATTCCTTCAATCCTAGCATTATCATTTAACAGTTATTGGACCTGGGGAGGACAACCTCGCACTCCAGGGATCAATCTCACCATCTGTGAAATGGGGCAAGTGAGGCCATTTAAGGTGAAATGCATGGCTGGGTGCAGGGGTGGGGAGAGGGTCTTTGGCAGATAGAGAATGGTCAGAGAAATCACAATAGAAGATTTTTTATTCCTTCTGAGACAAGGAGAGATCTCACTTGGGAAGTGGAATGTGAGGGACAGAGCAGGAAGCAATGGCCGGGAGAGAGCAGTGTGCATGCTGGCACCTTATTTTCATTTCCCAGAGCTGACAGCAGAACGGAAAAGGCTCCGACGCGCTTCCATCTCAAACCAGGCTTTCATCTTTCACGTCTGGAGTCTCCGTCTCTAAAGACAATTGCACAGGGATTGGCTTTGACGGATCAATCAAATGCCGTCGTCTTCTGAGACACGAATTAAAACCTCCAGGCAGGATTCTGGGGAGGGCAGGACCGGCGAGGGGGGCGGGCAGCCACTCAACCTTGAGTGGGCTTTGATGGCTGAGAAGCAGCTGAGATAAAAGCTCTCCTCCCAGCAGAGCTGAAATTAAAATGGGAAAGATTTCATTAAGCCGCAGCCCGGGAAGGGACCCTCAGGCAGAGAGGGGAAGCCCAGGGACAGAGGCCACTGGCCAGCTGGTCAACCCAGGCAAGCACATCCAAGAGCAGCTCATCACTCAGTGTGATGACCACTGCACCGGTCACCTGGTGTCCCCTTTCCTGCAGAAACATCAAGAATCCAGCAGTTTCTAGCTTGGCTTGGCAGACATTTTCTTCTTTCCTCCCTGGCCTCTGTCTCTGTCTCTCTAAGTCCTGTTGCATGATTCAAGTTAGCTTTGTTCTTCCCGTCCCCACCACCTGGGTGGTCCCAGCATGAGACAGACCATCACTTGGTCTATTCCTCAGGAGCCCATTCCCCGCCACTGCCTGGCCAGCTCCTCTACAACCTTCAATACTCAGCTCCAAATGCCCTTCTTCCGAAAGGCCTGACACAGGTGCACGCCTGTGTGTTGTGCCACAACCTCTTTTCTTTGCACTTGCCTGGGTTCTAAAATACACCATGGGCAGCTGGAACAGAAAAGGGATCACTAAGACAATGATGGTTGGAGGAATCATTCAGATTGGGAGATGTGTGCTGAAAGCAGACAAAGAACCAAACATGATAACCTCTCAGTGTCTCTATTGCAGACCATAATGCCCAAAAGTAGAGAGAGAGTATGGGGGAGATTGTCTGCCATCGAGGCGGAAAGGGGGGGATACTGGGGACATTGGTGGTGGGGAATATGCACTGGTGGAGGGATGGGTGTTTGACCTTTGTCTGACTGAAACTCAAACATGAAAGCTTTGTAACTGTATCTCATGGTGATGCAATAAAATAAACAAAATGCACCACAGACTGAGCAAATAATGCCACCCAGTCACATGACCACCCCCCCCACCCCGCCGCCACATTTGATCTGCATAGGGAGGAGTGGGAGAATGCAACTTGCCTTGTTTCTCACATCCTCGTGTCCTGTTGAGTCAGAGAATGTTCGAGTGGACACTGGCCTGCGTTTCAGACTCCCGGAGAAGGCCTGGCTGCCACGATGACTGCTTTGTTGAAATCTGGCCATCAGGGGAACCTGGTTCAGCAGGGCTAGCGGAGCAACACGCCACTCCCTGAAACAGCCGTCCATGCGTTTGACTTCGCACAGAAGAGGCAACCCTGGGGAAATTCATTCCATAGATGGGGGTTCCCTCCACCCCCATCCCATTGCAGGCGATGGACCCCAAACCCAGGTGGTAGAAGCATCCTACGTATGGCTCAGAACAAATCCTCTACTTCCTGATTCCCTACCTCACACCATTTCGGGTACCCTTGGCTGCTTTCCCAAACTGTTGTCAATAGAGGTGTACAAAATCTATGCATGGACACAGATGGACATTAAAATCCAGGCTGGAATAGAAGTGGGAGAGACTCTCCTTCCCGGGGCCCGTTTCTGTTCTGTGGATGTCTTGTTCCTGGAGATCAGGTGAACACAGCCTCCTTCATCTCAGTGTTCTCTTTCCCAGGCTTGAAATATTCTAATTGAGGGGACTGGGGGACAGCATGGGCTCAGGTCAAATGCCTTGCATGTGTTTGACCCTGACTGTATCCTCAGCACTGCATGTCCTCCGAAGCATGACTGGATTAGTCCTGAGGGCCCCGAGCCCCGCAGGGTGTGATACTTAGAGGACCCCAGGCCCTTGGGGCGACCCTGAGGGTCCTGAGTAACACACTCAGGCAAATGGTCCATTTGGCCAAAGACCACTGGAAGTGAACGCTGGGTCCCTGAGCTCTGCTTGGAAGCCCCACCCCCCAAATTATACATAACTATTCCAAGGAGGACTGGCCTACTTGCCACAGCTGGGAATGGTGGAGAGGGTACTTGGGACAAAGAAGGGACCACTGTGACCATGATAGTTGAAAGTGATCACTCTGGACAAGAACTGAGTGCTGAAGGGAGGTAAAGGGATATACACGATAACCCTTCAGTGCCTGTATTGCAAACAATGATGCTCAGAAGGGAGGGGGAGAGAGAGACAGAGACAGAGAGAGACAGAGACAGAGAAGGAAAGTGCCTGCATAGTGGCAGAGTGGTATAGGGGTGGTTGGTGGATTGGTGAAAGAGAAACTGGGGATATTGGTAGTGGGGAACTGGTGAACGGAGGAGTGTTGGAACACTGGATGACTCAAACCCAATCATGAACAGCTTTCTAACTGTGTATCTCATGGTAAGGTAAAGGTAAAGGCCCTCCCGTTGATCGTCGATTTGCTCGAGCGGGCCCAGTAACGTCTCCATTGGAGACTTTGTTGTTACTGTGTCTGGCGTATCGAATACTCTCGGTAGCTTGCCGGGCTCTCCGAGAGGGGCGGAGGAATCGAACTCGGGTCGGCCATGTTGGCCGCTTGTAAGGCGAACGCTCTACCCGCTGTGCTATCGCTCCGTATCTCATGGTGATTTAATAAAAAATATACATTTAAATGTAAAAAAAGAATCAAATATATAAAAATTTTAAAATATTCTAATAGGCTTGGGGCTTTATAGGAGGCTATTGTTTGAAGAAATGCTGATGAAAAGGGAAAATAGTGGGCTTGGGAAATCCTGTCTGCTCACCTGTGATGTGTTTGATGTGTGACCTCATACCAGAAGCTTGACCTCTCTGATCCTGGGTGGTGTCATCCTTGATACACCACCCAGGCACAGTACAGGAAGGGACAAATAGCCAGCACTCTCCAGTGAAGAGCATTAGGGAGTATTTAGTGAATAAGTACTAGTATCACTGCCTACATCCTGATGACTGCGTCTGTGAGTGATTTTCTCAACCACAATGCAAGTCTCAAATTAAAATGATGTTTTGCCACTGTTTAATTGCTGTATAAACATGTTGGCTCTTGTGCCTTATTTATTCTGCATTTATTCAAAATGAACTTTCCGTGCATGTCGGAGACAATACAATGTGTTCATCAAAACATGTCATTTTCCTTCTGAGGCTGTGGGGTGTGGTGTGGGGGCTGTTTCCCAACTCCCCAGGAGGCTGGAAAAGCTGCTCTGAAGAGGTCTGGCTACCGGGATCAAAGATGGACAGGCTCTCTGGGTTTGGACCCCAGAAGATCTGAGTAATTATTCATCCCCTCTCCCACCCTGCAGATGGCTGATGTTTTCTCAGAATGTGGAAGGAGCCGGCAGCTGGGAGGCTGGGACAATGGCAGGAGACCACACCTGAGTGAGAAAAGCAACAACAGACACTGAAGATGATACCCCTGGGGAGGCAGGCTTCCGCGGGATTTGGGGATGGTCTAGGTCTCCCAAATGCCACGCTCCTGACAATGGCTTGCTGCAGACTGTGGTCTGTCCATCCTCTGGAGGATACTTAATTCTCCAGATGGCTGTTATGTGCCCAGTAGACTGCTAAACTGTCCTGGGCACTAGATGATGTTTCATGCACTGTGAGATGTCCTGTGTGTGGAAGATTGTCCTGTGCAGTGTAGAATGTCACATGCCCCACAGGAGGTCCTGTGGGATGTAGAATGTCCCATGTACCATAAACTGTCCTGAGCACCACAGGATTGCCAGTGGATTTGTAAACTGCTCAGTACACTGTAGAATGTCCTGTACACTGCAGACTACCTCATCTGCTCTAGACTACCCCATATGCTTTATTATTATTATTATCATCATTGTTATTATTAATTATTTGCTCTTTGGGTCACACCCAGCAATGCACAGGAGTGACTCCTGGCCCATGCACTCAGTAATTACTCCTGGCAGTGCTTGGGGAACCATGTGGAATGCTGGGAATTGAACCCGAGTCAGCAGCATGCAAGGCAAATGCCCTACCTGCTGTGCTATGGCCCCAGCCCCTGCCCCACATGCTTTAGACAGCCCTGTTTACTGTACTGTTCCATGTACTGTAGTATGTCTTGTGAAATGTGCTCGTCATGCCCGTCCACATGACGACAGCCGTGCCTCTCAGGCATGCAAAAAGACTCCCAAGACCACCCTACTGACCTAATCTGATGGTCCCACACCCACAATCCGTGGAACCACCTTCCCAGTGCTCCACAGAGGTGCTGGACAGCTAGTGTGAGGGACCTTGTGGAGCTGTTGGGAAGCCCACAGAGGCAGCTGGGGGCTGTGCCGGAGCCTGCCCTGGAATCACAGCTAAGAAAGCTGCTCTCGGAGCCTGAGGATGATCTCTCCACGGAAAGAAGATTAATGAGCTGGTCAATCTAATCAGTGTGATTTGATTTTCAAGGAAACTTAATATCTCCGGCACACCTGGGTCTCTTATGTCTGATCAGGAGGACTCAGTGGTGTTATTATTGTCTGAGACGCAGAGGGGAGACACCAAAGGCCATTTTCTTTCCTTCCCTCCTTCAGCCTGTGAACAGCCACAGGAAGAAACCCACGGGCGGGTCCAGAATCCAACCCTTGGCCAAGTGTTTGGGACACACACTTGAGCGGGATTCTTCCCTCTGGAAGTCTCAGCAGCTCGATGGGGCAAGATGTATGTGAACCCCTGAGAGAAGGCACAAGTGAACAATGCCCTCTCCTCACTTGCCTCTTTGGTCCGGAATGCTCTTTTGTTCTTGGGAGCATAAGTTAGGGATCGTACTCAAGTGAGGAACGACAGACTCCTAGAGAGAAGATAGCATCTGTTTCCTGCGCAGACTCTGGGACAAAGATTTTTTGCTGGGCCAGGTCTCCAAAGCCCTTCCCCTAGACCCATCTATCTCTCTCTCTCTCTCTCTCATATAATATATAATATATGATATATAACATATCATATATTATATATCTGCACTGTAGCACTGTCCTCCCGTTGTTCATCGATTTGCTCGAGCAGGCCCAGTAATGTCTCCATTGTGAGACTTGTTGTTACTGTGTTTGGCATATCACATACGTCATGGGTAGCTTGCCAGGCTTGGCTGTGCAGGTGAGATACTCTCGGTAGCTTGCCGGGCTCTCTGAGAGGGGTGGAGAAATCGAACCTGGGCCGACCAGGTTGGCCGCGTGCAAGGCAAACACCCTACCCACTGTGTTATTGCTCCAGCCTATATATAATATATCATATATTATATGTGTCATATATAATATATCATGTATTAAATATGTTATATATAATGGATGTGTGTACACACACACACACACAATCCAGCTTTAACAAGAACTCTTCTAAATTCAAGTAACCCAAAGCTTCTCCTGGATGCTTGATCATCCCTTGGATAATTGGTTTCTTCATTCTCCATCACCTAGTTAATGTCAACCTACCCAACCAGCCTTCATCCTGAGGCTGGTGCAACCAAAATCCCCGATGGCTCCTCTGGGTCATTTTCCATCTGCAAAGCTACACCTCTGCTCCCGGGCTGCGACCCCCCTCTTGTTCCGGCTGCATTGGATGAAGCCAGCCTGGTTCCAACGCACCATTGCAGTCGTCTTACTGAGTATCTGTCACTGCCGCATTCCCTCCTAGCCTGCTTTGTTCTCCCTTTGACTCTGGAGCCCAGCCATCTGGGACCAAGGCGTGTTCCCTGTGCCCTTCTCTGCCGCAGGCCAGACAGTGCCTTGCCTCTTGGTGCAATGCAGTGATAACCGCCCCCCACAGCCCGCCCCCTGCTAATGCCCTGGGGATTAAGTGGAGGGGAGGCATGACTGTTGGGATGAAGAACACAGACTTGGAAGGGTAGCAGATCGCTGTGGAAGCTCTGATCCTGACTCGGGGCCTCAGTCCCTCATCTGTCAGACGCAGATAACGGCATCTCTCGAGGGGGGGAGCCGTGCTGCTTGGCGTGGCGGTGGCCCGAGAAGCCCCAGAGAAAAACGCTTGGCTGCCACCAGTCTCGCAGGTGCGGCTGGGAGGCTGCGTGGGACTCCTCTTCAGAATGGGTTTTCTTATCTAATTTGCCTGGTAATCAATCAAAAAATCTAAAGGGACTGTGGAGTGAAATGTTAAATAAATCCCGAGGAATAACGATGAAACATTCATAATATATGCTCGGCACTAAAACATCTTTATCTCTCTCTCAGGGATTCGTCTTTTTTAATGCCATAGGTGAGGAAACGCTACAGGGGGCATCATAGGGCCTGGAGGCCCCTTCGGCCGTGACTTCTAAATAAGGCCAGGCCATGCCACAGGTCACATGAGGGCCCAGGGCAGTTGAGTTTACAGGCAGGGGAGTTGGGACAAAGCCCCCTGTGGACTTGCAGATGAGTCTTCTTGTCATGTTGTTACTCTCGACACATCACGACCTTTCTGGGTGCACAGAACTCAATCCCAATTTTATGCTGTGCTGATGGTCTCTTAGGTGGAGAGCTACAAAACATTGAGGGAACACGAGGGGTGGAGAGCTACAAAACATTGAGGGAACACGAGGGGTGTTGCTAAGGCACAGGACGTTCACTTTCCACACCCACCCTGAGATCTTTCACTTGTCCCCAATCCACAGCTGCGACCAGCAGAAATTCATCCTTTCATAGGCCCACGTGATGCCACCTGTGGTGTGCAAAGTCCAAAACCCTGAAGCCGTCTGTGTCTACTCACACTCTTGCATGAAAGGACCAGGCAGGAGAAGAGAGCAGCTGTCTTCACCCGCAGCTCCTAAAGCTGTGGCTCCCCGTGGGCGTGGAGGGGTGCCACTCTTCGCCTCTCTCTGATGCAGGACACAAATGTTTAACTCGAACTGACCGAAGCTGGAAGGGGATTGTGCTGGAAATGTCAGAGCTCGGACCTGCGCACAGGATGGCTAGAGGCAGACTGATTACACAGTAGGCCAGGAGAATGTTTATTCTCATCTTACTGTGAGTGTTCTTTCCTCTGCTGTCGTTACCTCCATCCTAATAGAGGCAAGAAAGATGCCAGGCATGCCAGTTTGGCATTGCAGCTCAGAGGGACTGTCATGGAAATAGTCTGCCACTCTCCCCTGGCTTCTGCCAACACCCTTTCTCCCCTTCACACACACCCCTTGTCTCTGTGCAAACAGAGCTTGAGTCTTGAGACTACCCCTAAGCCTTCACTGTAGTTTAAGCTACAAACGAAACCCAGCGGGAGGCTTGAACAAACATCCAGTTCTTGGAGCCAAGAGGTTGAATTGTCCGCATTGAAACCACCGGCTCCAAGGAGACTTCCCCAGGGGCTTAGGACAGGCAGAGTCACAAGAAGCAAGCCCGAGACGGGCAGATGCCGAGTTGGCAAAAGCACCAGAGAGAATTCGCGGCTTTCCCGAATCTCCTGTGGAAGCCCTGTTCGCATTTAGTCGCTGAGAATATGGATGGATCCAAACACCCCACGCTCTCGAGTCTGGATGCAAATTGTGGCCAGTTAGTTTCTGAAAGCCGTGAGCTTTCTGCAGAGATGGCATCCGCTCTGCATCTCTGGTTCCTCCTGAGGGGTCGGAGGAAGGTACCAAGGAGTCATGGGGAGCAGGGGAGACTTCTCTGTTTCTTTCTAAATCCACGGGACCTCAGATCTGAGTCCAAACGAAGTCCTGCCCTTCATTACCTGTGACCTGAGTGTCCTAAATATTGAAACACTAGAGGAGGGAAAGGAGGAGGAGGCAGAAGAGGAAGAGGAGGAGGAGGAGGAGACCCCAAAGTGGGGAAATAAAGGGGAGACTGCAGTCAAGAGAGATGCCTGAAATATAACCCTGGCCTCAGCATCTCTGGCTCATGACCCCCTCTGCAGAAGGCAGGTTCCAGCGCCAAAGTCTCCTAGTTTAAACCCCAGACTGGGACGGCGACTCAGTTCTAAGAATCTGAGGATTCATTTAAAGATGATTTGAAAGGTGTGCAGGGGACACAGAACAAGGACAAACGTGGGGAAGGCCTGATGGGCTGAGTCCTGCTGTGGATTGCTGTTGATTCTGGATTCTTCTCAACAAACAAAAAGTATCCAGACCATCACCCTCCACGCAGGCAAGACTCCAGATCTCAAGAGACGGAATAGTCCAAGTGGGGGAAGCAGGTGGCCCCTGGGGCTAGAAGTGAGGACAGGTATCAGGGTAATTGCCTTTCTAGCTGGGATGAGGGACCCCATTCCCCTGGGAAACTCAGAGGAGGTTGCAGGTCAAATCGGAGAAGAATAGGAAGTAGCAAGCAAAATCGTCCGGGGTTTGCAAGTGTGTGGTGGGCGGTGTGTGTGTGTGTGTATGGGGGGGTGTTGGGGTGCTTGTCTCCTCACCAAGTAAGAGACCATCGGCACAGCATAAAATCACCCTTGAATAAAATTCCTGTGCAGACAGCATGAAACCCCACCAATGAAGCTCTTTTTTTTATTTATTTTTCCCCTCCCCCCTCCCAGCCAGCCAGGCTCTTGATGTTGTTGCAAAATTGCAGCTGACACTTTAATATTTAAACAGAACAGAAGCGATATGGGTTATTTATTTTCTTTTACTTTAATTTTACTTCTGTACCAGCTCCCAACTTCTTCTTTTTTTTTTCCAGCTTTAAAACAACAAAGCCCTGCGTTTGAACAGGGCTCTCTGTTCTGAATGGGAACCTGACAGTCACAATGCACCGAAGCCTTTTTCAATGCTCCCGGCCTATCATCTGCTCCCATATTGCTAGGAAATTACACTGGAAATATTTTTTGCTCTGGGCAAAACTAGTCATATAGAATTTGACTATGATCTATATATTTATGGAGGAAAATTAATCTTCAATGCTTCCAACTTTTTATGCCTCATAATTTTATCAAGAATGTCCAAATGCATCATAATGGAGCTGCCAGAGACATGAAAAATGTTCCACTTTCTTCCTAAGCTTTTTTTTTTAAAAAAAAACATGCTTTCAGGATGGCTTTCGGAGCCATTGTCTGGGGATGCTGTTTTATGGGTCACTCAACCGCTGTAGCAGAATCCGATGAAAATCTAAAATGCGGGGGAAACTCCGTGCAAGCCTGTTTGAGAACATCCGAGAGAGGTCTGCAAAGCGACTCGCTGGGCCTAAGCGATTGTAAAATGCAGCTTATCCCAGCCAAAAAACCACGATAACATGAAGTAAACACGTTTCGCAGTGGCAAGTGAAGGGAACCCGACCGAAGCCAAGGGGAAGAGAAAATGCATTGATTGATGGGTTGAAATCAGTAAGAAGTCCTGGAATCTTACTGGCTCTGGACCAGAGACTGAGAGCATCCCCTTAGCTCCTCTTCCTCACATGTGTGCCCAGTGGAGTAGAAGGCATGGTACCAAGAAGCCATCCCAGGCCCATGAAGGAGAGCTTAGTCTATCCATCCCAATGAGAGCGACTTTGGGTGCAGCTTTGAGTCACTCCAATTGGCTCAGCTCCGTTCACTGCTCATCTCCATGCCAATGACTAGGAACCCTTTGACCCGGCTCACAGTTCCTGAGGCAGGTGAGCAGGACCCAGGTCAGTTCTCCTATGAGTTCCTGCGGTGAAAGAAACTACTTCCCACCACAGGAGGTAAGTAGCTAGGCAGGAAATGTGGAACTAACCATGACCAGTGGTGCTGGGTGTGTAGGCAGTATTTCCACCTACAACTTACTAACGTTTCCTGTTAGGTTCCTGTTGAAAATGCCAACAGTAGTCATTCCTTGAACTGAGTTTCACCTGCAGCTGACTCAAACACTTCTGTTTTGGTTTGTAGCACTTAAGCCTCTGTTCTTCTCAATTAGACACAGGTGTGGCAGTTCTTCATCCATCAATTCTACTGAACCATCCCTTGTTTGGCCTTCTCTTTGAATCCTCATTCACCCCAGCCTGCAATCCATTCTTTTGCTTGCACTTTGGAAGCAAACACAAATTGCTTCTGAATTGGAAAGACTCAAGATTACCCAGTACATAATTTACTCCCTAGAACCTTTTAGAATCTTTTCCCTTGAGATCACCAGAGTCTGAACTCTGTCTTTTAATGTTATGGTTTACAAGAAAAAGACAAGAGGTTGGACTCCATGATTACCCTTTCGTGGTGATGCGTTTTTTGGGACACAGACCATGCATCCCCTGAGCAAATATTTCATGAACTCCTAATGTTTCCTTGGCATGAGGGGAAGAAATAGTGATGAAGCCAAGTTCACTTCTTTTCTGGTTCTGAGAGTCTGATAGGAATAAAAATATTCAAGTCACATGGTGAACTGAGTTACCCGTGTAATCTGGGTGTTGGCAGTGGGCATTCCAAGACACATCATAGAAAAGAAGCCATGATGCAGAGACACAGAGGTAAGAGGAAGGATTGCCGAGGTGGTCTTGTTTGTGTGGGGCCCCCGATCTTAACTGGGGTTGAGCCAGATGCACAGAGAGTATAGCAAAGAGTTTCTTGAACCCCAGTCTAGGCAACTGAGTTTTACACAATAGTTCCAAGATAGTATCCACATTTCATAGGGCCTCAAAGACCTGGGCCCTACGAAAACAGGATGAGAACGGTATTTGTGTCTCTCCCAAAGAGGAATCGAAAGAGCTATGATTGGAGTATCACGCTTCACTCAAATGAGAGAAAGAATCCAGAATTCCTACCTCTGTCGACGATCAAGAATCAGGGACACTGTCTCGTTTGCCAAGGCATTGAAAATCAGATGAGCTGGACACGTAATGAGATTTGGACACGACTGCTGGACTAGAGCCATTACTGACTGGATTCTACGGGATGTCAAAAGATCGTGTGGCTGCCCACCTACGAAATGGTCGGTTTGAGGCTCTTTGTGTTCCTAGAACGAGAAGACGCCATTGGGCTATACTAGCATGCTACAGTGATGAATGGAGATATTACTGGCGCCCGCTCAAGCAAATCAATGAGTAATGGGATGTCAGTGATCAAGTGATCCACATTGTAAAATTTTCACTGAAAAAAGAAAAAATTCAGTGACAGATAGATAAAAAAAATTGTCGATTTCCAGGTCTCATAGGTATTGCATAAGAAGCTTTTGTTTTAAGGGGGGTAAGCTCCCAAGCTGTGCTCAGCGACACAGAGGCCTGATCAGTGATTCTTGGTCAGCTGGACTGGTGGTTCACTGCAAGGGCATGAGGATGGGGTGTGGGTTGGCCCTTCAGTGTCTGGTGATACTTGGCAGCTCCAGCAGTGCTGCTGCCTCCAGAGTCCAGCTAGTTCTGGAATTGGGCATTGTTTGGGGGCACACACTGGGCATGTGCCCTAACTACTATCCTCTATCCATACCCCCATAAATGCTGTATTTTTAAAAGAAAATTATATTATGGAATATTGCAGGTATTGGCTCTCTTCTCTATACTCAGTGGCCATTGATGGAGTCAATTCATGACGCTAAAATAGTCCCATAAATATGGTGTTTTAGATGACTTTGCATGGATATCTTCAGAACATCGAGGCTTGTTGGAAAGTTAGCCAGCCATATGTACTCAGGATGAAATTAATTGCTGGAAGCTGGTGTTCAGAGGTTGTGGACAGGATGAGACATCTGTTACTTCTTTGTAGGGCAAGCTGCCCTCTTATTTATGAGTTACTACCCACCTCCTGTGGGCTGGAGTGATAGCACAGTGGTAGGGCATTTGCCTTGCACGCAGCCAACATGGCCGACCCGAGTTCGATTCCTCCGCCCCTCTCGGAGAGCCCGGCAAGCTACCAAGAGTATCTCGCCCTCACGGCAGAGCCTGGCAAGCTACCCGTGATGTATTCGATATGCCAAACAGTAACAACAAAGTCTCCAATGGAGACATTACTGGGCCCGCTCGAGCAAATTGATGAACAACGGGAGGACAGCGACAGGACAGTGACCCACCTCCTGTGGTAGTGAGCTAGTGATCACCCAAAATACCCACTCTAAATGTCAGTTGGGGAATCGCAATGGAGAGTAGTATGAGAAGGTGGCTTCCTTCTGCCTGAAGCCAGCTGTGTCTAGTGCCACGAAAGCCATGATAGTGGCCTTTTCCCCTAAAATGGAACATTTTCTCATTTTGGGTAAAGTCAGAGTGTGAAGAGAATCGTAGAGCCTCAAGAATCAACTGAACCAAAAAAAAAAAAAAAAAAAAAAGAATCAACTGAACCTACATCTTCAGTTGAGCCGGAGACTACTTAGCCTTAGGACTCCCTGAATGTAGGAGTTAGTGGCTATTTTCACCGCCTCTGTCATCCATTGCTAGATCCAGTGGGCTTCTATCACCTGCAAGTGGAAGTGGCTTGATTATTACTCTAATATCTCCTCATCTGAGCCTTTTTCTGATTTCTGCTAATGGTCAGGAAGTCCATTATTATACAGAGAGCTCACTATTACATAGAAAGTCAGTTATTATACTGGAGTCCATTATTATAATCAACTGTTATAGAGAAAGATAGGCACTACTATTACACTAAAGTTAATTATTTCACCAAATTAATTTTTATACTGAGAGATAACTATGATACAGAGTCAGACTTCCAATGGTGCCTTATCTCTGGGCTTTGGTTTCCTTCTTCACAGTGAGGGATGTTAACAGTTCCTGTCTGTTGCACACAGAAACCAACATTATTTTTTCCTCATTTGATAGAAATACGGATTGCATTGGTTTCCAAGGGCTGTCAGTGCAAATAACCACTGACTTAGAAGCTGAAAACAATGGAAATTTACTAGTTCACACAGATCTCGAGGCCAGAAGTTGAAATCAAGGTGGTTATGCTCAGAAGCTCTGGCAAGAAGAGAATCTGTCCCATTCCTTTCCTTCTTTTGTCCATCCATCACTCCCATCTCTGCCTCTGTCCCTACATCACCCTCTCTGTGTCTCAGAGTTGAGATTGTTGGGAGGTTTTTCCAGAAAGTCTGTGAGTTTAACCTATGGTCTCTTCTTTGTTGTCTCAAATATCAAATTTTTCTCTTAAAGGGACATGCCGTTAGAATCAGGGCTCAGTCTTTGAGGTTCTTACCTTAAAGCCGTCAGACAGAGACTCTTCAACTGTTGTCAAAATCAAATGGGGTTATGGGGATCAGTAAGGGATATGTCTTATTGTGGGGGTTAGAGGTCACTCTTAGAGGTGCTTATGGCCTACTTCTGGCTCTGTGCTTAGGGATCACTCCTGCCAGGACTGGGGAGGACTTGTGTGGCACAAGGTCAGTCACGTGCAAGATAAGTGCGTTAGCTCTTGTATATTGCTGTGACCCTACATCTATGGAGAGCATTAAATTGGGAGGATTTTAATTTCACCCGTGCACAATATTTTTGATGAGAAAAAAAGAAAAGATTTTTATAAACATGACAGGTATATATATCTGTATTCACATCTATGTTCATCCATCCATCTATCTACCCACTCATCACCCATCCATCCATTGGTCCATCCATCCATCCATCCATCCATCCATCCATCCATCATCTGTCCATTTGTCCATCATCTGTCCATCCATCCATCTATCCATCTACCCACCCATCACCCATTCATCCATCTGTCCGTCCGTCCATCCGTCCGTCCATCCATCCATCCATCATCTGTCCATCTGTCCATTATCTGTCCATCCATCCATCCATCCATCCATCCACCCACCCACTGATCCATCCATCCATCCATCCATCCATCCATCTACTCACCCATCCACCCACTGACCCACCCATCCATCCATCCATCCATCCATCCATCCATCCATCCATCCACCCATCCACCCACCTACCTTGCCTTCTCTTCTTCTATAACTAATTCCCATTTCAAAAAACCTTCAGGGAGCCTTGTATCTGCTTGTGGCAGGGTATGTAAATCTGTAGCAATTATTACCTTGATGAAAAGAGTACATGATAAGTCTTAATACAATTGCAAGCTCTGAAACCAAGGACTCATTTTAGCAGTCGATGACATTAACCTGTGTTCCCAGGAGTGCATTAGGATTTTCAAAATACAGCACTTTCTCCTTGTACTGCACGCATACAAATGGGACTCAATTTATTGCAAATGGTATTCCTGAGCACAACGCCAGTGACATAATTAAGAAATGTATTCAGCCTATTACTAATTTAACACTGTTAGGGGTTCTTATCAAAAAGGCTTGTGTCGCCCCACAGTGCCGCCATTAAATTTATGCATTGTAAATACAAATATATTTTATTCATCGTGGTTTCTTGCAACTTCAATTATGCAATAAGTATTTATTTGGAATTCATTCTTTTCCCCCCATTTGATAACCATCATTAATTCATGTGAAACTGATTAAGCCTCTTGTAAAGCTCTAGCAAACACCTTAGAAGACAAACTCAATTTGTAAGGATGTAGCTGCTGTCATGGTTTTTCAAATGAAGAAAAAACAGCCGCTGGACCACATCACTTCAAGGCTGGGGCTTAGCCAAAGGGTGAAGAAGAATAAGCTGATTTTTTTGTGGCAGCATTTTGGGGTGGCTGTTATCCTCCTCCTCTCCCTGAGGCATTTCAACTCCCAGTAAATGGTGTCCAAATTGGCCCCCTGGAATATCTCCGAACCACCACCCCCACCAACCCCACCAGCAGCCTCTGTAGCTTGTCTCCCTGAAGTGGAACCATAAAAGTCATTACATGCTCAAGTCTTGGAGTTTTCTGGGGTTCCCATCTCTCACCTGAAACCCGGAAGCCAGTTCTGTAGACTCAGTCAATCGAGCATCTGATTCCAACGTGCTCACTTCTCATTGGGGCTCAACTCCTCTGGGATGGTCTGGGAATTCTCCAGTGATAACGGGAAAAGTCTCCTGACCTGGGGGGGGGGGGGCGGCAGTGGTGCTCAGGCAACCTGGAGCCACTTTTCAGGACCGTCTCCATTTAGAAATAGGGGACCCCCCTGGGTCCCCAGCAAATGGAAATCATTGCCATGCTCCCTGTTGCCGTCTTCTCATCCACAATCCCCTCTCCTGGCTCTTCTTGGCCACTTTCCAACCCTCTCTCCCTCTGCTCCCCACCCCCAGTTAGGTTTCTGTCCCTGGTACCCGAGTCTACACCTCTAGGGGTTTTCATCGTACCTAGACCCAAGGCTTCACGGGACCACTGTGTTCCAAGGTACTCATTTCCCCACTGTGGCTAGAATACATGGCCACACACTTTGTGGCTTTAAACAACACAGGAATCCTTTGGCCATGCCAGATATCCACATCTAAATCCAGTGTCTTTAGAAGTGAATAACTGGGCTTTCACAGAGAGGCTCTTCAGAGCACTGCTTGTTCCTCATCGGTCATGCAGTTCTCTAGCCCAGATGCCAGTGACTCTTTCTCGGACTCCCCGTCCTAACCCTGCCAGCCCAGCAGCCTCAATTCCCTTGCCTTTCCTTGCTAGTCCTAGTGCTTTAGGTGCAAATACAGAGGAAACAAGTCCAGCCAGTTTCAAACGCAGAGATGTTTTCTTTCCTACAGAGACAAGAGTGACTATGGTTGGTAAATTCTGCCACTGGGGGGTGGGGAGTATGCTCTTGGGCACCCACTTCTGTCCCCTTGTCCTTCTGCTCCTCCAGGTGGACCTAAAGGACTGTATTGTTCAGCCATTGTACGCAAAGAGAAGCCGGCTCCCGGAGGAGAAAGAGCTTTGCCCCTTCATGCATATTATTTGAATAGCAAAGCGACTTCTCCAGTCAGTGCTGACTTGGCCACCACCTACACTGAAAGTGGCCCAACACCCACCTCTAAACTTGCCCCCACCACCACGGAGAATGGGATTAGCATAATTGGTTACCAGGTTCCCCCACTTATCTTCAGGGGCTGTCTTCCCAGGCCCCCAGAGAATGGCTGGACCTGCAGAGAGTCGCAGCCCTATAAATACTATGTTTGGGGCTATCAATGCATCCCTGTGATAAGGTTTAAATTATAAGCGGGCGCAGTGGGAAATGAGCTATCATAACGAGTAATAAACCAGAGAGACTCTAACTCTACACGGGGACAATAATCTACTGCAATACTCGGAAGGAAATCAACGATTCCCACTTATGTGACTGGGAGCTCACTTAAGGTGGTACAAAGCATTGATCATATTGATCATTAAGTTGTACAGAGAATTCTCCGACTTTGCCACAGTAACTGATAAGAGGGGAAGCTGTACCAGAGTACAGAAAGTTAACGCAATCACAGTTTGGAGATTTGGTAAGAGAGGCAATTGGCCGGCTTGTTACTGATTCTCCGTTTTCCTTTCTTCGTTTCATGCAACGGCTTTAAAAAATTAATTTATTGTGTTTATGACCTATATTTTCCTAATAAAATATAGATAGAAAAAGAGACCTGTCTGAATCACAACAGCGTCATCATCCCCCAGGACAGAGACGAGCACCTGACACAGGAAATACATCTTATTGGTTCAAAGAATCTTGTTTGCTGAATGGCTTTCATCCCAAGTGACTCATAGTTTTCTTTGTGTAAATCCAAGGATGCCTCTGAATAGGCTGGTCCGTGCTCAGCTGGGCTAATGAGGAGGAACAGAGCTGCGTGCAAAATAAATATGATCCTCAGGTGTGCTCTGTCGAGAGGGGGTAAAGCAAATAGAATATTTTAATAGATTTTGATTCCTTCCTACCTCTATATTGTGGAGAATGGTTCCCCAGTTCCATACCAGAACAATGGTTTCCTTGGGTATAAACTCTCAAATCTCATTAAAACGTACCTCTGTCGCTTATTAAAAAAAAGAAGATTCTTGTCCTCATCCCTTGCTCAGAGTGTTTTGAAGTTCTGATTTATAAAGTCAAGATGGGTTCTGGAAATCTTTGTTTTCGAAATTTTAAAGGGGTACAATTTCCTGGAACCTTTTGAAAAGTTATAATTCAGAAGCCTGTTTGTCCTTGAAATAACAAAGTGCAATTTTTTTTTTTTGTTATTTCAAACTTCCTGGAAGCTTGGCGTTAGGAGAACAAGAAGAACCAGTTTAAAAAAAAAAAAAAGACCTTCCTCACTTTTGAAAATCTTTAAGGTAGGGCTGCCAGATAGAAGAGAGTTACATTTGAAGTGTTTCTAAGCAGGTTAATTACTTTTTTAGCAGAAATGTTCCCATGCAGTGCTGGGAGTATACTTAACCCTGAAAAGATTATTTACCCGCTGCTCTGATCGAGTTGTGTATGCTGCATTCGCACTTACAGAGGCGCATGTCCTCATGTCTGTTTCTCAGTGAACTGAGGCCAGCAGGATTCTGAGAATTCCCCTGGAGGAGGCTGGCGCCTTCACTGCACACAGGTGACTGTTAGTGTTTGGGTTCTGTTTGAATCAGTACAGCAGTGAGCTTTATAAGAAACAGATTCTCTTATTCTAAGTCCAAGTCAACCATGACCTGTCGATCTTCTTCCTACCTAAGTGCTCCAATGGGCAGGAATGTCTGACGGTGCATAAGTCTTGGGTCAGGTGGGAAGCTCAGGGATGTTTTCAAAGAAACCTCGAAGCTGCAAGCCAGCAGATGAGCAAGAGGCGGCCTGGGCAAGGGGGCTGAATCCTGGTACCATCCCCTGGGTGTTCAACCCACCTACATCATGCAGACACCTATAGGGGGCATCAGAATCTTTCTCTTGAATTTCTTCTCCAGAGTTGGGGTCCTTTGGAATCGCCCCTATTCTGCTGAAGGGTGGTCTTGGGCAAGAATGCCCGGTATTGGGACTAGAAGAGAGATCCTACCCCTCAGTACTCTGAGATAAGAGGGGCGAGATGCGCGGGAGCGGGGGGCTGCTGGTGCCCATGGGGTCATCTGGGAAGCTCAGGGAGAGAAGCGAGTGTGGAGAGAAGCGATGCTGGGGGAGGGATTGTCCACTGCTGTCCAGGAAAGAGCTGGTGGCCAGGTTCCAGAATCAAGAGGGCCAAGGGCCAAGGAAACACCACTAGTGAAATGCCCGTGGGGTCGAGAATAAGTTTAAATGTGAAAATAGGTTTAAGAGCCCTGGTGATCACAGAGGGAGCCGGTTTCTTCTCTCCGAGTGATGCTCGCATCTCCTGACAAGCCACCTCCCAGGCGGGCGAGGAACAAACGCGTTTCAAAGGGTCCGTTTGACTGATCATCAAAGCAAGTGCTTGGCACAGTCGTCCCAGGAAGGGAGGCGAGAGCCCCCCACCCCCCGTAGCCGGGCTCCCCTCGCTCCCAGCCCGGTCTAAGATCTCTCTCCGGCAGATTCTCTTATCACGAGGTGCAGACGATTGCAGTTGCCAGCAGCTCCAGCTTCGCAGAGTGACAATCCAGAGTTCAGGACGGCTGGTCTCCTTCTGGGAAAAACACTCGCGAGCTTCTTTCAGGACGGGCTGGCCTGCTCCTCGGGTCCTGGCCCTGTGAGCGCCTCGCCTTGGTCCAGCTCCGCGTGTGTCCATTTGGTTCAGCTCTGCAGAGACAGACACTGTCAGGTCTTCCTGCTGCTCAGGGTCCCTGACACGCCTATGGGTGCCCGGTTGTAGGAGAGGATGTAGCGAATGTCGGTGTAACCTCTGACCTCTCCCAAGTCTGTGTTACCTTACTCAGCTAGTGAAGGGGTAAATCCAGCAGTTCATAACTCATCTCTTAGTCCAACAAGTAGAGAGCAAATGCACGCACGCACACACACACATTCATACACTCACACACCACTCACACACATACACACATTCACACACACACACCCTCACATACACTCACACATACACACACATACACTCATTCACACACATACACATACTCACACACACTTGCACACTCATAGTCATTCACACACTTGCACACTCACACACTCACACTCACACACTTACACTCACACATACACACACTCACACACACACACTCACATATACTCATTCACACACATACACACTCACACACTTGCACACTCACAAACTCATTCACAAACATGCACACTCAACACTTACACACTCATACACTCACACTCACACACATACACACACTCACATACACTCACATACACACGTACACACTCACATACACTCATTCATACACACACTCACACACACACATACACACACTCACATACTCACACACACTCACACACACTTGAACACTCATACACTCACACACACATACACATACACTCACATACACACATACACTCACACACATACACACTCACACACATGCAGACACATACACTCACACACACATACACACACTCACATACACACATACACAAACTCATATACACACAGAAGCACACACACTCACACATACACACGCTTTTCTTTTTTTAATTCTTTCCCTTCTTTCATGAATAAGGGTGCCAGTCAGATGGCTGCTTACCAGTGGTTCAGGATGGACCCCAAGAGCGACCCTTCTGCGTTCCAAATGTGGAAAGAATGCCCAGTTTAAAATGAAACTGGCAGGACGGGTCAGTCTCTTCCACTGGGCAAGAATCAATCCTATTCCACCCAGGGACACACTTCACATTTCTATGAAGGAGAGTCATCTGCATTGCTATCAGTTTTCACCCTGTACAGAGCTGCAAACTAACTTGGAGACTCAGAGAGCCCCAGTTCACTGCAGATGGAGCCTGCCCCTGCCTGCAGTCTCTCTTATCCCGCCTCTTCCGGCCAAAGTGTTTCTGGGTGTTTCCCACTTGTGCTCATTGCTGTCCCTCACTTACTTTCCAGAAGCCAGTGAGTGACACAGCAGCTCTCATTGGTGTTTATGAAAGAAAGCACAGTGGGGGGGGGGTGCATTTAGGACAGGATGATATGGGATTTCCCAGTGGGTGGCTCTCGACTTAAACCTGTGTATGTTTTCTTAAAGAAGATATCAGCTCAGGCATCACCAATGACAAAAGAGGGTCCACCAGGATCTGGGGAGCAAATCTACCCTAAGAGAGAAGTCTAGACCAGTAATTCTCAGTGGTCAGGGCAGGTAAACACACTGACACCATTTTAATGCTTGAGAGTCTTAAATTAGGACAATTCCTATGAGCTGTTTTCAAATGAAAACAGTTTAATACTTTCCTCCCATCCCCTCCCCCTCCCCAACTCCTTCCCTCACCTTCCCTCCCTCCCTCCCTCCCTCCCTCCCTCCCTTCCTTCCTTCTTTCCTTCCTCCAACACTCCCTCAGGCTCAGCTATGCCATACTGCGGAAAACTCAGGATGTCTCACGTGCCTGGCAGGTGACAGGTGTTCTACCACATAGGCCACACCCCCCAACCTAAGATAACACTTTCAAATGAGATGCTGAATGTGCAAAGGGTCAGAGAGCAGGAAATGCCCAATTGTTGGGCAAGGAAAGAACCCAACACATCTGTTCCAGATCTATGTCAGACGAGTCAGGTTGCAGAAAGTCTGTGAGTAAGAAAAAAAATTCAGCCTGTAGACTTTTCACTTATCACTAAACTCATGGCACAGCGCCCTCAGCCCCTTCTTCCCTTTCACACATGTACAAGCAAGGCCACAATTTTCAGATTCCCGCTTATGCCTTCAGAACCCTCCCTGAAGTGTGCTGGGAAGCTGATCCTCTTGGGAGACCCCATGTCTGACTCCCAGAATTTGCAGCGCTGGTACATTTCTTGGAAAAGAGGAATAAAAATAGTGTCTGGCATGCAAGTCGCTTCCCTAAAAATCCATTGTGATCCAGAGGATTTTCTTGAGTTTTTCAGATGTAATTGTAAAGATCTTTAAAGAGCCAAAGTGGTGGTGGTGGTGGGGGGGGGGGGTGGGGTGATAGTATAGCAGGTAGAGCATTTGCCTTACACATGGCCTACCCGGGTTCCATCCCCAGCATCCCATATGGTCGCCCAACGCTGCCAGGAGTAATTCCTGAGTGCAGAGCCAGGAGTGAGTAAATCCTGAACATTGCTGGGTGTGACCCCAAAAAGCAAAAAAACAAAAACAAAAACAAAAACAAAAAACAATAAAAGGCAGTGCTTCTGCCTCTCTTTGGAGGGCGACAGAAGCACTGAATCCAAGAAAGGGAGTGCAGATTAGAGGGAGAGCCAAAGAGTGACAGTTGGAGACCCTGGAGGGCGCCCGCAACACCGTTTCCAATGCACTGGCCCCCACGGGGCTCTGGGAGGTAGTTCAGAGGCAGAGCACATTCCAGAATGTAAGATAAGGAAGTGGTGCTAACTGAAGCCACGGGATTTGGGGGTCATGTCTTAAAGCAGCAACAGCAAACACAAGCTCTCCAAGTTTTTGAGCCCCTGAGTCACTGAGATGTGAAACAGGGACATTAGTCGGAGCCAGACTGGGAAGGTGGCTCATAGGATTATCAGGCGTGCTTTGAAGGCAGAAGGCCCGGGTAGGTCCTAGGGATGGCTTGGTTCCCTGAGCACAGGCCCTAAGTCAAGCGCCCCAGATCTGTTTAACCCCCAAGCCAAAGTCAGAGCAAGCTCAGGGGGGAAATTATGTAATCGGGGAAACTCTCAGGGCCATAACAAAGACCGGATAGGGGGCTTGTTGGTCCACCCCCTGGTTGCCCTCATGGTGGTGGCCAGCAGTAAGGCTAAACCCACCCATTTTCACCTACATCACCCCCTCCCCCCCCCGCCTCACTTGCTCCTTAAGCTCCCAGTGATGTATTCGATATGCCAAACACAGTAACAACAAAGTCTCCAATGGAGACGTTACTGGGCCCGCTCGAGCAAATCAATGAACAACGGGAGGGCCTTTACCTTTACCTTTACCTACCCTGGTTCCCAAATAGGAATCCAGGTTGACTGGCCAGGCGAGCAAAGGATGCCACCTGCCACGGACGTGGAGACCAACAGTGGGCAGCTCCATTCCCCTCTCACTGGGCCGTGATGAAAGAAGGTGCATCTGGCCAGTGCAGAGAAACAGAAACAAGGCAGAGGAAGAAAAAAAAAAGGTTTGTTGGAACACACATCTTCGGGATGATTGATTGAGTCTTTAGTATTTGCTTTTACCTTCACTCCAGTTAAAAGAGTCCGGTCTCCCGCCCAAGAGGTTGATTAATAAGCCTTCCAAAGCTGCTTGTCTTGAAAGGATTCATCCGAGTCCATTTCAATGTTCTTTTGTTTGTTTCTGCACCTGAAAGGCCACCAACTCAAGAGTTCCTCTCAGTTGATTCGCTCTTCCACTAACTGTCCAGTCGCTATTGTTTTATTGCAATCTATTTACAAGAAATGGGCGATTTTTTTTCCTCCATGATGTCGGGAGCCCTGGGCTGTGTTTATTTATTGCTTCTGTGCACACCAGAACCAGTCCTTGGGATTCAACTGCCAATGTAAGGGATTAAGGGGCTAAGTGAGTCTGACTAGGGCAGGAATCTTTCAAATGTGCTTCTCTCACCCAGCTCTTTTGCAGGCAATTTTTATTTAACACACACACACAAACGCACAGACACACACGCACGCCAGCACCCACACATCCACTGTTTCTTATTACAGCTGGGTAACAAAACAATTACATTTCCCCAGATCTCTGCAATCTTTTCCGATGCCATCCTGGGAAATGGAAACAGTACACAGGCAGAACAAGCATCATTCTCCAACGATGCTTCCTCTCCGTCATTCATCATATGCTTTTGCCCTTTGCTGGAATGCACCCCACAGAAATATTTAGCATCCGTCCTACCACTGAACAAGCCCCTCTCGGCAACCACGGAAGGGAATCTGCTCAATTGCCTGGAAACCATTTCTGTCAGAAACATTTTCCTTCTGACCAGGGGACCGTCGGCATCGCTTCTCCCTTGCAGCCTCCAGCGGCGGTGAGCGCTGAAGGATGGGCTGAAGCCACAACATCCGGGGACTTTGGAGGGGGGAGGAAAAATCCAGCCCTCCCTAAACACAGCCGCCTCTGTCCCTGACTCCTCACTACCCAGAAAACCTTGGCACTCAGGTCGTGAAAGCCAGCAGTTTTCCAGCTTCCCTTCTGACTGGTGCCTGGTTTAAGTCATCATCTTTGTTCAGCACTAGGACGTGGTCCAAAAGGATGAGGAGGATGGTGGTGATGGGGATACTGACAGTGGCGGTACTGATGATGCGGGTGATGCTATTTCACCATCACGGAGAGTAGGCATGAATGAGTTCTTAGCTCATGAAGTCCCCCAAAGACCCCTCAGAGAGAAAACAGGCTGCCATGTTGGTGTCCTGCTTTGTTGTGAGAGAGAGAATTTAGATCTTTTTTCCCCCCTTTTTGGGTCACACCTGGTGATGCTCTGCACTCAGGAATCACTCCTGGCAGTGCTCAGGGTACCAGATGGGATGCTGGGGATCGAACATGAGTTGGCCACGTGCAAAGGAAATGCCCTCTCCACTGGACTATCACCCCAGCCCCCAGAGAGAATTTTGACCTTAAAAGCTGATCTTGATGCCTCTTAACATCTGCTTAGAAATAATTTCATGTTCCCATCTCAGTATGACATACACAAGGGCTGAATGGTTGCTTGCTTGGGGGTGAGGGTGGGTGTGTGCACTGGTTGAACTCTGGCCTCAGTAACTGACGTGCCAGGAGCAACCACTTCCCGTTGTTGGTTCCGAGAGTATCTTCAGGACTGGCCCTGGCCCCTCTCTGTAGAGCCAGCCCCTGCCATGAGGTCGTGATGGAGAGAAGTCAGACTCAGCTGATTCTGGGCCTCCGTAACCAAAGCACTGTCTCATCTCTGGCCCTGCAACCCTTTCCAGGGCTTGAGATTTAAAGTCTGGATGAGCGTACGTGGACCGTGGAGGTGGTGGGTCCCCAGAGAGAAAGCTTCGTGCTGTCCTGGGAATGGGGAAGGGACCCGGGAGTGTCAGAAGCAAGTCGCGTTCCACTCAAGCGCCGCTTCTTATTCCTGAAGAGTCCTGTGCCCTTCGCATCTTTTCATGAGATTATTCTGTTAAAGGTCAATGCAGTTGCATTAAGGTTGGCTTTAAGCTTCTTAACATTTGCTGTCTCGTTTCTATTCCTCTCAAAGCTCTTCTTTGTTCAACTTGGCTCTCTCAGTGATTCTAACCAGAAGGTAATAAATTCTAGAAACAGAATTGCATCTCTCTCTCTCTCTCTCTCTCTCTCTCTCTCTCTCTCTCTCTCTCTCTCCCTCATCCCCCGCCGTCCCCTCTCTACTATTTTCTCACTCTCTCGCTCGCTCTCTTTCTCTCTCCTCCAGAAAAAAAAGAGCTAATGACATTTCCACTTGACATAATTTCTCCAATAAGTTATCTCACACCGCAGAAGATGTTTCAGAGTCATCAATATTAAAAACCTGGTCCTGTAGATAGTGAGGACCATTGGAGCAGAGGTTGTTGGCCCTCTGGAAACCCGCTCTTGTGACCAAATGCCCATCCTGTTTAAGAGGAATCACAGATGCCTTCTCAGGGGGAATCCAATCTCGGGCTGAGCTCATTCAGATGGAAAACACTAACCACCATACTATTTATTACAGCCTTCTCCAACCTCTTGAAACTTCATCAGCCTTCCCACAACTGTGGACTCGCACCTGGCCTGCGTTACTGGCCCCAGACTGGCAGTAATCATCAAAGTGGTAGGTCAGTAGATTTTAGCCTTGTACATCTGTGGGCCGGACTTTGAAGACCGCTAATTTAGAACATTGAAGAGGACAGGGGTAGGGTGGGGTGTGGGAATTGTGTGTGTGTGTGTGTGTGTGTGTGTGTGTGTGTGAGAGAGAGAGAGAGAGAGAGAGAGAGAGAGAGACAGACAGACAGACAGACAGAGAGACAGAGAGACAGAGAGACAGAGGCAGAGTGAGAGACAGATACACAGAGAGAAACAGATACAGAGACAGAGAGACAGAAAGAGGCAGAGAAAGACAGAGATAAAGAGAGAGAGAAAGATAAAGAGACAGAGAGAGAGACAGAGACAGAGAGAGACAGAGACAGAGACAGAGACACATAGAGATTGAGTTTCACTTCTAAATTGGATTCACTTTGAGATTTTATCATTTTCGAGTTTTGAGGGGACCCTAGAAAGACAAGGAGAAACCAGATGGGAGATGGAATAAATCCTCCAGGCGTTACCCAAGCAGCACCTCTAGCTCTAGGGCATGGAGTGAGTCTTGTTCCCCAACTTCAAAAGAAAAAAAGATCGTTTCACTCTTTCCAAAACTTCCTTCTTGAGATACTTCCTCTTTTCTTGAAACAAGTGTGGGACAGTTTTGCGTTTCTTCCTTTTCCTTGTATTCTCTTGCCTCTGGCCTCCCCTTTTCCATCTCCCAGGATTTCCTATGCATGCCTGTGCCCCAGTATGGGAGGGCAGCACTCCCTGCAGGATGGACCCATCACAGGGAAGGGACTCAGCGCCAACTGATGAATCTGCGGTGGTAGTACTCGTGCTGGCGGCACTCAGGAGGAAGGGAGAAAGTTTGGGAGGAACATAAGAGATACCTCTGTGGAAGGCAACCAAGAAAAAATTCAACTGTGTCACCGAGGCCTGTTTGTATCAAGCTTCCCTCCCCAGGTCCTGCAGCTCACTCTGGGCAAGAGGAAAATCTGATGGTGCCTGATGCCAACCATCCAGTCCTTTAGGACTTCCTAGTTTCTCTCACATGAATTAGTGCAGTCGCTCAGCTAACCCCCAGTGGGGCTGAGGAGGGTTGTGGAGCTTCTCAGATCAGTTTTCTCTTTGGAAACATTTGATGGGTGAAGGATTCGGATAGGGTGAATGAAAAATGGAAGAAGAAGGAGGAGCCAGAATTGGACTCTTAAGAAGTCAAGGGGTGGAAGGAGAGGTCTCCTTAAATCTAACTTAAATTAAAAAGATGTTTCATTTCATTCATTCATCATCCTGTTATTCGTCGATTGCCTCGAGCAGGCCCCAGTAATGTCTCTTTCATCCTAGCCCTGAGATTATAATCAAGGATCTTTAGGAGAATGAGACCCATCATTGTTACTGGTATTTGGCATATTTGGTACGCCACGGGGAGTTTGCCAGACTCTGCCCTGTGGGCAGGCTACATTCAATAGCCTGCAAGTTTGTCCAAGAGGGGTGGAAGGAGAGGTCTCCTTAAATCTAACTTAAATTAAAAAGATGTTTGTGAAGCCGAAATTAAATCTGGCTCCAGAGTGATTACAGGATGAACCATTTTAGTTAGTGGGTGGTGGGAGCCAACTTAATGCTCGGCTGGGCATTACCTGCACAGTGCATGTGCCAGGCTGATGGGTGCCACATGTAGCTGTAAAGGGTCACTCGTCACCATCCCTGAACACCACTTCTTGAAACGCAGTCCCATGCAAAGTGCTTTCTGCCTGCAGCATCCCCACCATCCTCTCCCTGGATGGGGACCTGGAACTTACTGAGTTCTTGTGTAGACTTCTCTGCTCACCTCTTCTTGAAGTGGGGGCAGATAGGAGGGGCACCTGGACTCTGTCGAGAAATGAGTCAATACCTTGGAATCCTCTGCACCTCTAGGAGTGAGGAGCTGCAGGGAGGAATGATGGTACCCCAAGGATGTGGATGAGAACGAAAGGATTTGTAGGGCTCCTGGTAGGTGGGTGGGTGTGCTAGCAGTTTGCTTGCCTGCTGTAGAGAAACTTGAGCCTCTGCCATCCAGAGGTTTTGGTTACTGTCCCGAGGGTCTTCAGCTAAGGAAAAGCACCACTGTGGCCAGACCCATCTGCCTACCTGGCTCCACTCAGCAGTGTTGGGACACCAGGAGGGAGTGAACTTAGTCGGTTTTAATTTTCAATCCAACAACTTCTTGGAGGTGCGTCACTCACACTTGCTGAAGCAGAGCAGGGTGAGAGTCACCTTTGGTGGTCTGCTGCTGCTGCTGCTGCTGCTGCTGCTGCTGCTGCTGCTGCTGCCAGGGCCTCACCTGGCAGTGCTGGGGGTGTAGTGGGACACAGGCCACTCCAGGTACAACACCACCTCATGAAAGGGGTTCAGGCTAGCTGTGCCTGGGGACCACCAGCGCCAAGCTCCCAGCATTTCCCCAAGTGAAATGTAAAGGTGTGGGCTCCGAGAACAGATGACTGGTTAAAGAAACTCCGGTACATCTACACAATGGAATACTATGCAGCTCTTAGAAAAGATGAAGTCATGAAATTTGCATATAAGTGGATCAACATGGAGAGTTTCATGTTAAATGAAACGAGTCAGAAAGAGAGGGACAGGCATAGAAAGACTACACTCATTTGTGGAATATAAAGTAACAGAATGGGAGACTAGCACCCAAAGATAGTAGAGATAAGGACCAGGAGGATTGCTCCACAGCATGGAAGCCGGCCTAACTTGCTGGGGAAAAGGCAGCTCAGATAGAGAAGTGACCACCAAGACCACCACGCTTGGAGGGCCTTCTTGGGATGGAGATGTGTCCTGAAGGTAGACTATAGACTGAACATGATGGACACTTAATACCTGTATTGCAAACCAGAATACCCAAAAGGAGAGAGAGAGTAAAAGGGAATTCGCCTGTCACAGAGGTGGGGGTGGGTGTGAATGGGGGTGGGTGGGAGGGATACTGGGAACATTGGTGGCAGAGAACGGGCACTGGTGGAGGGATGGGTACTCAATCATTGTATGACTGAAACATAAGCATGAAAGTTTGTAAGTCTATATCTATACCCCATGGTGATACATAAAAAAAAAATAAAGGCGTGGGCTCATGAACATATCTTGTACCCCAAATCTGAAAACAAACAAAACCAAACCACCGAAGTCCCTCCATGAACAAATAAAGAACAAGTAAAGGCACCTCTATTCCATGTTATATGACATGGGGAGTCAGCTGTAACACCTCGAAGAAGGTGCATTCAAAGACAGAACTCTTACTCCAAAAGCTGCAGCGTGCATAATTCCACTTTGGTTTTGTTCTGCTTTGTTGGGGATGAGGTGGGTGATGTTGCCCACCTGGCAGTGTTCAGGGGACCACGAGGTGGCAGAGAATGCAGCCAATGCATGCAATTAGCGCCTGCACCCCAGCACACCAAGCCACACATGGGCCCAGGGTTGTGTTCTTTATGTTATTTGGGGAAGTTCATTCTAGATATGGGAAGCAGAGGAGTAGCTGGCATGGGTTGGGGTAGGGAGAAGGGCTAAGTATGAAGGAATTTGGGGTGCCGTATCTATTCTGTACCTTAATTTCAGTGGTGTCTATTTTTGTGGTGTTGATCAAAATTGCTATCACCATATGCCATAAGGAGCTACTGTTTGCCATTAATTTGCCGTCAGCTCACAATATTTCGGAATTTGGAGGTACAGCATTCCACCTTGATGTGTGTATGGCAACCACTATTCCCACCATCTAAATCTCAGCTTCGTTCTACCCCCACCCAGAGCCCCTCGGCCCATTCTTCCCTCCACTCTCCTGTAGCCCTGAGTTCTCAGAGATTCCGACTTAGCCTCGTGCTTTGTTGTTCACTCACTTCAGTCATTCGTCTTCCACGTACGTGTGAAGCCACCTCGTAATTGTCAAGGAGTAACGTGTACGCCCAGTAATTTATATTTCAATATAAGAGAGAGTAATAATAAATTAAATGTTTGTTTGGGTAGGGAGAGAGAGTGTGTAATTATACAAGACTGACAAGTAATAACTAGCAAAATGCCGGGTTTTCTGAAAATGTGGGCTAGGCTAACTAAGCTCTGGTATGAGTAAGGAATCTGGGACCCCATATCTCTGTGTGGAATTCACGTGCCCAGACTAAACTATCAACTGGGAGAAAATGAAAAATGCTGCTCACGGAGGGGGCTGGAGCGATAGCATAGCGGTAGGGCATTTGCCTTGCACGCAGTCAGCATGGCCGACCCAAATTCATTCCTCCGCCCCTCTCGGAGAGCCCAGCAAGCTACCAAGAGTGTCTCGCCCACACAGCAGAGCCTGGGAAGCTACCTGTGACGTATTCAATATGCCAGACACAGTAACAACAAAGTCTCCAATGGAGACGTTACTGGGCCCGCTCGAGCAAATCGATGAACAACGGGAGGACAGTGACAGTGACTCACTGAGGATGAAGAGAGAGCACAGTGGGTAAGGTGCTTGCTTGCCTTGATGGATCAGAACCCAGGTTCAATACACAAAGAACCCTTGTGGTCTTCTGAACTCAGCCAGGAGTAATCCCTAAGCACGAGCCAGGGTTAAAACCCAAGTACCACCATGCGTGGCCCAAAAAGTGAAAATAAAAGGTGACTATGGTATTATCATTTTAAGGGTATCACCATAGTATCTTCATACGAAATGCTTCCTCTGGGTCAAATGATCAAAATTTCTATTTGGTTGATAATAATTGGATGTGATTTGTTAGTTCTTACATCTCTATCAGGAGGGTGTGGTCATGTCATTTGAGCAATGGACAAAAACCATTCAGATAGCTAAAGTTGCCTCCCCAAGATCACTGAGATAAATCAGTCTTCTCCAGAAATACTTTCTTTCTTTTTCTTTTTCTTTTTGGGTCACACCCAGAGATGCTCAAGGGTTACTCCTGGCTCTTCACTAAGGAATAACTCCTGGCGGTGCTTGGGGGACTATATGGGATGCTGGGAATCAAACCCGGGTTGGCTGCATGCAAGGCAAATTCCCTACTCGCTGTGCTGTCACTCCAGTCCCACCAGAGCTTTCTTGAGTCAAAGCATTGGCCAGAAAAACCACCACAAACCTGGTGAGAAACCATAGCATCGCTGTAAAGTGCTGGTAGAGACACCAGCTCCCAATAGTGCAGGACCCCGAGACTGATTCATCTGTTTCTGTTTCCACCTCTTTCTGTGAAGGGCCCCCAGAGTAGCATCATGCGGCCTTCTGGTCGACTGACTCTGACACATGAGGTATCACTCACTTCCTGGTGATACCCACAGAGGGCCCTTTCTAGCAACATCTTCCAAAAATTCTTTTGATCTTTTTTTGTAAGGAAAAAAGAAAACCTCCAGCAACCAAGTTTTCTCCAACATTCTGCTTTGTAATCTTGATTGGGTCAAATGCTTGGAAATGATGTTAAGAGGCTCAGCTCACAGGGAGATAAATTGAGTTGGCTCTGATGCAACAGAACTTCATCCAGGCCACCATCCTCCATGCAAAGTCATTTTTGTGGCCACCTGCAGGGGACACGTTACAGACATTCCCATTTTAATGAGAAAGGGGAGAGTTGGAGGGGTTCCGTCTCCCAGGCCAGAGATGTTTTTGAATTATTAAAGAAGACATTGGTGGAGGGAATCAGTCAAAGTTAGTCTACACTTGTTAAATGTAAAATTACACAAAGAACAGAAATGAGATCCATGTCCCAAGGAGAAGAAGAGAGCCAGACAAAACAGTTTTAAGAGGATACAGGAATGAAATGGAAAATATAACCAGGAGACAGGCAGCGGCACTGGACAGCTAGACTCAATATCAATGAAGCAAGGAAGCGAGAAAATACCTCTTCAGATACTTAAAATGCAGCTGAATTTTCTTTCCAATGTTATATTATGAAAATTTTCAAACATGGAGCCACATTGAAAGAACAGCACTGTGCTTGTAAGTATCATTCAGAGTTAATGCTTAAAAAAATGTCCAGAGGGGTGTTGGAGTGATAATACAGTGGGTAGGTCATTTGCCTTGCACAAGGCCGGCCCAAGTTCAATTCCCAACATCCCATATGGTCCCCCAAGCACCACCAAGAGTAATTCCTGAGTGCATAGGAGTAACACCTGTGCAACGCTGGGTGTGACCCAAAAGAAAAAAGAAAAAATGGCCAGAGACTAGAGAGAGAGTACAGGGGTTGAGGCAACTTCCCTTGCATGTCACCAATGTCAGTTAAATCCCTGACAATGCATATGCTCTTCAGAGCACCAACTGAGGACCACTTCTCAGCACAGAGCCCCTGGGCACCATGGGCTTGGCCAAAACTCCCCTTCAAAAACAAATGACCAAAGTTGCTTTATGGGTCCTTCATGGAGGTACAGAATCTGTGTTTTGCTGACCCAGTTGAAAGCAAATCACAAACATCGTGATACTTAATTTCTCAATTCTTCAGCGTGCATCTAAAACCCAGGACGTTCTTCTACATAACTCAAATAGGCTTGGAAAGTCATGGTCCATAAATCTTTGGAATCATAAAACAAAAGGAAAAATATTCGTTTTGCTGTCTGTGAATTGTCTTTGGTTTAGAATGACTTTGGGCAAAACGCATTTTGACTTTGGCGCTGTAATCTCGCCGGGTCTATTCAGTTTGTGTGATTTATTCTACAGACAGAGAAAAGCGAATCTGAGCAGTCCCTTCCCCGGAGGCACGGAAAGTAAGGTCACCCTCCGGTGGTTTAAAATAGGACATCCATATAGAGCACAACAGACTTGGAATAGAAGGTCAGTCTGTTTACAGAACGGGGGCGAGATATGCAAGCTGGGCTTGAACGCCATGTGGTAGAATGAGGTCTAAGTTCTTTAGAAGAGACTTGGTTAATCAGACTTAGCGAATCAAGAATGAGTGTCCAGTTGAACCTCATGGCAAGGGGCTTGGATCTGGGGGAGTAGTCAACCTAAGGAACTGCACCTGGAAACTGATGGATGACCTCAGGAGATGACAGGACAGTTGCAACAACTGCAGCAACAAAATAAAATTCCCCTTGTCCTTCCTCAGGAACTCATGTTCACCAGGAGAGCTTTGGAGCTAACTTGGCATCCCCTAGAGCTTCCTTGGCTAGGCCCAGATAATTATCCCAAAGACTTGGCAGTTCCATTCCTCATGTTTAATTTATAGCTGGTATCTGATGTTCTCGCTAGCTTTCATCCATCCAGTCACACCACAGAGAGGCCCTTACTATGGGGCCCTGGGATGCATCATTGGCCTTATGCGCTCTTCATCTTCATCCTCATGATCCTCATCTACCTATAGAAGAATTATCTCTCAATGCTCAGTATTGTTCTAAGTGGCCAGTGTGGAATCACCTCTTATAATAAACTTATTTTTCAAGACATTCTAAGAGCAGTTGGAAAAGCTGGAAGCTGAGGTCCAGAGGAAGTTAGGATTAGGATCTGAATTCAGTCAGAGTCTAGGCTGCACAGTTCTTACCCTGGGTCCAGGCAAGCCATCCTGGGAGTCCATCAGGCATTCCTGAGCTTTCAAGGTGGACATTCCAGCCCTGAGTGGGGTGTGGGAAAATTTCATCAAAGTACATCCCTCTCGGTCAGCCCCAGCTCATCACCAGCATGACAGAGTATCTCTGGGATGTTTATGTGGAGTAAGACCTCCTGGATTTTAGTTAGACGCAGTTTTGACTAGACTATGGCTCCAGTGAGACTTGAGCGTTCTTTTAATGTCTAAAATAGTACATCAGAGGGGGCTAGAGTGATAGTACAGTGGGCAAGGTGCATGCCTTGCATGCAGCCAACCCAGGTTCAGTCCCTGGCACCTCATATGGTCTCCTGAGCCCACCAGGAGTGATCCCTGAGCACAGAGCCAGGAGTCAGCCCTGAGCACTGCCATGTGTGGCCCCCAAACCAAAACACAAAATAAAATAAAACTGTTTTCTTGAAGTTCGAGCGGGCCCAGTAACGTCTCCATTGGAGACTTTGTTGTTACTGTGTTTGGCATATCGAATACTCTCGGTAGCTTGCCGGGCTCTCCAAGAGGGGCGGAGGAATCGAACTCGGGTTGACCATGTTGGCTGCTTGTAAGGCGAACGCCCTACCGCTGTGTCAGGGCAAGAGTACAAAAGGGGCTTAGGAAAGCAAAGAGACGTTTCCTCTTAGTCACCGGATGTTGATGTAGGATCACCAAACTAATACGAATGAAGTGCTCATCCAGACCCGAAAACACTCAGGAAAGAAAGCTTGGAAAGATGCTAGTGCAGAATGACTTTGGCCTCAGCTCATTTGATGCTCTCTACAGACTAGAACAAAAATGAGATCTTTTCAAGTTGGGGCTGGAGAGACAGTTGCAGAGGTTTCAAGGGATTTATTTGCCTTGCACAGATGATCTTTGGCTCCGTCCTCAGGGCTACTTCTAGTCTCCCAAGCATAGCCCAGAGTGACCCTAAAACCAGATAAATAAAGTAAATAAGTAAGGTTTCATGATTCAGATTCAGTCTTGTTGCTATGAACAAATCATCCCGAACTTAGCGGCTGAAACAACTCTACCGGATGAGCTTCCAGTTCTGATCAGAAGTCCAGGCAGAGCCTGAAGCTGAGAACTCTGCAATCCCAGCCAAGGCTGACGTCCTGTGGGGCTTCAGGTTGCTGCAGCATCTTCCGGGATCTTGTGGGATTGAGCCCTTCCTCCTTTGGCAGCTCACCAGGGTGCCGTGTGCTTCTCGCTGGAGAGCCACGGAGAGACGGAGCTTTGCTTTCTTTTCAAATGCTACTCTCTTTGAAGGGCTCACCTGATTAAATCACACCCACCCAGTAAAGATCTCTCTTGCTATGACCTAAAGTCAACTGAGTAGTAATCTTCCTCAGAGACTGATATAATAGTCACTGGTCTTGCCCACGTTCAAGATGTGAGGGATCTAGCAGGATGGATTGGGGGGAACTGGAGAATCGCTCAGGGGAGGGTTGGTTTGCAGTTGGGTACCACAGTTTAAGGGTGAATATTCCTTGGGACCAGAGGGCTAGAACAAGCAAGTATGGCATGCTTGTAGGGCATCCTTGCATGCAGCCAACTCAGTCCCTGGTACTCCATGTGATCCCCCAAACCCAGCCATTAGTGATCCCTGAGGCCAGAGCCAGGAGTAAGCCCCAAGTACTGTGGGGTATGCCCCCTCCAAAAACATTAAATAAATTGCTTCTGAGAGGTATGCCAGTTTTGCTTCTCCGTGCCAGCCAACATGATGCCACCAACTCTGTCTTCCCCACCAAGCACCGTCAGTGGACCCTAACACTCAATGAGGCAGCTCTAAGATCCCTGCAGAACTGCGGTACTGTAACTCCCTTGACATTCGCCTGATCTTGCTGTTATGTGCATGGACCTATACATGAGATATGTGTATATGTGGCTGATATGAAAAAAGTTTTTCTATCAGAAAAATTCTACCTACAAATTTTGGACTCAAAATATTGCATGGACAATCCCCCCATTACCCACCAAGTGTCCATTCATATTGGCCTTTCATTCAGTCGGCAGCCAATGTCTCCATGGAGGGCAAGCGCCGGAATCCATTCAAATCACACACGAGTGACTGGGCAGTTCCTCTTGGCATGAAGTGTCCAACACATCGGCATAGCCAATGCCCTTGAATGTTCCAAATAATTCCCAAACAGAAATAAAGAGAAAGTCACATTTTCAGTTCTATAGAAACAGCCAGATGCATTAGCCAGCCAGTTTTGGGAGCATCTGAGAACCAGGTGTCATTATCAGAGAATCCTGTTGAGGGGTGAGGGTTGGGTTGGGGGTGGAACTGGGATCGAAGATGCTCTTTGTAGGGAAGAAAGAACAATGGACAGCCTCTATCCCACCCTGGCTGGCTGCTATATTAGATGAACTCAGTCACAAATCGTGCATGTTGAATGGGCCGAACCTTTGACGAAGGAGGGCTTCCAGGATGCCTAGCTGAATATTTAATGCTTCTGTGAGGGAACTGCCCTGCTGATGGTCACTTGAGGCAAGGGATGGGATGGCTTATCAGCACAATGAAGGAGCAGGTCATTTTCGTGCCCAGTGTAGAGATCACCGCAGGAGAAGGAAGTCCTGTCTCCTCCTATCAAACCTGAGACACTTGAAAGAAGTCAGCCTCCCTCAGGCTAGGCTGTTTGCTAAAGCCCAGGAGCCCTACATTGCCTCTCTTGGCACCCTAGGAGGCTGCCTTAGAGAATTTAAATACTCTGGGTCCTGGCCTTCTGAGGTCCCTGCACTCCCTCTGCCTCCTGTTTTCAATCAGCTGTGGGAAGGCGGAGGCCATTATTGAGAGTTAGAGGAAGCGGCTTCCAAGTTCCCACCTTGATGTCTGTAATTTAAAATCCAAGGAAGGGAGGTAGTGGGGATGGGGGTGGATGGCAGGGTGTGTGAGTATGGGAGGGAGTGAGACGGGGGTGAATCATCTTCTCTGATCAGTGTCACCTCCTGACAAGGTCACACTCAGAGAAAGGGTGCAGGAGTCACTGGAGCCTGTGGTCTCTGGGCATTTGCAAGGGAAAGGAAAGGGGAGAGGTGGGAACCAGCCCCTCCCCTCGGACCCTGTCCATATCCAAAGGACCTACTTTAGCAGCATAGAAAAGCTCAGGGTGAGTACGACCCCTCCACACCCCTCCCACCGCCCTGCTGCTTGTCACAAGAGGGGATACTTGGAAGTTGGGACATAGAGAGTTTGCATGCTGCCTCCTGGGTCCTCAAGTAACCATGTGCTGTTCTGAAGTTTTGGAGGGGACCAGTGTAACCCACAATGCTTGGGCAGGGCCAAATGAGTTTCCATTTAGAGAAACCCACCCCAAGAAAGGAGCCATCGGGATTTATGTGAAGGAAGCATTGGGGTAAGAGGGACTGAGGCAGCTGGGATAGAGAAGGGACCACTAAGTGAACGATGCTTAAAGGGCTTGCTTGGGATGGGAGATGCATGCTGAAAGTAGACTATGAACCAAACAGTCTGGCCACTTACTACCTGTATTGCAAACCATAACACCCAAAAGGAGAGAGAGAGAGAGAGAGAGAGAGAGAGAGAGAGAGAGAGAGAGAGAGAAAGGGAATGTGACTGCCACAGAGGTGGGGGTGGGGGTGGGAATGGGGTAGGGTTCTTGGGAGGGAAACTGGGAACATTGTTGGTGGAGAATGGGGAATGGTATAGGGATGTGTACTTGATCATTGTAAGACTGAAACGTAATCATGAAAGTTTGTAAGTCTGTAACTGTATCTCATGGTGATTCATTAAAACATTAAAAATAGGGGCTGGAGTGATAGCACAGCGTGGAGGGCATTTGCCTTGCATGCAACCAACCCGGGTTCAATTCCCAGCATCCCATATGGTCCTCTGAGCACAGCCAGGAGTAATTCCTGAATTCAGAGCCAGGAGTAACCCCTGTGCATCGCCGGGTGTCACCCAAAAAGCAATAAATAAATAAATAAAATTTTTAAAAAAGTATACAGGAAAAAAAAAGGGACTGAGGAAGGTAACTAGGGTCTCTGCAACCCTGCAGAGGAAGACGGCCCCAGAGCATCTTGGTGACCAGAGTTGGCGTCTGCCCCTTACGAAAACTTGTCATGTCTGGGTGGAAGCGTGACCTCTATTTTTGTGCCACCCTATCTTTGAGCCAAGTCATCAGCTTGGCCTCAGATAGCTCTGCCAACTTTCCTTTACAACTGGGTTCCCAGAGAGCGGGGTGGAGCTGGGCTAGTTATGTAAGATCTGATTCCAGCCTCTTCAACTGGGCAGAGGAGTGAGTCTGGTTAGAGGAATGTTGTTGAGACTTAGCACCCTACACAAACGCACTGTAGCACTGTCCTCCCATTATTCATCGATTTGCTCAAGCGGGCACCAGTAATGTCTCACAACGAATTGTGAGACTTGTTACTGTTTTTGGCATACTGAATACGTCACGGGTAGCTTGCCAGGCTTTGCCGTGCGGGTGAGATACTCTCAGTAGCTTGCTGGGCTCTCCGAGCAAATGAAAGAAAGAAATTTCCTTCACTCCGCTGAGGTGTCCCCTTCCACACCTGCCCTCCCCTCTCCTCAGACGTCATGAAACTACAGCAGTCAAGAGGCAGGAGTAAGGCCGGAGCAATAGACCAAAAGGGAGGGCACTTGCCTTGCATGTGGCCTACCCCAGATTGGAACCCCAGTATCCTATGTGGTCCCCCAAGAGCCCACCAGCAGTGTTCCCTGAGCACAGAGCCAAGAGTCGGCTCTGAGCATTGTTGGATGTGGCTCCCCCACCAAAAAAAAAACCTTTTTTTTGTTGTTCAAGAGGTAGGAAGCAGACTGGGCTCTGGGGACATCTGTCCTTTGTGACACAGGTGGCACCACTAGGGCATAAGATGGGTGCCACAGGTATCGAGCTCCCCCACCGAAGTTGGATGATTTCTTTGCGACACTCAGCAAGGCCTTAACTGGCTGTCTTGAATTTCAAGTAACCCCCAACCTGAAAAACCTGGTGCTGACCTTTTCCTAACCAGGACCAGGAAGTGGCTAATTGAGACCAAGGCAAGCGTGAGGGTGCTCCGCCTTGTACAGCTGATCCTTAAGTTTGTATGAACATGCCTTTTTCCTGTTGGAATGTGGAGTAATTAGGCCAAAAAAAAAAAAAGAGTCTGACATGAGGATTCAAATTCCCATGTAGATTAAATGAGTCTCCTTAGGATCCACTAAGACTTTGAAAGTTTTCCTCCCTTCCGGATCACATTGCACTGCATACCACACCGCCAGGAAATAAAAGGAAAGTGCAGAGAGATGGAAATTCACTAAGAGGGAAGCACTGGATATGGCCAAGAACAGACTCTCGTTTTCTCCAGGAAGTCACCTCGTGGTAAAGGAAAAATGGAACAGGCAGGAGAGGGGGCTCACCTTTCCCTCCCTGGTTCAAAGCAGCTGCCATGAGAGAAGATGAGAGGCAGAGAAGGCAGAAGAATTGCTGTGTGCTTTCTGGTTTCCCCTCCGACCTCATCACCTGTAGCACTTCCAGCTCATCAGTTCTTTGAAACGAAAGAATCTTGTTATGTACATATGCCCGTGCTCAGATAAGTCACGCCATACTGACTTAGAATAATGGCCAAATGAGGCAAGGCAAGAAAGGCAAGCAGAAGGATTCAAATCCGATACACTCCCTCCCCCCCTCCCCCCCACCGCACCCTTTCAGCCAAGATCTATTGCTGCATTGACATTCAGAAATGCCTTCTCCGAAAAAGTTAAAGCACCCTGTTACAAAGGAAAGAGAGAAACAAGAGCCACAGAGCCAGGCCAGAACCATTTCCTTTTCGCTTGAAAGCCTAACAGAATCTTGATTCTTCGCATGTCTTGTGGCAAGATAAGGCCGAGCCTTTGCTTTCTGCGGAAGGATTCTCTACCTGGAACTAGGGGAACTTAGATTTCCCATGAAATGCATCGAAGTGTGGTCCAGGGAAGCGATAGTCAGAGACAAAAGGATGATGCTGGGGACGAGCTTGTCTAGGCTGTGGCGGAGATGGAGCCTGTGATGAACAGACGGAGAGATGGTAACGTCACGTTGCTCTGAGGCCTGCGTTCTGCAGTCAAGGCCGGTTTATCTGGAACACGCTGAATCTTTGGCTCCACTCTTCTCCCCCGATTCTATGTGCCTCTTATGAGACCTCTCCCGTGAAGCCTCTTTCCAGGTCCTTTTTTTTTTTTTTTTGCCTTTTGGGTCACACTTGGCGGTGCACAGGGGTTACTCCTGGCTCTGCACTCAGGAATCACTCCTGGCGGCGCTCAGGGGACCATACGGGATGCTGGGAATCGAACCTGGGTCGGCCGCATGCAAGGCAAATGCCCTACCCGCTGTACTATTGCTCCAGCCCCTCCAGGTCCTTTCTAATAAGGACTTTCACCTTATTTTATTTTGCTTACAATGTCCAAGGGTAAGCAGAGGAAGAAAAATACTCAGCACAGAAAACCCCAAAACCAGAAAAAGCACTAGTTTGCTTAGAGTACTAACTCTTTTTTTTTTCCGTTTATTTTATTTTATTTTTTTTTTAGAGTTGTAGATTTACAATTTTTTGTGCTTTGGTTTCAATTATACAATGATCAGATACCCATCCCTCCACCAGTGCCCATTTTCCACCACCATGGATAATATCCCTCCCACCCCCATCCCCCCATCCCCCCTGTCTCTGTGGCAGGGCAATCCCCTGTGTTCTCTCTCTCCTTTTGGGTGTTGTGGTCTGCAAAAGAGGCATTGAGTGGCAAACATGTTCAGTCCATAGTCTACTTTCGACATGCATCTCCCCTCCTGTTATTCTATAAACATTTGCCCCTCCTGCGAGTTAGCAGATTACAGGGGCAAAGAGACAGAGGTTTTGAGGGGTCCATTGTCCATCTGGATCAACTAAGCAACTTTGGCTAAATCAGAACTGTGCTGTAGCACTGTCTTCTCGTTGTTCATCAATTTGCTGGAGCGGGCACCGGTAATGTCTCCATTGTGAGACTTGTTCCTGTTTTTGTCATATCGACATTACTCCCAAATGCCTTGCTGCTGAAAAATGAGACTCAATTTCATTGGACAACACACACACACACACACACACAACACAAAAAGCCCCAAAGTACTACTTTGGAACTGCACAGATAGGTCATGTAGAGAATGACAGATGTAACTGGGGTATGTGTTTGATTAGAATATGACAAACCTAAGCTGATGGCTTTGGGTGAGTCAACCTGGGTTCAATGCTTTGCAAGTAACTTAGTTCTGTGGCTCAAACGTCTCTTAATTTGGAAGCAATTTCCCTAACTCTAACTCCCCTTTGCTTTCCTCATAGATGAGGGGAGAATTCGGTATCTACTTGGACTCAGGGTGATAATGTGCAGGCCTCCTGCTGCAGCCACGGGGGTCCTGACACCCAGGACACAGGAGTAAGTCCTGAAGTTTAGTTCTTCGGATTCACGCATCTCTTCTTCCTCTTGGCTTCATGGACTGGAGAAGCACAGTCGGGTCTGTTTACTTCTTCTCTACTATGATTCCAACCCCAAGGACCTATTGCATATTTGTTGAATCAATTGATTCATTAAAGGAATACACAGACACTGCCCAGAACTCACCGGGAATCTATTCTCCCCTGGTGGGGTGCCTTGTGCTGCTTCCCCCTGAAAGGCAGGAGCTGCACTATTGCTCACCCCCCAGCGAGAAGCCCTACGAGAGGGCGTTGAGTGCCACGTCCCGGGAATGCTGTGTGACCCTCGCTGGTAAGCACAGATGATGCCTCTTTCCCCACCAAGGTGTCTCAGCTGTTCTCGCCACATCCGAGGCGTTGGGCCACAATTAAGCACGGCAGCACGGAGTCCCACAGGCGGGTTTATGTTGTGTTTAAAAAGTTAATTAAATTGCCAAGTTGTTAAGTTGTTAAATTTAAAGTTTAAAAAAAAATCTATTAGCAAGTTTCCTCCTGATTAAAGTGGTGAGACCCGGGTGATTGCCTGGCCACTCGGCCCTCTCCAGCAATAAACATTCAAAAGAAAACAATTCCATTTTATGGCCCAGCCCTCCACCAGACCTTGCCTGTGAAGCATTAGGAGAGAAAGGCCCTTCAAATACAATGTGTTGACATGTAAAACATCCACATCTCTCACACACACACACATCCCAAAATACAAAAAAAAGAAACAAACCCCCAGACCTCCCCAAACCCACTTTTTTCTTGGCAGGGTTAGGGGGTTGTTTGTGGGAAACATCTGTCCAAAGTTCTTGTAATCATTTTCTATTTTGTAATCTGAACTTCTGAGATCATAGATAGCAAGAGTCCTGTCCTAGCCTTGGAATGCTGGGCTGCCTGATAGTCTTCGGAAGGGAAGAAGAGCATCTTTCAAGGGTGCCAGGATACACACAGATTGCCCAGCTTCACATCCACATGAAGACCATCTAGGTTGCCCCTTTTCTTTCTGGGTCAATGAGGATGTTCTAACTTATTGATAATGGGGAGATTCATGGGATGGGAAGTGATATTAACCATGATCCAGAAGGAGGTCTATGCAGATCAAGAGAGAACCTCTAGTGTAGGGATTAGCATAGAAAGTCTAGTCAGCCTAAAGGGTCAAGTTCAATGGCGGCCAATAGCCATGGCAAAATTTAATCAATAGGGGAAACTCAGACAAACTCCTCAACTTCTTGAACACAAGTTTCGAGTCTATCGAGTGGATTTGATCTTAGTATGCGATGCATGATGCAGTGAAATAAAATGTAGGCAAATGCATCAGACTCACAGAATGTTGGTTGGCACAAAGTACATTCCTTCATGAAAGATCTTGTTGATCACACAGAAACTGACTTCAAATCAGTTAGATACGTATACATAATCATAGAGATGTTATTATTATTAACATAATTATTATTATTATTATGACAGAATCGGCCTGTCAGGAGTCAGTATGTTGAATCGAGATGCTGAAATCTGATAAGCGGGTAGGGTGTTTGCCTTGCATGCTGCAGACCACGCCGACCCAAGTTTGATTCCTCTGCCCCTCTCAGAGAGCCCGACCAGCTACCAAGAGTATGTCGCCCACATGGCAAAGCCTGGCAAACTACCCGTGATGTATTTGATATGCCAAACACAGTAACAAGAAGTCTCACAATGTTACTGGGCCCACTCGAGGAAATCGATGAACAATGAGAGGACAGTGTTATTATTATTATTATTTTAGTAGTAGTAGTAGTACTCTTAAGTAACAGAAAATGCATATAAGTTCATTTAAGGGGAAAATATTATAACAAATTTGAATTGTTAAGGCACGTTTTCAATGGAACTGGTGTTAGGAAGACCAGGTTCCCACATTGGACTCCATCAATTTTACTGGCCTGCTAAATGAGTCCTCCTCACCCCCCCACCCCCACCTCCCCTGACAGACTGTCATCAGAAAGTGATGTGGAATGTTCCACCTTCTGACAGCCTTTAGCAGGGCTGGACAGATTTTTGGCACCCTTGCTCTTCTATTGATCTGAAGTCTGTCTCCTTCCATCGTGATTACACAGAAGACATCTACTCCATCTCCTTCAAAATAACTCTTGAGAGACTTGCAGCAAAGGGCAGGAATCCTGAGATGCAAAACCAGCGCTCCAGCCCTGTGAGCCATTTTCCCTGGCCTGAAAACCAACTTCAGTGGATTTACCCAACAACACCAAAGCCAGGAAGACAGATTCAGGTGTCAGCCTCTGGCAGTATGGAGAGCCCACTTCTGGAAGACAGTTTCCCTCTGTAGAGGGTATTACATGTGCAAAGAATATTAACAATGAGAATGCACTGTAGTACTGTCATCCCATTGTTCGTCGATTTGCTCGAGCGGGCGCCAGTAACATCTCCATTCGTCTCTGTCATGTCCTAGTGTAGCCCAATGGCATCTGCTCGCTCCAGGAACACAAAGTGAAGACTGTTATTGTTACTGTTTTTGGCATATCGAATATGCCATGGGTAGCTTGCCAGGCTCTGCCATGCGGGTGGGATATCCTCAGTAGTTTGCCAGGCTCTCTGAGAGGGATGGAGGCTCCAGGAAAAACTGCAATGAAACAATGAAAAAAAATGATAATACGTTAATGTAAATATTCTCACTCTGTTTTCTCACCACGATAGTGTCAATATGCCCTTAAGTGAGCCCAGTCACCTCTTCTTGAGTTTCCCTGTCACCATCTGAAACTAAGAAGTCCATTTGACCACCAGTATGAAGCCAATAGAAAGGAGAATTCCTGAGAACTTGAGCCTGGAGCAAGGCAGAGCAGAAAAAGTGCCAGGGTTGACAAGGTGAAACCTTGTCCCATTACTGCATCTTTCTGAACCTCAGCTTCATCTTCTTCAAAATGGAAGGATGGAAATGACCAGAGAGGGGGATGGAAAGCCAGGAATGTAACAGAACTCTCTCCTGGGCTCACAGCAAGAATTCAACTTATTTTAGCATCTGTCTCAACTGGTCCTCCCTGCTCAAACAGTCTCGCTCTGAGCAGGATGGCGAAACTCTGCCTGTTGAACATTACCACTCACTGCCCAGGAAGGGAACAATCACCCCACTGGGTCAAGTGCTCCAGAAAGAGGCCCAAAGAAGTCGTAGCAATGGGGCCATTGGCCACCATCTTGAATCTCAGTATTAAGGAACATTCCGGGACAGACAGCATCTCTTTGCTCACGGTCCTTCCCAAAGTCATCACAAAACAACTCAGCAAACTCCCTCCATCAGTCAATAGCACGAGCACATGAATTCCACTTGACGTTTGAATTGCACTTGATGTTTGCACCAACTTCCGGATTATAGCTTCCAAAAACTGTAAGAAAAACTGTGTGACCCATCTTGGTACAAAGCAACAACTACTTGCTGGGTCCAGGTAACACAGTTGGATGATTTTTCTCTGTCTTTTTTTTTCTGTGGGGGAGGTATTTGGTGGTCTTCCAAGCATGGCTTAGGGGACCCCAAGATCCATCCCCATAATCCTTGGCTGCACAGACCAGGGTTCAATGCAAGGGTCTGAAGATGTGGAACTGTCATCCCCACCAGTGCTCAGGGTCATCCAGCAATGCTCAAGGGGACTTGTGGTTCTGGAAATCGAATCTGGCTAGCCATATGCAAGGCAAGCCCCTGAACCCCTGCACTGACTCTCCAGTCCCTTTTTCTCCATTTAATTTTTTTGGGGTTTTTTGTTTGTTTTTTGTTTGCTTGCTTGTTTTGCTTTTTTGGGTCACACCCGGCGATGCTCAGGGGTTACTCCTGGCTCTGCACTCAGGAGTTACCTCTGGCAGTGCTCAGGGGACCATATGGGATGCTGGGAATCGAACCCGAGTTGGCCACGTGCAAGGCAAATGCCTTTCCCGCTGTGCTAACGCTCTAGCCCCTCTCTCTTTGTCTTTAGACTTTCAGAACAAGGTATGGAGACATCCCTTGTTCCTTGTAGAGAAGCCACGCCACTCATATACGCTAAAGTCTAGAAGCCAAGCCTCGAGGCCTTCGACGCCCAGACAGTCCCTCCACATCCAACACAGCCTGTGAACACTTCAGCCTGGGGGCTTTCCCAGTGGGCATTCCCTCCGGGAGGATGTCTCTTCCCGGGGTCTTGTCCACACAGATCACCTTCCTCTCTCCACTGCACAGAACCACGCCTGCACCGCGTGTTCCAAATGCTGCTGGTCACATCAGGCAGAAGCAAACCGTGGACGCAAACTCCTCCCCTCGAGTTGGGAAGGGGCAGCACCAGGAGCCTGGACACCTAGGTGACACGCCGGCCTCTGCCTCTTCCACCCCCCTCTGCTGGCCTTCGTGCCACAAAAGAGAGACTGAGTCTTCTCTGCTGGGGAACATTTAGCCGCGGCAACACGGGCTCCTGTAAGTGGATTTCATTATGGAAATGACGCGCCAACGGGCCACCGGCTCCCAAGCTTAGCAAACCGTTTTCTATTGCCTAGCATAGTCCTCCATGATAAAAATAGCCTGTGTTGGAATTTAAGCATTCTCTGCCTAAAGGGGAACAGATGGATATTAAGAAGATTATAATAAAGAGGGAGATTATGAAAAAAAATGGGGGGTGGGGAAAGACTCACTTTAGGCAAGTAGGGGTGGGGTGGGGAGTGACAGGCTTCCCATACTTGGCCATTTCCAGGGGCTGGGCAGGCAGAAAGCTCTCCTGTCTTGCTTCTACCAAAGGGCTTTGCAGCAGTTTTCTCTGATTTCCCAGGGCAGGGGGATGCTTGCAAGCACTCTCTCCTTCCCTCCCTCTGTCTCTCCCCTTCTCTCTCTCCCTCTCACTCTCACTTTCTGTCTCTCTCTCTCCCTCTCTCTCTAACCCTCTCATTCTCTCTCTCTGTGTCTCATCTCTTTCCTCTCTCTCTATCCCTCTCTCTTCCTCTCCTTCTCCTCTCCCTCTGTCTCCCTTTCTCTGTTTCTCTCTCCTTCCCTCTCTCTCATTCACTTGGTCTCTCCCTCTCTCTCCTTCTCCCTCTCTCACTCTTTCTCTCTCTCCCTCTCCCTCTTTCATTCTCTTTCTCCCTCTCTTGCTCTCCTCTCTCACTCTCTCTCTCACCCTCTCACTCTGTGTCTCTGTTTCTCTCCCTCTCTCTCCATCTCCCTCTCTCTCTTACTCTCTCTCCCCCATCTCTCTCTGCCCCCCTCCCCTCACTCTCTGTCTCCTTGTCTCTGTCTCTGTCTCTGTCTGGACATGCAATTAGTTTTTATTTGTTTTATTTTGTGTGGTTTTTTTTTTTGGCTTTTTGGGTCACACCCGGCAATGCACAGGGGTTATTCCTGGCTCATGCACTCAGGAACCACTACTGGCGGTGCTCGGGGGACCATATGGGATGCTGGGAATCGAACCTGGGTCAGCTACGCACAAGGCAAATGCCCCACCCGCTGTGCTATCACCCCAGCCCCCCAGTTAGTTTTCTTTGGTCTGTTCCCCACAGCCCTCAGCACACAGAACTCTTCCGTTTCCCCTGGATCTGCTTTCTTGCCTGGACACAGAAAGCAGGGGCCATGTGTTGGGCACAGTGCGTCTCCAGGAAGCTGGCCTCTTTGTGGCTCTCCACCCAGGCTGGGCAGCAGCCAGTCTGCAGGACAGACACTCTTGGCCTTGGCCTCTGTGTCCTGCCACAGGCTAGGACATCCCTGCTCCAGGGAGCATTGCTTTTCTAAACATCACCAAATCTCAGTTTCTTCTCCCACATCTGCCACGGCCTTCCAGACCCTCACTTAGTCCCGCACACCTTCCCAGCTCTTTCGGGTCACTTGGAAGTTCCATTCCAAGCCATGGCCAGCTTTTCTTCCAGACCATTAACACAGGGCTTCTGTTTGGAGAAGTCTCATCTCAGCACATACCACAATCCCCGGTCACGTACCAACAACTCATCAGGTATGTTGGAAAGTTGCAAGATCCACGACTATCTCTCGGCATTGGAATACTTCGGCGATCTCGGCTTCATCCCAGATTCTTCTGCTGATTGCATTTTCTCAACCGTCCTCTTCAAACAGGTTTTCCTGGGAGCAAAACAAGAGTTGAACTTGAGCTGGATGTGACATTCTTTCATTCTTGGCCACTTCTTCCCAGGAGGCTGTGAAGTGAGGTAGAGGAAGCTCTCAGAAACTTCAGATTCTCCGTCCTTTTGTTTGTAGACTGCTTCTTTAATCAGAAAGTGCACACAATTATTTTTGTCTTTGAGATGTGGCTGTTTCACGAGGCTTGACTAGATGTCTATAAATCTCTGTGTTCTGTCTGAGAAGCTGGGTCCTTTTGATGTGACAATGTTTTGCCTTTGTTCACTGTTCTTTTATTTCTGTCATTATTTTCTCCTTGGCCAGAGTTTTTCTTTTTCCCTCCTCCTTTCACAAACCCTAGCACTTTTAGATTTCTGGGTCTCTCTTCAGGTCTCTTGACTTACTGGAGAATGTTCTAGCTAACTAGCGGAGAGTCACTATTGTGAGTATCCATTTAGATCAAGTGCCCCTACCCCGAATCTTTATCCTTCCTCCCTGTCTTCACTTCCTCCCTTTCCTTCAGCATAATGAGAGCTGAGATTTTGATGGCCGGTAATGAAACTTAGCCGTGTTCTGTGTAAATATTAAGGCAAGTAGCCGTTGGCTGAGTCTGCTTCCATTCACGCCATCACTGAGCCATCCATTGCTTCCCATGTGTTCTGCCAATGGTGGTGGAAATCTTCCTCCTTTTAATAATTGATTTCCTCATCCGCTGGGATGGAGTGTGGGGAAGGTCTCATTTCCTCTCACTTTCTCCTGGCCTTCTTGATGTGAAGAATGAGTTTGGTTCGAGTCTACTTATTTTTTTCTTGCACTTGACTGTCTTTGCTCCATAGGATTCCACCCCCTTCCCCCACCCCCTCTTCCCCAACCCCCAGCATAGCTGCTCCTTTAGCTTTTCACTAATGTGGGCCTTGATATGCATCTGCCTTCTTGTGTCCTTTTCCATTCAAGCCTTTCCAGCAGGACTGACGGGTGTGGTTGGAATCAACTCTACTTTGTGGGTAGTATCATAATCACCTGTCACAAAATTCCAACAAGGATCATTTATACGGCTTACAGGGAGGAAACAAATTATTGAGCAGTTGAAAAAAAAGATTATGCAAACCTATGTTCACTGCAGTGCTCTTTAAAGTAGGCAAGACATGGAAACCAAGTGACCATGAAAACTGGATAAAACAACTGTGAAGGGTAGAGAGATGATAGATGACAAATAGACAAGCATGTATCTATTTATAGATAGATATATGGATGTCAGTAGAATACTCCTCAGCTGAGAGAAGATGAAATCCTGCCTTTTGCAGCAACAAGCTAGAAGCTGTCATGGTGAGCAAAACAAGTTAGGAGAAAGACAAAAGTGCCAGGTAATCTCACTCACAGCAGAGACACAGAGAAATAAAACATGGAAAAGGACAAAAATAAGCAAAAGCAAATCCTTAGGCTCTGACTACATAATCGAGGTAGCCAAGCGAGGAGGGTGTGTGTATCCAAGAGAAGAAGGGGTCCAATGGAAAAAATACAGAAAAATCCTCTTACTAATTTGGAAATAGCCCAAATTCTGATAGCTGGCATTTCTAAATAAGCTTGAACACCATCTAAAGATCATGCAGTCTTGTGGGGTTACTGATCCTATGCACAGATGTTTCATGTCGATTATGTAGGGCACCCCAAAGTGCAGTGATAAGCTATGAGATGCATCATCCATCACTTGTGACTTGTCACTTGTCGTCCCGTTGTTCATCGATTTGCTCAAGCGGGCGCCAGTAACATCTCTGTTAGTCCCTGTTGCATGATAGTATAGCCCAAGGACATACTGGGGGCTCTTTCAGGGTCAGGAGAATGAGACCCATTATGTTACTGATTTTGGCATATTGCATACGCCATGGGTAGCTTGCCAAGCTCTGCTGTGCAGGTGGGAGACTCTTGGTAGCTTGCCGGGCTCTCAAAGAGGGCCAGGAAATACTGCTGCATCACCTATACAACCCCAAAACAAACGAAATGAAGAGTTTCTGGATCAAGTAGTTTGAGGGATTATTAAGCTAAACATACCTTGCTACTTTTATTTTAACTCTAAAAACTTAAAACCTTTAATCACTTCTCAGCCTTTTGGCTTAGATCAAGTGTAATATCTGTTCTTATCAGTTCAATATCTAATATGGCCCCTATCCAAAGACAATATATTAAATGGCTTTGGGGGACTAGTAAGTGGAATAAGAGCTTGCTACATCTGTTGCCTGCATCGACCCGGTATTGTAGTACCTCCAGGAATGCACAGAAAAATAAAATACAGAAAATATCTTAAAACCTTTACTATCTTCTGAACTTAAATAGTCCCAAGTGGACAATGTGAAGGATAAAAAGCATGTGGCATTTCCTAAATATAGAACCCTTTTAAGATTATGATTTTTTAAAAAAATATTGTATTTTTTTCTGTTTTGCATTTTGGGTCACACCTGGCAATGCTCAGGGGTTACTCCTGACTCTGCACTCAGGAATTACTCCTGGCAGTACTCAGGGGACCCTATGGATGGCGGGGATTGAACTTGGGTCGACTGTGTGCAAGGCAATCACCCTCCCTGCTGTGCTATCGCTTCAGCCCCTATTGTGATTATTTTTAACTGACATTTGATTCTGAAAATGTGCAAACAAGTGGAAAACTTGCAACAATTGTACAGTGAACAATTGCTTACTATGACAGTTCCAAGCTTGTTGTTGCTAAAGGCAGGATTTTATCTTCATCTTCTCGGAGCTGAGGAATATTCTACTGACATATATATATATATATATTTTTTTTTTCCTCCTCCAGACAAATCTGATTGAAACCCAGAGAAAATTCACCTACACATAACTTGGGCTTTAAAGTAAGAGAAACTGGAATAACTGTTATTGTCTTCCCCTAGATCCCTAGATACAATGAGTAGTTTGACTTATTTGCTTCATTAATTCCTATCTACCCAACCTCTCATCTGTTCATCTGCCCCTTGATCTTTGCCTGCATCTACCATCTACCTCTCTGTGCATCTGTTTACCTAATTATCCCCTTGTGAATTCATCAATCCATCTTTTACTCAGTGACTTTCTAAGTCAATTGCAGGACATTAATCACTTAATCACTTAACTTCCCGTTAGTCGTCGATTTGCTCAAGCGGGCGCCAGTAACGTCTCCATTTGTCCCTGTCGCGTGCTAGTGTAGCCCAATGGCATCTGTTCGCTCTGGGAACATGAAGAGCCTCAAACCGATCATTCATGATCTTCACGAAGAAGTCTGACCATCTGGTAGGTGGGCGGCCACGCGGTCTTTTGACATCCCGTGGAATCCAGTCGGTAACAGCTCTAGTCCAGCGGTCATCTTTAAATCTCATTACGTGACCAGCCCATCTGATTTTCGACACCTTGGCAAATGAGACATAGTCCCTGATTCTTGATCGTCGATGGAGGTCAGAACTCCGGATTCTTTCTCTCATTTGAGTGAAATGTGATATTCCAAGCATAGCTCTTCCTATTCTTTGGGAGACCTGAATAGTGTTCTCATCTTGTTTGCATAGGGCCCAGGCCTCTGAGGCGTATGTTAATGCAGGAAGAACAGTGGAATCAAAGAGATGTGCCTGGAGCCGGAGGTTCTTCGTCCTCTTAGCTATTTCTTCGACGTTCTTGAAGGCGTTCCAAGCCGCTCTCTTCCTCCTGCGCAGCTCGGGTGCCAGGTCATTTGTCATGTTGACTTCTCGACCTAGGTACACATAGCTGTTGCATTCGGAGATGGTCGTTCTGTTGAGAGTGAATGGGGCATCAGGAACGAGGCTGTTTCTCATGAACATTGTCTTCGTAAGATTCAGCTGTAGTCCTACCTTTCCACACTCACGGTCAAAGTCGGCCAGCATTTGTGCCGCTTGGCTGATGTTTGGTGTTATTAAAACAATGTCATCAGCAAAGCAGAGGTGGTGTAGTTGCCGACCATCTATCTTCACTCCCATTCCTTCCCATTCCAGTCGTCGCATGATGTTCTCAAGGGTGGATCTTGATGTATTGGGCTTGTATGCCCTGATTGGCTAGGGCTTCAATGACCGCTTCTGTCTCAACAGAATCAAAGGCCTTCTTTAAATCAATGAACGTTAGACAGAGCGGCATCTTGAACTCCTGATAAACCTCAATGAGCTTTGTTATCATGTGGATATGGTCAATGGTGCTCAATCCTTTGCGGAACCCGGCTTGCTCGCATGGTTGTCCTTCATCTAGTGTTCTTCCAATCCTATTTAGGATGACTCGAGTGAACAACTTGTAGATGACAGACAATAGGCAGTGTTCTAGAAACGCTGCAAGATATTGTATGATTTGTGTTTTTGTTTGTTTGGGGCCATATTCTGCAGTGCTGGGTTAGTTTCACTCCTGGCTCGGGATCATTCCCAGCAGTGCTCAGGGGATGCCAGGGATAGAACCCAGACTAGCTGCATGCAAAGCAACATGCTTTACTCCCTGAACTAGCTCTCTGACCCCATAAACCTATTTTTAAAATTAAGATAAATATTACATAAAGCAAAATGTCTATAAAATTTAAACTTTTTACAGTTGTCAAATTTTAACAAAAATTATTAATTAAAAAAATTTTGAAAAATGAAAAGCTTGGTCAGACCCACGTTCATCACTCCAGTGCCTAAAATGCCCTTTCCCTGCCTATGTTTAATCCTAGCCACTGACTCAGAGGAGCCAACTTTTCTAATTGTTTTTACCAGTCATCATTTGCAGGTTTTTTTTCTGCCCCAGATTAGTTTTATCTATTCAAATCTGACCAAATGAGTGCTCTCATATCTCCTGATATTTGGGGATTTTTCTATGTTGTCATGTGCACCTGAAATTATATAGAACCTTCCTTCCTTTTTCCCTGTAGAACCACAAAATATACTTTAAGGGACGCTGGGATACAGATTGGGTGCAGAGAACTGATCTGAAGAAAATAAGGCATCTCCTCTCCAGTACTGCGTCTTATAAACATTTATAAGCAGAAAACTAAGCCTATGAACTACAAGAGGATTGTTGATCATTGGTGCAATAGTAAAAGCAAAACAGAACAAAACAATCAAATAAAGAAGCAGCAAGTAACTTTCTTAGTTGATTTTTTTTTAAAACCATCTCTCTCTACCATTAAAATGCACAAGATACACACCGCTTGATAACTGGCCTCTGCAAGGGAGTCTTTGGTTTTATCTTGTGACCTTGATTTATTTTTAATGCAAGTTGCTTTCATAACTTTTCAGTGACAACTCCAATTCGATGAGGATTACTTTTCTCAGCCGAACGCTCCAAAGCTTGCCGATATCTCCAGGTTGTAGAAGAATCCATTTAGACAGTGCAAAAGAGAACATGCCACAGATTGTGCTGTGTGGATGTGGGTTGCTGTCTTTAAAGACATTGACCTGAATACTCTTTTCCCCCCAGGGATGAGGAATTTAAAGCTGCAAGGATGTAGGCATCCATCACTTCCTTCATCACTTATAGTTTGAGAGGAGAAAGACAAGAGCTGGAGGAAGAAATGACTAACCAGCTTCGAGAGACAGATGGGCTATCATAGCTCAAGTCACTTCAGTGCTATCTGTGTGCTCCCTCCCTGCTCCCTCTCAACTTTCTCCCTCCTCCAGACAAATCTGATTGAAACCCAGAGAAAATGCACCTACACACGTAACTTGGGCTTTACAGTGAGAGAAACTAAAATAATTTTTATCATTACTGCTAGTGTAAAGGATGCTTGCTTACATAAGACAGTTTGGCTTTGAACAAGAGTTTCTAGTTGCAGAACCCACTCAGGTCCAGAAAATGGGATATCTGGTCAACCCAAATCTTTCCTGGAATTGGAGACAGTTATAAAGAGACAATCATCTATTCATATGACATCGCCCTTAAAAGCTGGACTATTTTTTTCTCCAGGGACAATCCTAAAACCACTTAAAAATTTTCACTGGAAACAGGTATCATATAAAATATCATATAAAATATGTATCCCCTGACTCCCTTAAACTGCCCCTGCTTGGGGGTGCTATGGGGAGGACATAGAGGGTGTTGGTTATGAGCCAAAATATGAATGAGCTGAAAAATGAGACACATGCTCTGGATTCAAAAATCTATTCTACTCTAAAATGCTACATGACTTTGAGCAAATCTCTTCCAGTAGGAAGACAAAAAAAAAAAAAAAAAGGACTTAGCAGGATGTAGGACAGATAGCTAAAGTCCTAGCAGGGTGTAGAGCATAGTTAAAGTCCTGCAAAGGGTGAACTCCTCTTTGGGTCAAACATGCAAGACCCGCCAGGAAGTTGTGAAAACCCAGAACAGCTTCTGCATAAACCCTGCCCAGAGAGTTGCCTCCTGACTGGATTGAGTCTGGGAGTGCTTTTCCACCAAAGGCAAAGCTAGGAAAGAACAAAACAGTAGGCTTTCGCCCTAGTTCTAAGGGTTAAGCAAAGAGGCAACTGCTTTTACATGGGGATGTGTTTGTCACCCCTTTTTCATGTGAAACCTTTTCATCTGCACCAAAGCTTCAGAAGTCAGATCTCACCCACCTCACTTTGAGACTAGTGCTAGTGAAGGGACTTTAATTACCTTTCTCAGACACAGGGCTGGCTCTTGTCTTGAAAAAAGAATGGGAGAAAAAAAAAGAAAGAAAAAAATGATTTTTTTCCTCTTTTTTTTTTTAGGTTGAAATCTTTTGTTCCTGGCACTTTCCATATGCCTCTCTTTAATATTTAATCAGCCCCCACCTCATCAGAAGCCTGCTGGCCTCATTAGATAATTAATGGTTGCCGGCATCGCATTTGCTTCAGTTAATACATCTGCAGCCAGCAATTAGTGCCTGAGTTTATTAGTTGCACTGGCTTCATTTATTGGGGAAGCAATTCTGCCTTTGATGGAAGGCGCTGGGATTGGCATATGTGGACAGCTTGCCCCCTGTTCTGTGGGATTCTTTTGTTTACATTTTTTTTTGCTACCGTTTTGCAACACTGAGCATCCTGGCCCTGCCATGAACAGTTGGTGGGGAAGATTTCCCTTTTATAATTTAGAAGATAATTGGGTAATTCTGCACAGGAGAGAGTTGAGCGGCTGCAGAGTGCTCCTCCAGCATTGGGTGGGGCGAGCGGGCGGGCGGGGAGCGTGTGACTCTGTGTTCTTTTAGAAACGTCTATTATGGAAGGGAAAAAAAATAGATCAGAAGCTGAGGAATACGCATTTGGCAGGAACGCATGCTAAGAAATGTGACCTAATATATCTGGCAGCTGCCTGGAGCAAGAACTTGCTGTGTGGAGCTGGGAAGTCCCTGAGAGAGAGAGAGAGAACCAGGGTCTTCTCCTCCCTTTGTCCCTCTCTTAACGTAACTTTCCCTCCTTGGCCCTGTTCTCCTCTTAATTTGACTACCAAATGGAATTGTGTCATTTTTTTACCTGCTTTTCAGGGCTTCGTCCTGATGACCTGGAACACAGCCATTTCCTTCCTGGTGATTAAACTCCTGGCATACCCCCAGAATGATTTCCCTAGTCACGCCCCACTTTTTGTTTTTCTGGATTCTAGAAACTGGGGTAGATGATCATGGAGAACCCAAGGCCAAGGTGCTAGGTGGAGGAAGTTGGAACACTCTTTTGTGAGAACATCAAAGTGGAAACGAAGTAAACTGAACTTGACCCATCAGGGCCCATGAGCAGGGGAAGTAGACAAAACGAGAAGTAAATAGACTCTCGGTGACCTGTTTTCTATTAGGCTAATATGACTAAATTAGGACTAATGTCAACACATCCTCAGTAAACGGAAGGAGCTTAGGATGAGATGAAGAGAGCAAACACTAATTTAGCCCTCTCCTTGTGCTATATTCCCACAAAAGGCGATGTGTTTTCTCATTTCATGAAGAAATCAGATTATTTGTGAATTCCCACTGACTCCGGTCTCCTCACCAGTTTTCTCCATGTATTATGGATAAGATTAAGCATTCCCATCGACCATAAGCATGGGTTCACAAGAGGACACAAGACATAACCACTCGAGCGACGTTTCACTGAGCTATCATGGGTTCATGAATTTGCATGCACAATTTTGTCTTCTCAAAGGAACAGTGGGAAGTCCTGAGAGTTAAGTCACTTGCCCCAGACCACCCAGTGTGTAGGAAACATCTTCACGCTCAGGCCTTTTGCCACCACTGCAAAGAATACTTGGGTATTAGTCTTTGGGACCCCGAGTAAGGTTCACGCTGCAGCTGCAGTATCAACTCCCAATCACGCCAGTGTCCTCCAAGATGTGTGCTCAGTTGGAACTCAGTGTGTGCTCAATCTCCATTGTTATCAGGATACTGAAATCTGGCTAAGTCAAGAAAGGTCAGAGATGCTTCCTCACTCCGACATAGTAAGATGATATTGATTCCCTTATTGACTTGTTTTCCTTTTTCTTGGTCAGTGGAGTTTTGACCTCCGGCCTGGTGTTGTTAGAGATAGACCACATCGTCAGTGAAAACGCACCAGGTGGAACCCTGCCGTTCAGGTGACGTGCTCCGCAAAATTCAATACACTTAAAAGACCTTATTGCCTGCAGGGGCTGGCTGTGAAGTTTGGGAGGTACCCAGGATGCTGAATTTTTAACAAGCATCCTGGGTACCTCCCACACTTATCCTGGGTGATATCAAAGCTTCCAAGGCAGGGGTTCTCAAACCAGGTTGCATCTGACCACCCCCACCCACTCCCACTCCCCCATCCCTGAGCTGCTGGTATTTCTAAAAACTAGCAGAGCTGGAGGCTCAGTCCCAAACAGTCCAGCGGGAGCTCTGGCGAGTGGTTTTAAGATTCAGTCTAGGATAAAAGTCCCTATAGGTGATTCTAACATGCCGTAATCAGCACTTCCCGGAAAAGGGAAGGCCCAACAGAACATATCAGCAATGTGTCCTCACACTGAGCCTAGATAGCAGAAGGAGGCAGGTGAAAGGGGGCCCCGCGAGTAAGGGGAGAATGAAATGGGAACTCGTGGGTTGTAAGCCCCCTGATAATCCCCCCACCTTTTGTAAGGCGTGCAATGCTATTGCCGTGAGACGTGGCTTGCCCTGTTAGCTTCATAATGAGTTTTCTAGGTGAACGTGGCAGGCTGTTAAACTTCCGTGGACCGTGTCCTCATCTAGAAAATGGAGTGAATACCTTGCCTGCCTGGCAAAGAATGAAAGGGGTATTCAATGCCAGAGTCCTCTGAAATGTGGAAGAGAACCGAAGCCAAGCACATTTAATAGCACATTCACCTTGATCAGGACAAGCTTTTCTAAATTGGGGATGGCGCTAAGCCAATCACCGTCCTTACCATCCCATTCTAGCTGTAGCATTTAGTGATGCAGAAAACAAACCCTAATCACCAGATTTTTATTTAGGTCAATATAAAGACCTCCAAATATCTATTTTTTGAAGGGCGGGGCATGCCTGGTGATACTTGAGAGTTACTCGTGGCTCTGTGCTCAGGAATTATTCCTGGTGGGGCTCAAGGGACCATTTGGGATTCTGGGGATCAAACCCTGGTCATCTCCGGGTCCAGTAAGCACTCTCTCCACTGTCCTGTCAATCCAGCTCTGATATCTTTAGCATCATGTAGGCTGGCATGCACCATGGGTAAATGAGTTTGGATGGCTTGTAGGTAAACTTTAAAACCTAATGTTCAAATATTCATGAGAATTATTCAGGAGTGTTTGAGGGATAAAAATCTATATTTTAGTAAAGCAATCGGGAGAGTTTAAAGAAGTAGGCTTTCTTTACCATATCATAAGACATAAGACACTGTAACACTGTCCTCCCATTGTTCATCTATTTGCTCGAGCAGGCACCAGTAACGTCTCCATTGTGAGACTTGTTACTGTTTTTGGCATAACGAATATGCCACGGGGAGTTTGCGAGGCTCTACCATACAAGCGAGACACTCGCGGTAGCTTGCCGGGCTCTCCAAGAGGGATGGAGGAATCAAACCCGGGTCAGCTGCATGCAAGGCAAACTCTAACTAGCTGTAGCATTTAGTGACGCTAAATGCTACATCCCTACCCACTGTGCTCTAGCCCATCATAAGACGTAAGTTGTGAATGCAAAAAGCTGCTTGAATTGGAAGAAGCCGGTTCCCCAGTGTCATGCAACCAAACCAGATCCCTTCTCTAAACGCTGAACCCAAGGGCTGAACCCAACCACTTATCTTCATCACATCTGAATTTTTTAATTTTTTTTTCAAAGAGATTGAGCACATCTCACGTTTCCCGCTAGTCAGCAGGTTAGGTTCAGGAAGGCCAAAATGAATGACTTTGGAGGGAGTCACCTGGGGTTTTGCAGGTCTTCCCAGCTCCACACAGCCTTCTTGGGCCCCCAGACAACCTCTCCTCTGGAACGCTGGCTAACTCCCGGGTGCTTTTCAGTACTGGAGCTTTGTGGTTCTGCCTTCAGATGATCATTAATGCTAAAAGAAGTGAGTTTGCTTTCAGGAACTTCCTCTAACATAATTATCCTGGAAGCGTATAAATGGTGACTCAGAATAAAGTACATTTCTGTGACTCTGACAGTGTTTTCTTCAGATGCATACAATATGTGTGCTCATAGGCTGAAGGATAGAAAGCTGGCCTGGTGGAAGGTCACACATGGATGACTATTAGCAGCCTATTACCTAACGATAGGAATGATCAAGAAAATGCAGGCAGAGACTGTGTCACAATAAATACGCTCTAGTCATCTGAACTAACGTTGTTGGATATTATTTAATGACTATCCAAAACACAGTTTTCTGAACAAACCTATTCCAGTAGGTTTGTGAATAGGAGCAGCAGTGTTCTTTGTAATATATTTATTTTTAAATACTACACTTGATCTTAGCCAAAAGGCCGAGGTGGAGCGATAGCACAGCGGTAGGGCGTTTGCCTTGCACGCAGCCAACATGGCCAACCCGAGTTCGATTCCTCCGTCCCTCTCGGAGAGCCCAGCAAGCTACCGAGAGTATCTCGCCCGCACGGCAGAGCCTGGCAAGCTCCCCGTGACGTATTCGATATGCCAGACACAGTAACAACAAAATCTCCAATGGAGACGTTACTGGGCCCGCTCAAGCAAATCGATGACCAATGGGAGGGCCTTTACTTTACTTTACTTTATTTTTAAAAAGCACCTAGTCCAGTTAAAGACACATGTGTTTTCCTTCTTCATGACCTGTGATTATTTCTAGCTTATTTAGAGAGAATTTTGAAAACTAATTTTAGGTTAATTTTAAATGACTATTGTATCCAATTCTTATTGTTGTTTTTCGTTTGGAGGCCCACTTCTGGCTCCGCACTCAGGAATCACTCCTGGCAGTGCTTAGGGGACCAAATGGAATGCTGGGGAGTGAATCCCGGTCAGCTGTGTGCAAAGCAAACGCTCTGCCCGTTGTAACTATCACTCCGGCCATGCATCTAATTCTTATTTCTTCTTCCACTCTATCTACCCATGTTTTAATATTTAATGAAGCGATCATTGCTACCACTTCCCTCCACTTTGTGAAGTGTAGGATTCATGTTTCTTTGAGCTGAGAGCCCGACTCAAACCTCTGAACCAACCGTTTCCAATCAGATGATAAGATAGGAGATACTGATCATTTCCCTTCTCTGCTCTAGGTCCCGTTGTGCGACGTTTATCTCTCACCTGTCCCTTTTTCATTCCTTCACTCTTACCTCTGAGCTTCATTTGGTCGTGAGCTGCTGTTGGCTGACCTGATCTCAGCAACTCCTGGTAATTCAGGGCCTCTCTCAGTGTGATCGCCACGTACTGCTTTGTACGTAAAGGAGAATCCCATGAATACTGTCGTGTTTGGCCTAATGCTGGTGTGAGTGAAGAGGCTCATGGAGAGAATGCCAAAATGGTTTCCAGCAGGAATATCCGATAACTGGGTCAAGGTCGGGAGCGAGATGGTCTCCAGCCTTGTCTGTGACAATTCTTTGAGGAAATTGAGAGAATTGAGGGAACACCCCTGGGGCAACCAGCAATTTATGAAAATTCCAGTCTTGATAAGAGTCCCCAAACTATGTATTGGTTTAACTGGAGCTTCCTGGCTCTCAGATCAGAGAAGATCTTCACCTGGTCACTAGTCAGAGAACGTAGTTGGTCCCAACAGGACATCTGCAAATGACCTCCAGTCAGCAAGTGGCACAAGGGTGGGCATCCCTGTCTCTGCAGGAGTCACACAGAACTCAGAATATCTGAAGGTGGGGGCTCCCCCCCAATTTTTATATATTTTGTTTTCATAAAGTAGTTCACAATAGTTCATTGCAGATAATATTCAAACACCAATCCCACCACCGAGCACCTTCCCACCACAATAAGAGGGAAGAGTGTGAAGGTTGTTGTATTTCATTCTGGAGCCACTAAATCCCATAGATAAGAGAATACAAGCTCGAGCAGGCCCAGTAACGTCTCCATTGGAGACTTTGTTATTACTGTGTCTGGCATATCGAATACTCTCGGTAGCTTGCCGGGCTCTCCGAGAGGGGCGGAGGAATCGAACTCGGGTCGGCCATGTTGGCCGCTTGTAAGGCGAACGCCCTACCCGCTGTGCTATGTTAAAACCAAGCAAGTATGTGCTACTTTTGGTGTGCAAGTGGGCTAGAGTGGAAGAGGTCACACTCCAGGAAAATCTGTGTCGCTCTCTTCCAGGAGCTTTAGTTTATAGTTTCTGGGTCTTGGCTGCTGATGAGATCACACTGCGCCAGGGACATTTTGTGGGTGTGACTGCCAAGCTACTGGAAAACGGGGGAGCTGGGGCGGGGTAAGGAGGCCAGTCCCTGCAGGTGGATTTTAACCCTCAGCCAATACCAAGCAATTCCTCACCTCTTTGAATCCAAAGCACCTTCTTTTCCAGAGCACCAAGCCAGCTCCCAAGTGAATGATGATCCTGTGCTAAGTTAATGATACTTTTCTTGTATTCCGTATGCAAAAAAAAAAAAAAATGAAAACTCCCTGATTTCTTCTTCTGAGAGGCCATTAATAGAAATCCTTAAAAAGATAGTTTCTTAGCCCTGGAAATATTAAGCTGTTATGAAGGCAAATGAGCTTATTTTTACTTTCAAATGAAAATATAAATAAGTAATAAGTAAATATTAGCAATTTCAGTTCCATAATGAATAAGGACGGAATTGGGAGCTGAAAGAGTGTGGGCCCATTAGAGAGGCTGGGAAATTAACATTTGTTGACATTTTACTGCTTTTAGCTTTAATGTAAACTAGAAGCAATTAAGTTATGTTCAACACATTTCCCTTGTAAATATTTTCCGTTTCTCGATATAGTAACCAAGATGTCCTACAACAGTGCCGTATTAGCAGGCCCCAAATGAGGTGGGGTTGGGGGTGGGATGGCATACCTGTCATCTGCTGGTACAAGAATAGAAAGCCCAAATACATGAATAATTCAGTGTTTCTCTTCTCCTATTTCTTATCCCCATCATGACGGTGCCATTCACCATTCAGGGTGCTGTTTTGTTGTGTTTTTCTTTTTCGAAACAGTTGATCTCTAGGTACATCTATAAATCCCCACTCTGAATAACATGAATTATTCGATGCTTGAATGAAATGAAGACAAAAACAAGCTTGAATATTTAAAGTTGCAGCCACAATCTTCAATGATAGATCCTTCCCGGCTCCAACTCATTTTTTTCTTTGATATCTACTACTGCTATAAAGTCCCAGTTTATCATATAACATTACAATTTATGGGGTAACCAGCTTGTGTACTGACTATAAACCCTTCATCAATGCCACCGTAAAGGGTTTATAGTCCATAAATAGAAGAGCAAGACTGTCTTGCCTCCTTTTTTTGCCCACAACACAGCACTTCACACATGTCAGCCTAGTTATTTGTTTTACATGCTGGATGAGTTACAGGAGAGTAAGTGCAGGCGTTGTTGTGCCTCTCCAAAATCCAGAGACAATTCAGGGTCACGGGGGAGATTAACAGCATGGCGTTGGCTGCAGAGTGCAAGGGAATAAGTCTGTTCTTGTTACATCACCCGTCTATCAGGGGGGAAGGAAAATAAACAAATCTCTGAATTTAAGTAATTAGGTACATGCTCTTTCTTCTGAAGCTAACCAACCATGAGATAATGTCCCATCTTAGAGTGATGGAGATAGGGAATCCTCTAGCATACACTGTTGTTCAATCACCTGCTTCTTACACGTGCCTCTGTCTGAGCCTTCCTTTGTGCAAAGAGCCTTGGATTGTAATGCATGAAAGAACTGGGAGTACCAGTTAGCTTCTGTCTTCATTAATCTGTGGTCGCGGGAAGGCCTATAACTCTGGTCACACGTTCCCTTCTACGGAGTGAAGGTGACTGTGTCCATTGGAACTTCTTCTCCCCCGACGCTCGTGGCTCTATAGGAACTTAAACTGATGAAGATGAAGAGGAGGGTGATGGTGACAAAGAAGGGAGTGATGGTGACGACGACTTAATCATGATGTTGCTAGTGATGGTGAAGGCCACCTGCGAGGTCAGGGTGGTGATTCCGCTGTCACTGGTGGGGTGACTAGTGATAATAATGATGATGGTGGTGATGGCCAGGAGGATGTGGTCATGAGGAAGGGTGGGGTGGTAACGGGATCATGAAAGATTATGTGGGTGATGATAAAAAGCCGGATGCAGTTTGAAGAGTTTGATATATGGGCGCCCTTTTAATCCAATCACCCCATTTTACAGATTAGAAAAATTAGGCTCAGTGAGTACCATGGTTTGTTCATAGCCACGCAGCAAGATATGGGAGCTAGGATCTGAAAGAGCTCTGGGTCCTCAGTCTAAAACCTTGCTCAGTCTTCTGTTACCCCCAAATTTTTCCACTTGTGTGCTCCAATTTCAAAATTGATGCTAACAGTTTCACTAGCCCCTTCCTGGAGATCCCCTCTTCCTGGGCGATGACCCACGGATGAAGCCACGGTGAAGAGGCAAGAGCACGCATTTCCCTCCAGTCTCCAGTGACCCAGGGGAAATGCCCATAAACCACTTCCAGCTGAGCACCAGATAATCTCGCCATCGGCCACCATCCAGATCACACGGCTTTTTCTCCTGGAAGGGACCAACATGATGCTCACCATAGCCATGCCACCAGACTCCGCACCAGGCTGTTTCACTTGGGCTTCCTCAAAGGGGGGGTGGATGAGAGCCTTCCCTGCCGCAAGGGACCCAGCCCTGGCAGCCGGAAACCTCCAGAACCCAACCGCTGCCATGCTCAGGGCCACTCCCCACATGCTCTGGCTGAACCTCATGTACGAGTGAACGTATTCCTGGGCATCAGAACACACTCTCTATCCATTCTCCATAACTACCACATCACATTTGACGGGTTCAAATAGTAGGGAACCAATCATAAAGGGAAATATATATATGCCGGGCAAACGCCCTACATATATACGCTATAGCACAGCGGTAGGGCGTTTGCCTTGCACACAGCCAACATGGTCAACCCGAGTTCGATTCCTGCGCTCCTCTTGGAGAGCCTGGCAAGCTACCGAGAGGATCTCGCCCGCACGGCAGAGCCTGGCAAGCTCCCCGTGACGTATTCGATATGCCAAACACAGTAACAACAAGGTCTCCAGTGGAGACGTTACTGGGCCTGCTCGAGCAAATCGACGAACAACGGGAGGGCCTTTACCTTTATATATATATATATATGCATATATACATATTTTCATATATATACACATATATATATATAAAGCTCACATCACTCAATCTTTAACATGTTAGTGATATCCTAAAGAAGGTCTTAATGGCCCTGCCAAAATAGAACAATCTTCACACTGTTTCCTCTATGTATACTTTTTTTGTAGCATTTTCAGTGGTAATGACAATACAGCAGGCAATACAAAATATATTATTTCGGTTGTGCTTTGGGACAGGGATTGAGGTTCGGGATGGAAACATCCCAAATTTGGTGGTGGGAAGGTGTCATGGTGGTGGGATTGATGTTTGAATATTAAATTTAATCAAGTATTGTGAACTACCCTATAAAATAAAAAAAATTAAAAAAAATAAAGAAGAAGAGGCAAGAGCAGCTCTTCCTCACGACCCTCACAACCACGGTGGTCAGCACCAGGGGACCTGAGACAGAAATGTAGGGATTATAGTGTGTGGTAGCCGTGGTGCTCTTAGCTTCCAGAATATTCCAGAACTAATTGGAATAACAAAGAGTCGTGCTGTTCTGGGAAAGGAAGAAGGCCCCATGCAAGTGTGTCCTCACTCTGGGGACGGCCAGAGGAGAGAGCGGGCTGGCCCCTACTTTAATTATCGACACATTTGAATATCTTCATTCTGAACGAGACACAGAGGCTCAGGTGAACCCGGGGGGATTTCCAGCCCAAAGCTGGCTAATCTCCAGTTAAACAGGCCCATTATCTCTCACTCCCCGAGAGAAAGTCAAGCAGAACTGATTTGATTAACAGCAGATTAACCTCCCTAACACAGCCATCCTGGGTTTTACACCTGTCACTTTAGTATGACAATTTATATTTATTCAAAAAGCCATGAGACAGTAAATTAAACATTGCCCTAATTAGAAAAGTGTCATATGTTACGGGGAGAGCCACCTGATCTAATTTTCCAACAGCCCCAGTGCAGAGCACGTCAGCCTGGCATTAGCAGAAGCCCTGCAAGCCCCCAGATGCTGGCGAAAGGGAGGAAGGGTGGGTGGCAGCCCCCTCTTTGTTCTTGAGATGCCAAATCCAACGTACAGGGTAGGAATGGGGGCCAGCTGCTGTCTGCTGGGGAACAAGGGGATCCTACCCGAGACTTCAGAAGCCCATGATTGGGAGAAAGAGAGAGAGAGAGAGAGAGAGAGAGAGAGAGAGAGAGAGAGAGAGAGAGAGAGAGAGAGAGACAGCACCCCACAGGCCCTGTGGATTCAGCTTGGAAGCTCCAAGTTCATCCATGTGTGCAGGGAAGCCAAACACATTCATACCTTGAGAGGCAAACCGAGATCTCATCCTGGAAAGTCGAGACAACTGGTGACATTTGGCCCTGACTGGGCTTTTCCCAGGCTTCCAGGAGAGGGTGGTGGAAATAAAATACGAAACGCCTTAGGAGGAACACATCATACTTGGTACATTCATGGACCTCTTGGGGAGAATGCATCCAATCATTACGAGAGGGAAGGAGGAGTCGGTGAAAAGATGGGGGGGGGGGCTCCCTAGAGATGTGATTTTTGAAAACCAAGAGGCCACTTCCTGTCAGCAGAGTACAGGACCCTCATATCTGGAAGATGAGTTGTGAGGGTCCGTCTGCAGCCACAGAAAGAGCAGCCCAGTGTAATGTGGCCCAGTTTCCCCTCACTCCTAACTCCCTCCCAGTCAATATCCCCCACGGTTATGCCTCTGATCTCTCTCGTCAAACACGATGTTTGCCTGTCTTTGAACTTCATATGAACGGGATAATGCATCCTAGACATTTTGGGGTCAGATTTCTTTTCTTCGCTATTATCTTTCATCCAAGCTTATCACCGCGCTCTCTGCCTGTTGCGTTTCCTCTGGGTTTTCATGCGGGATGGCCTCCTGTTAGTTGGATGCCTCAAGCCCATTTGGCTATTAATGCATCTAAGGGTTAGTCATAGCTTCAGACACCGGAAATACGGCCACAGTGCACAGCCTGGCACGTGCCCTTCAGAAGACCTTGTCATCATTTCTGTTGGGGTGTAGCCAGGACTGAAATAGTGGTGCTAAGGGCATGCTCTCACTGGTTAAGAACCTCCTACATTGCCCCCTGCACTCAATGACATTTCAACGACACCTGCTAAGTGTTGGGGTATAGTGATCACAGGGAGACACCCTACCCTCCTGGCACCAGAGTTCGAGCTTGACCTCCTTGGACGCTATAATCCCTAAATCTTGATTTTTAATTTTTTTTCTTTTCTCTTTGGTCACACCTGGTGATGCACAGGAGTTACTTCTGGCTCTGCACTCAAGAGTTACCCCTGGAGGTGCTCAGGAGACCATATGGGATGCTGGGATTCGAACCCGAGTTGGCCACATGCAAGGCAAACACCCTACCCGCTGTGCTCTGGCTCCAGCCCCAATTCCTAAATCTTGGAAGCAAGGCATTTGCCATTTTTCTACCTTGAATGCAGAGAATAATGATGGAAGTGCTGATAACCGACTTCTCCCCACATCTCCCTGGGGGGCTTCAAGAACAACCAAGGAGTGAAGAGATGGAGTAGTTGTAAAAGACGGGATGAGAGGATTTCAAGGTTGGGGATGGGTGATGTTGACGGAGGCACATGGCCCTGTTATGACTCCAGAGGTGATGTGTGACAGATCCAGCCCCCAGGGAGAGTGTGAAATCGACAGTCCCCCGGGGGAGACTGAGGGTGGACTCAGGATGGGCCCCCGTTTCTGGAAACTAGATGTGACATAGCATGCAGTGGAGGGCTGAGAGACGCCCACCCCCAACCCACACCCCCTCCTTGAAGCTACAGCTGGGGTCAGTGACATCTCTGGTTGCTTTTCTGCTTCTATTTGAGCTAGAAGAAGCCAGCGCATCCACTGTTCTTGGTTCTCTATTGCATCCTCTGCAGAGTGTGTCAACAAGTCCTGGACTGGTTCTACCCAACCCCCCCACACCCACGCCCCTACTGTATATGGTCCCCTAAGCACCACCGGGGCAGACCTGGAGTAGGTCCTGAGCACTGCTAGGTATGCCCCCACCCCAACTTCCCTCCAAATCCCTGGGGCCAGAGAGCTAGGTCAGGGATTAAGGCATTTGCCTTGCATGAGGATGACCCCAGCTTCTTTCCTAGCATCAAATCATCCCTGGGCACTGCTGGAATAGCTCACGAGCATTGCCTGGGCATTGCCTGGAGTAGCCCCTGGGCATTGCCTGGAGTAGCCTCTGGATGTTGCTTGGAGTAGCCCCTGGGCATTGCCTGGAGGAATCCCCTGGGCACTGCCAGGTGTGACTTCTCCCAAATCCAAAACACTAAAGTCCCAGGGGTCAGAGAAATAGTTCTGCATTCAGGCTTTTGCCTGGCATGTGGCTGACCTTGGTTTCCTTCTTTGCCCCACATTATCCCTGGAGTCCCGCCTGAAGTGAGCACAGAGCCAGGAGCATCACCTGAGCACTGCTGGGTGTGATCCCATGCAGCCTATGTAAGTGTCATGGATTAGAGCAAGTAAACTAGATTTTGAAGGCTATTTTTAGGGCAGAGGACTAAGAAAAGCACTATGAAGCAAAAAAAAAAAATTATTACCTGTAGGATGACATTGCTTTGTCCTTTCTCCCTTTCTCTACAAGGAGCTTAAGTTTATCGGGTTATACCCATCACAGTGCTCCTGAGGCACTTCCATTCCATTGTGTTTATCTGTAAATTCTTCCCTATGCTCTCCTCCCCAATCAGTTTTCCCCTAATCAGACCCTGTTAACTTGTAAGGTTAGATTCCTCAGAAATCTATGATTTTATATGTATGAGTGAAATATTGCCTTTCTCCTCTCCTTATGTCTTATGAACAGTTTACTTTAAAGCAATGCCCTTTTTGTATAGATACAGGAAGACCGTTAACATTATGCTTTGTAACTTAGGATTTAATTGGATTTGAGTATTATTCACTCCCAGGCATCTGCTTTCTCGACTTGAACCTCAGTTGCCCTTAGTTCCTAACACCCCAAAAGCAGGGTCCCGACGAGGGACTGAATGGACCTAGGGCAAGCTGTGAGCTACCCTGGCATCAAAATGGGCCAGGCCAAAGTGCCACGATTCTTAACTATAAGTTAAGAGCTTGATCATAGACAAATGCCGTCATGATCCAAAAGTAAAAACGAGAGTAGGACCCTGCTAGGGGTAGGAACTACTATCTGGCCTGAGCACTGTATTCTGAGATCGAGATGGTCCTAGGAGAGCAATTCTATAAGTTTAAGGCATTTCTTACTGTATCCATACAAAATGATTTATATTATATATGCTTATATATTTGTTGGACAAGGAGAGGAGAAACACACCCAGGGGATTCCGCTCTAGGGTGGGTCATCCTGCTGAGAGAGTATCTGTCCAGAAACGGCTTTCCCCGAGGGAAAGAATTCTACCCTATTGATTGTGACCACAGTCTCCTGCCCCCGCGCCTGGCTGTGCTTGCCCGGGGCCCCTTGGAGGGGAGCGGGTTGAGCTTTCCTCCCTGCCTCAATCAGGGCTCCGGCAGCCGAAGACCTCCAGGACCAGCCACCACCATGCTGAGACCACTCTCTGCACACATGAAGGTACTGGCAGAGGGACAAAGCCACGCAGGTTCCGCCGAGATCTCCAAGCCTACTCGGATTGGAGTCGAGCATCCTCCACCCAGATCCTCCAAATTCCAGTAGGCGGAGGTCACACTCACTAACTGGCCCCCTGGCGCCATGTAATCCCATCAGCGGCCAAGACTCAGAGACTATAAAAACCAGCTCCCGGACATCTTATTATGACATCTCATTCCTACTTTGACAAACTGGCAGGCTACCGAATGTAGCCTGCCCACACAGCAGAGTCTGGCAAACTCCCTGTGGCGTACCCAATATGCCAAATACCAGTAACAATGATGGGTCTCATTCTCCTAAAGAGCCTTGAATATAATCTCAGGGCTAGGATGAAGGAGACGTTACTGGGGCCTGCTCGAGGCAATCGACGAATAACAGGATGATTTGTGATTTTGTGATTTGATTGTGACCACACCTATGTGTAAGCCCCAACTCCTCATGCTTTGGGATTTAACTAGACTGTAAGAGTGGGCTGGGGGATGAGAGATCAGAATCCAGACTCCAGAGAAGGAGGATGAAGGGGCATGGAGAAGGAGAATGAAGTAGCATGGCGGAGGAAGAAGCAGGATAAGAATCAGAGGAGGATGGAGAGAGGATTGGAATAAACTGCAATTAAGACCAACCAGCCTGGCCCTGGTTTCCTTCCTCCGCCTGCCCATCGCCATTGACCTCTCCAGGGTGGAGGAAGCGGCAGCAGGAGAGACAGAGCCACTGCCGCAGCTGTGTGCCTTTTTTGAGTTTACACAATCACCTTGCTGTTTTATATAGAACTTAAAAAAAAAAAAACTTATGTGATAAACTGAGGCGGAAATGTCAGGAATTCTCAAGGGTGAAACAGCAGCTTAAGGAGCCTCTCTGGAAGTCTGAGCTAGCACCAGCCTCAGGACCTCCCTGCCTCCCAAATAAGAGAATATAAAACGAGGCCAAAACAATGGCTGCCCTCTGGGAGCATCCTCGCAAGGCAGTGAGAGGCTGGAGAATCTCTGATTCTTTGAGCTAGTGATTAGATTGCTTGGGTGCAAAGTCAGATGGTCTCGCTGGCCTTGTTCATGAGAGAAACAAACTGGAGGTAATGGGCTTGATAGGAGGGGGACGGTTTGATGAATTCCAGCGTGTTCCCATGACGGAATATCACCGATCATTAAGAGTCTTTGGTCAAGAATGCTTCACCGCAAACTTCTAACGCTAATTGATGCAGAGCAAAATATAGAACTTTACGTACTAAGCCCCGTAAATCAAACTCATCACTCTTGATATTGCCAGTTGCAGCTGACAGTGGTGTAGAGCAGCGATGGGAGAGAGCAGGGAGGCTTATACCCAGGGGACAGGAACAGGGTGCCGGTTCCACATGGACTTATGAACAGGGACCTTCTCACCTTGCCAGCTAGTAGCCATGCCAGCTTTATTTGGAGTATTTTATAGGGGCCTTCTGATTCGTGACATTAGTGATGGGGATCTTGGGTTGTCATGCCTAGAGTTACCCCACCCCTCCCCAATAGAGCAGGTATGACAGGGCTCCATCCAGGGAGGCTCAAGAAGCCCCCAGGGTTATACGCAGAGAAGCTGGGGTGTGTGTGTAGGGGGCATGTACTGCATGTTGCATGTACATGCATGTTACATGTACTCTAGCTCTTTGAGCCCATTGGGAATCATTTAAACCATAGACATGCAACATATATGTATATGCATGAATATGTTAAAGGTGGAAGGGAAAATCACTTAATCACTTAACTTCCCGTTAGTTGTCGATTTGCTCGAGCAGGCGCCAGTAACGTCTCCATTTGTCCCTGTCGCGTGCTAGTGTAGCCCAATGGCATCTGTTCGCTCTGGGAACATGAAGAGCCTCAAACCGATCGTTCATGATCTTGACGAAGAAGTCTGACCATCTGGTAGGTAGGCGGCCACACAGTCTTTTGACATCCCGTGGAATCCAGTCGGTAACAGCTCTAGTCCAGCGGTCGTCTTTAAATCTCATTATGTGACCAGCCCATCTGATTTTTGACACCTTGGCAAACGAGGCAGCTTCCCTGATTCTTGATCATCGACGGATGTCAGAACTCCAGATTTTTTCTCTCATTTGAGTGAAACGTGATATTCCAAGCATAGCTCTTTCTATTCTTCTTTGGGAGACCTGAATAGCGTTCTCATCCTGTTTGCGTAGGGCCCAGGACTCTGAGGCATATGTTAATGCAGGAAGGGAAAATGAGCAAAAGAAAAAAAACAAAGGTCTGCTGCTAGAGACGCACGTTTTATTGGGGGGGCTTCGGGCGGTAAACATTCCCAAGGCTCCCTCTTTGTGATTCTTGGGAGTAAAGGAAGCCTTGGAGACACGTGTAGATGCCACATCTCCCAGCATGCAGATAAGAACCAGGCGGCAAGAGACGCAAGAATCCTCAAGGAAGCCAGATCCTCGCTCTGCAAAACCAACCAGGCAGTTCATTAGGGAGTTGAACAGGAAACTCTGACTGATTCAGCTTCTCCTTCCCTGGAGAGTTTGAGACATTAAAACACACGAACAACCCAGGAATGACTCTTGGCAGCATCATTCATAGACAACCCCCCCCCCCCCAACTCCCCAGACCAGAAACCACCTGCAGGGTCATCAGTGGACGTGTTGTTGAGTGGGACGTGGGTGGGACCCACAATAGAATATTCGCCAGTCAGAAAAAGGATGAAGTGTTGGCTCCTAACACTGTGGTAAAGAGAGGAAGACTATGTATTGGAACATTCCAGCAAGGTCAAGTTCCTCATGGGAGATGGATCTGTACACTGAGCTAGAAAGCAGATGGTATCTTGAGGTAGGGAAGGAGCGAGAGACTCAGTATAAACAAGCATAAAGAATATCATTGGGCTTTTTTCCCCTCTGGAAAGAAAGATGGCAGCTGCTTCGGAGCTTTGTGGAAAGCCAGGTATGAGCCGGTCGTGATGGGGCGACTGAAACCTCATGGGAAGGGGGGCGTTCCCGGCTCGTCCTTCATGCCCTACCAAGGTCAGGAGCTGCCCCCCACTGCAGATCTCCGGCACGGCCATGGCTCCAGAGCACAGAAACCAATCTCATAATTATCTGACTCTCAGCAGAAATGCTTCCAGGCTTAATAAGTAAAATACCAGACATCCAAAATCATTTGACATCATTTGATTCTTGTGACCAACTGTGGAAAACAAATTATTTCACAATGCCTTTTCAGCATGTCTGATTTGGGGGTGTAAACTCTAAATAATAATGGTGCATCTTTTGTCGAAACAATGAATCTAATCAAAGGAGATAGAGTGTTAACTAGAATTCATCTGCCTCACAGGCATTGGGAGGGTTGGGAGGGGGGCATTTATCGGGGTTCTTCGTGGTGAAAAATAAGTATTGGTAAAGGGAAATGTGTTTGATATTTGTATGACCGAGACTTAAACCTGAAAGCTTTGTAACTTTTCCCACAATGATTCAATAAATAAATAAATAAAAGAATATTATTGGGACGATTAGAGTGCTCTGCAACTGGATTATAGCAATGGTCAAACAGCTCAATAAAATTCACTCATAGTCACTGAATTGTGCAACTGAGAGAGAATTGGGGGGGGGGTAGGAAAAGTCACCATACAAAGTTACCGGTGACAGTTTCTTGGTAAGAGGTCAGGAAGCTGCTATCTTCTTTGTAGCTCTCTCTCCTTTGGGGACCTTGTTTGTACTTGAAAAAAAAAAAGGTTTTTGTAACTAGGTAGTAAACTTTCATCATCTGCACCTCACTCCAGCTCCTCTGGGATGGAAGAGACACACTTTCTCCCTTCTCAGTGTTTGTTCCCCAAGTTTCCAGTCTCCAGGGGCTACTGCTGCCTCCAAGCCCTGTGCAGAGCATGTCACCCAGCTTCCTGCTTGAGAAGCGTCTCGGGGGAGTGGTTTGCCATGGAAGGTCAAGCCCACACCTGGATGAATCCCCCCACCCCCTGCCCCCGAGTGCCCCAAGAAACAGCCCTGCCCAGGTTTTCTCCACAACTCCAACTTCAGGCATTATAATGGCTCACAACTTCTGCCACGAGATTGTAAAGCTGATTTTTAGGGGTAGGCCTGTCCTTTGAAGGAGATAATTTCTCTACTCATCCTGATTAAAATTATAATTCGTATCCCATAACCTGGTGGGCTGGAGCGATAGCACAGCGGGTAGGGCGTTCGCCTTACAAGCAGCCAACATGGCCGACCCGAGTTCGATTCCTCCGCCCCTCTCGGAGAGCCCGGCAAGCTACCGAGAGTATTCGAGATGCCAGACACAGTAACAACCAAGTCTCCAATGGAGACGTTACTGGGCCCGCTCGAGCAAATTGACGATCAATGGGAGGGCCTTTATTTATTTAGGGGCCTTTATAACCTGGTAGGCCCACCTGCTGTTGCATTCCTTGGTTGCTTATGAGTATATGTACTCTAGCTCTTTGAGCCCCACTGGGAATCATTTCAACCACAGACATGCGACATCTATGTGGATGCATGAAAATGTCAAAGGTGGAAGGGAAAATGAGCAAAGAAAGAAAGCAAAGACGCACATGGTGCTAGAGACGCACATCTCTGTGACTTATCAGTGAAATGGGTAAAACAATGGCGATTAAATAGAGAGCAAATAGTAACCAGCTTTACTACTGAACTCTGACTATGTGTCAGAACTACGATAAATATTTTCTACGTAGTATTTCATATTAATCCCCACCATCGTGCTATGAGCTCTTACCTGCAATCCTCTAATAGGACGATGGGTCTGGGAGGAGAAATGACTTTATTTACAAGATAATAGAGCCACGTGTGGCTCCTTCTGAAACCTGTATGAGGTTGTTTTGAAGATGCTAAGTATTATTGAATAAACGCTGTTGTTATTTTCACCTGGGAACATGGGCAGGAACTCCATCCAAGTTTGAAATCAGATGCGCAAGAGTCCTGGGAATCAACGCACCAAGGGTAATTTAAATCCCTTCAAGGGAGTGACAGGAGATGGCAAATTCGGGCCTGAGAAGCAGGCGGAGGAGTCTGTCCCAGCTGATTAGGTCGGTGCTTCTCCAGCAGGAAGCCTTTCATCAGCGCAAAAGGCATCGGCGCGGCATCAGAGCCCACAAGGGAATCGGTGCCCGTAAGAGCAGCGCTCACTATTGTTCTGGTAGCAGACGAATCTGGAAGGGGCTTGACTCAGATACCTGGGATCGTGCCCAGGCAGGTGACAAGAGAGAGTTTTTTCAAGTCACCAGTCCTGGGGGTTTTGTTTTCTGAAACAAAGTTCTGCTCTTCCCATGCCTCCGTCCCCACTTTTCTTTCCATCTCATTTAAAGCACACCCGTCCTCCTCTGCCCAAGGAGACCTCCGCCAGAGAGAGGAAAATATTGGGATTTCATTTTCAATGTGTCCCGTTTATTCTCTTCTGTTCAAACGGAATTAGATTTCCCCAGACTGGCCAAAGGAGAGATGAAAAAGAATGTGAGGAATTTTTTTTTTTTTGAGCAAAAAATTGAGTCTCCCACTGAAGTATTTGTCTAAGTTATACTGCGCAGGCACAGAACCAAAACGCACATTTTGCAGGGGGGGAGGGAGGAGGGCTTGGGATCAGAACCATCAGGAAGGAGCACAAAGACCACATGTGATGGTGACTCACAAAAGGAGGACAGAGCACAGAGAAGGCGGCAACGAACGGGAGGTGAAGGAGAGGTGGGGGGAGTGAGTGGACGGATGGAGGATGAATGAAAGTGCATGAATGGATAAAAAAATAAAACTTTTAGGTGCAGATGCGCGTGAGCCAGGATGAGAGAAGACATTCTGTTTGTGCTCAGCAGCAGGGATGTCTAAAGCGAGGAGAAATCACATCCTAGAGTTGGAGGCTTCTTTGCATCTCCTAGGGGGGTCCTGCACCCCACCCGCTTCTTTAGACTCTACAGCCACGAGGGGACGAGCTGGGGCCACAGGGAACCTGGGCATCATGTCCTTGTTGACATTCAAGGAAGCAGGAGGCCTCCTAGCCAAGTCCTTGTCATGGTGACATTTGTCATGGCTGGGTGGGAAAATGATGGAGCTGCTGGGGGTCTGGGAGGAGAGCAAAGAGTGGCAATGGACAGACAGACGGCCAACCTACTGGGCACAGACAGACAGCCAATCTACTGGGGACAGACAGACGGCCAACCTACTGGGCACAGACAGATGGCCAACCTACTGGGGACAGAGAGACGGCCAACCTACTGGGCACAGACAGCCAGCCAACCTACTGGGGACAGACAAACGGCCAACCTACTGGGCACAGACAGATGGCCAACCTACTGGGGACAGACAGACGGCCAACCTACTGGGGACAGTCAGACAGCCAACTTATTGGGCACAGATAGACGGCCAACCTACTGGGGACAGACAGACAGCCATCCTACTGGGCTTTCAGCTCCAGGACAGATGAGACATGATATGGCCTAGAGCCTGGGCAGATGGGCACTGCTAAGCAGGCCACCATCTTCAGCTGGGACAAGTCCATGCAGCTGGTTCCTGAGGGGGATGAGACCCGGGACACCAGGCAGCTCAGTGTCCTCTACCATTTTGGTGTTTGAACCTCCTGCCTGCTGAGTGTGACAAGTCCCCTTTCAAACATGTGCAGGAGTGGTCCCCGCGTGGCCAGAAAAAAATGACCAATTTCATGTGGCTTGTGGGAAATGGCTTTGAGTTCTATGTCTGTTATAAGGATGGTTGGAGACTTTTAACAAAAATGATGATGGGAAACTAAGTATTGACATATTTTCACTAATAAATGAGCATCTGGGGATGCGGTTGGATGGTCACTTCCAAGGCCCTTCTGCTAAGACTGTCCTGGGCAGGTTTGCAATGTCACCTGCATAAATGGAACATTCTAGAAGATGTTGGTCTAGAAATGTGTGCTGCAGGCCTGGGCAAGAAGGGGTCTTGCTGTGCATTGGAAGCTCCTACCCTGGCCACACACCCACCTGCCCCATATATCCAGGACGGTAGGACCCGGGCGCCAGCCCTCACATGCATTTCTTGTTTTGTTTATTTTTTTTGTCATTTTTCCACCTTTGCAACTGCAGACAAATGGACCGCGACTGTGCTTTAGACGTTAGAAGGATTTTTCTCCTTGGATTTCTGCTTTTCACTCTTGTGTACAGGAAGGATAAATAATGTTGGAACATAATAAAAATGTTTTCAGTCCCCTGAAGCTACGGAAGCATTTTAATGTGGTGAGCGATGTTACTGAGCCTTTTTTTTTTTTATCAAGAAACATGAAGGAGAAGCTTTCCCCTCCCAGACCCATGTGTCCGAGACACCTCCCTAGAGAAGGCCTGTAAGGGCAGACTCGGAAGCCAGTGGTTGCCTCGGCTCTGCAGCTGTGTGCTTGGGGTCAAGTAACATGGGAGGGGGTCACATCCACTGGCACTCAGGGTTTGCTCCTGACTCTGCACTCAGGGGTCATTCCTGGCAGGGCTCAGGGGACCGGATGGGATCTGGGAATCGAGCCCAGGTTGGCTGTGTGCAAGACAAGTGCCCTGCTGGTTGTCCTATTGCTCTAGTCCCTCTTGGAGTTCCCCAGCATCTTTGTGCCCACATCTTAATCCAAGGGCAACTGAGAGAATTTCCAGTTTCATACGTCCACTCTGTGAGGTTCCCTCTACCTGACAGTCCTCTCTCTATGTCCTCTGATTTGGCCTCATGCTCACCTGTGACAGATGATCTCTTTCAAAGAACTTTCTTCATCTTCAGCTAGAATTGTCCTCTTTTGATAGACTCTGGTACCTCATGTAGTTTTCTTAAAGTATTCCTATCAGATTGGGGTGTAGAGGCATGAAACTATACATGACATGTGGAAAGACAATATACAAGTGCTTGATAAGGCCTTTTTACCTTACTCTTTCCTCTGTGGGGAAAGTCATGCAGACTAAGAAAGATGGGGGAACTTGACCTAAAATTCTATCTTATAGGACCAGTACTTGAACCCGGGACTTGTATCTCTCCCTGCAAGACCCCAGGTGTCCTCCCAGACGCCTGGAGAAAAGCAGTTCTCAGCGTCTGCCTTCCCCTCTTCACTCCTCATGCTGTGCTGATCTCGTCCCAAACCCAGGTCAGTTCATTTGCTGGTACTTGAACCCGGGACTTGGATCTCTCCCTGCAAGATCCCAGGCGTTTTCCCAGACGCCTGGAGAAAAGCAGTTCTGAGCGTCTGCCTTCCCCTCTTCACTCCTCACCCAGAACTGATCTCCCAAACCCAGGTTTCCATGGGGGCGTGGCCTCATCACAAGTGGGCGTGGCCTATTTTCAGCGGGGCCAACACTAATGCTGCCGGAGGTAGTTTAGCCATACTAAAGTACCTAGTCCTCAACCTACACAGCAATATGAAGAAACAATGCAAATCCCTACCACAAGGGGGGGGGGGGCAACAAAAAAGAATCCAGAAGACTCTGTCTATACTGCTCACCTAGGGGACCTCTCTGACATAAAATTCAGATACAAAGTCATGAAGATGTTCAATCAACTCAAAACAGTCAGACAGACATCCAGAAACATGACAGAAAAATCGACAAATTACGTGAAGAAATGAGAGCAGAAATGTCACGATTAAAAGATTCCGTAGATGAAATGAAAAACTTAGTCTTTTCTCTCAACAATAGAATGACCGCAGCTGAAGAAAGAATCAGTGAGTTGGAAGATCTGCTGCACCAAGCCAACACGCAACAACAAACAGTGGCAAGGAACCTCAAAATAGTTCTACAGAGAATCAGAGTCCTAGCAGATGATTCCAAGAGGAACAACATTAGAATCATTGGACTACCAGAAGCTCAGGAAAACAATCCCAACGAAAAAAAAACACAGTTAAACAAATCATTGCTGAAAAATTCCCAGAGCTCCACAATGCTGCCATTCAGGTTCAAGGAGCCCGAAGGGTACCAGCTAAAAGAGACCCTAACAAAAACACTCCAAGACATATCATAGTTAGAATGATTGATGCTGCCGATAGAGATACAATACTGCAAGCAGCGAGGTCAAAGAAGGAAATCACATACAAAGGAGCACCCCTTAGATTTACAGCAGATCTATCAGAGGAAACCCTCCAAACCTGAAGGCAGTGGCAAGATATAGTGAAAAAACACACTGAAATGAATGCTTCACCAAGAATACTCTATCCGGCTAAACTCTCACTCAAACTTGAAGGAATAATACACTGTTTTCTAGATAAACAGCAGCTCAGGAACTTCAGAGACTCAAAACCAAACCTAAAACAAGGGCTAAAGGGGCTACTATAAGACAAGACAAACCCTACAACAACAGCAGACCCTTACAAAAAGATAACACAAAACCCCATAACAATAATCTCTCTCAACGTCAACGGTCTAAATTCACCAATTAAGAGACACAGAGTGGCAAAATGGATTCAGAGACAGAACCCAACATTCTGCTGCCTACAAGAAACTCATCTCAACAAACACAGTCTCAAAGTCAAAGGATGGAAAACAATCCTGCAAGCAAACAGCTCCCTCAAAAAAGGTGGGGTGGCCATACTAGTATCCGACAGCATTAATTTCGCATTGAAAAAGATTAGAAGGGACAGCGAAGGCTATTTTCTTTTTATCAAGGGATACATACAACAGGAAGAAATCACACTCTTAAATGTATACGCACCTAATGAGGGAACAGCTAAATATTTAAAACAACTGCTAACAGATTTTAAGGAGGACATTGCTAGCAACACAATAGTAGCTGGAGATTTCAACATCGCCTTATCACCTCTGCTAAGATCAACAAGAACAAAACTCAGCAAGGAAACATTGGCTTTGAAAGAAGAAATAGAAGAGAAAGGGCTTATAGACCTATACAGGGCTTTACACCCCCAAAAGAAAGAATACACATTCTTCTCCAGTGAGCACGGAACATTTTCCAAAATAGACCATGTCCTAGGCCACAAAACATACCTCAATAGAATCAAGAAGATAGAAATAGTATCAACAATCTTTTCAGACCATGATGCACTGAGGATAGAAGTGAATCACACACAGACACGGAGAACCAAATAAAACACCTGGAAATTAAACAACTCAATGCTTAACAACAAGTGGATCAGGAAGGAAGTCAAGGATGAAATCAAAAGATACTTGGAAACAAATGAGAATGAAGACATGAGCTACCAGAACTTATGGGATGCAGCGAATGCCATTTTAAGGGGAAAATTTATAGCTCTGCAAGCATATCTCAGGACAGAAGAAAGGATGCACATAAACAACTTGACTTCACAGCTCAAGATCTTAGAAAAGGATCAACAGAAAGAGCCCAAATTGGGCAGAAGGAAAGAGATCATAAAACTTAGAGCAGAAATCAACGACATGGAAACCAAAGAAACAATCCGAAAGATCAATGAAACCAAGAGCTGGTTCTTCGAGAAAATAAATAAGATAAATAAACCACTCGCAACACTCACAAAGAAACAGAGAGAGAGAACCCTAATAAATCGAATCAGAAATAAGAATGGGGATATCACAACAGAAACCAAAGAAATTCAAAAGATCATCAGAGACTACTTTGAAAGTCTGTATGCCACAAAACAAAAGAACCTAGAAGAAATGGATAAATTCCTGGATTCCTATCATCTCCCAAAGCTGAATCAAGAAGATATAGAGTACGTGAATAGACCTATTCACATCAAGGAAATTGAAACTGTAATCAAAAGTCTTCCCAAAAACAAAAGCCCGGGTCCAGATGGATTCACTAGCGAATTTTTCCAAACATTTAAAGAGGACCTATTGCCAGTTCCAACTGATTCAACCCTTTTGGGAAACAGTATGGACGAATCTCAAAAAATTAGAAATTGATCTCCCATTTGACCCAGCAATATCACTCCTGGGAATATATCCCAGAGAGGCAAAAAAGTATAGTCGAAGTGACATCTGCACTTGGTTGTTCATTGCAGCACTTTCTACAATAGCCAGAATCTGGAAAAAACCTGAGTGCCCAAGAACAGATGACTGGTTAAAGAAACTTTGGTACATTTACACAATGGAGTACTATGTAGCTGTTAGAAAAGATGAAGTCATGAAATTCACATACAAGTGGTAAAAGGTAAAGGTAAAGGCCCTCCCGTTGATCGTCGATTTGCTCGAGTGGGCCCAGTAACGTCTCCATTGGAGACTTTGTTGTTACTGTGTCTGGCATATCGAATACTCTCGGTAGCTTGCCGGGCTCTCCGAGAAGGGCGGAGGAATCGAACTCGGGTCGGCCATGTTGGCCGCTTGTAAGGCGAACACCCTACCGCTGTACAAGTGGTACTACATGGAAAGCATGTTAAGAGAAATGAGTCAGAAAGAGCAGGATACACACAGAAAGATTGTATTCATCTGGGGAACGTAAAGCAACAAAATGGGATACTAACACCCAGGAGTGGCCGAGATTAGTACCAGGAATTTTGCTCCATGACTTGGAGGCCAGCCACACGTGCTAGGGGAAAAGGAAGCTCAGATAGAGAAGAGAGCACCAAATAAAGGGTATTGGGAGGATCCTCCCAGGGTGGGAGAAGCATGCTGAAAGTTGACTATAGACCAAACATGATTGCCACTCAATGCCACTCTTTCAAACTACAGGACCCAAAAGGAGAGAGAGAGAACAAAGGGGGAATGGCCTGCCACAGAGGCAGGGTGGGATGGGGGGGATAGGTGGTGGGAGGGATGCTGGGACCCATGGTGGTGGAGGATGGGCGCTGGTGGAGGGATGGGTACTTGATCATTGAATAACTGAAACCCAAGCACAAAAATTTGTAAATCTATAACTGTACCTCATGGTGTTTCACTAATAAAAAAAATTAGAAATTGAGCTCCCATTTGACCCAGCAATACCACTCCTGGGAATATATCCCGGAGAGGCAAAAAGGTACAGTCAAAATGACATCTGCACTTCTATGTTCATTGCTGCACTGTTCACAATAGCCAAAATTTGGGAAAAAAAACCCCTAGTGCCCAAGAACAGATGACTGGTTAAAGAAACTTTGGAATACCATGCAGCTGTTAGAAAAGATGAAGTCATGAAATTTATATACAAGTGGTTCTACATGGAAAGTATCATGCTAAGTAAAATGAGCCAGAAAGAGAGGGACAGACATAGAAAGACTGCACTCATCTGGGGAATATAAAGAAACAGACTGGGAGTCAAACACCCAAGAATATTTGAGAAGTACCAGGAAGTCTGCTCCAGGGCTTGGAAGCCAGCAGCACTTGCTGAGGGAAAAGACAACTCAGATAGAGAAGGGAATACCAAGTAAAGAATGGAGTACTCGCTCGATGCGAGCTGAAAGTAGACTATAGACCGAACATGATCGCTACTCAATACCGCTATTGCAAACTACAAGACCCTGAAGGAAAGAGTGAGCAAAAGGGAATGCCCTGCCACAGAGGCAGGGTGGGGTGGGGGAGATGGGGTGTGGGAGGGCTACTAGGATCATTGGTGGTAGAGAAAGGGCACTGGTGGAGGGATGGGTACTCGATCATTGTATAACTGAAACCCAAGCACGAAAGTTTAAGTCTACAACTGTACCTCATGGTGTTTCACTAATAAAAAAATAATTACTCTATCATTTCACCCTGCATTTATCAGAAAGCTTGAAAACAATCAGTGCTGTTGGAGGCGATGTGGGGAGTGGGGGGTGGGGGTGAAATACTCATTCACTACCAGCGGGAATGATGCCCGGTATAACCACTACGAAAAAACAGTGTTGAGTCTTCTCAAAGAGTCAGTATAGAGCTTCCATAGGACCCAGCAATTCCACTTGGCATCTCCCTTGAACACAAATGCATTAATTAAAAAAGATACAGACACACCTTTGTGCCTGGTGGTGCTAAGTGCAATTATCAAGATATGAAGAAAAAAAAAACACATGTCCACCAACAAGCAAAGGATAGACAAGCTGTGGCACATGCACCGTGAAGTACTCTGCAGTCACAAGAAAAGGGAGATACTGCAGTTTGCTGCCATTAGGGTGGAGCTGGAGGGTTTTGTGTTGAGTGAAATAGGTCAGAGCGAGAAGGACACATACCAGCTAATTTCATTCAATCACGGTGCATAGAAGAACAAAACAAGGGAATAGACAATATCAACTAAGAAAATCCTCAGGGCTGGAGCAATAGTACAGCAGGTAGGGCATTTGTCTTGCATGCGGCTGAGCCGGGTTCGATTCCTAGCATCACATAGGGTCCCCTGAGCACCGCCAGGAGTAATTCCTGAGTGCAGAGCCAGGAGTAACCCCTGTGCAATGCTGGGTGTGACCCCTCCCCACCAAAAATAGAAGAAGAAGAAGAAGAAGAAGAAGAAGAAGAAGAAGAAGAAGAAGAAGAAGAAGAAGAAGAAGAAGAAGAAGAAGAAAAGAAAATCCTTAGCCTAGGATTACAAAATTAGAAGAGACATAAAGATAGTGGCGAGTCATTATGAACATGTTGGTAATAGGGCAATATGGTAGCTTTATCTCGAAACCATAAAAATGAACATGATTGTAACCATGTGATTTAAACTCGTGTAATAAACATTTTTTAATAAAAATTAAAGTTACTCTTAAATACTTCTCACCTAAGTGCACTGTTTTCCACTGAATGTGATGACTTGTTGAGTGATTTTCAGGTGGCGGAATGATAAAATGGAAGGACAATGAGTTCTGAGGTTGGCACATTGAATCCAAGGCCAAGCAGTTAGACCGGACATTGGCTCCACAAATCAAAAGAGATGTCAAGAAATAAATGGCAAAATGGGCAGAAGAATTGTCTCATTGTGCCTCCCCTAGAAGGTGGCTAGGAAGACGAAATGACTGTGTGTGGGAAAAATCTAGAATATTACTTGGGATAGCAGGCACCTGATACATATTATCTAGGGTAATATATGCTTGTGCCAAATCTTGGGTAGGGTAGGAGAGAACACACGATGGAAAAACACTATTAGGACTCCAGGGATAATAGCGTTTTATTTACTAATTCAGTATTTAAAGCTTAGCCTAAAGTGCTATTGATGAAGTGACTCCTGGGTAATGAGAATAATAAATACTAAAAAGATAATGAGCTCTGAACATTCCTCCAAAAAAAAAAAAGACCCAATTGTTTGCTCAATTATTTTAAATTGGTTATGTAATTCCTATAGATTATGAATTAACTCTATTTTTCCAAGCAGAGTCTTGTACACAAATGGGTCCCTGCCTTTTTTTTTTTTGTGGAGGATGATGTGGAGAATCCAACCTCCCGCATGAAGACTTGATTTCTGGACTGTGAAGGAAACTTGGGCCTGAGCTCAAGCCCCCAAACCAGGCAGGAAGTAGAGATCTGCTACTCTCGTGCTCTGAGATGCTTCTATGGCATCAAGACCTTGTGTCCAGACTCCTTGGCTTTCTCTGGACCACTGCCCCCAAAATCAAAACCTCCAGGGCAGACTTGCACTATCTGGGTGTTTCAGTAGCCCTGCTGGTCACACAGATGTCCTGTAGAACCTCACATTCTAGGGAGATGACCCTGGAAACCATGAATGACTGAGCCAAAGGTGACAAAAACAACCACAAACCATAACGATGGGAGATACATTGACAAGGGGAGTTTCATCATTGACTGGGGTCAACCAGAACCCCCAAATTCGGGATCACTGGAACTTGGGAAGTTCCAGTTACATGAGATCTCGACCGTTTCACTGATCGCACTGCTGAATTGGACTAAACAGCTCAAGAGGTAATAATACTGAATTTATGCAAATTCTTAGAAAATAGACTGAGGCCTACTTTCAACTTCATCTGCAGTGCTAACCATTGCACTGACATGAAACCAAAAAATTAATTGTCAGCGGTCACAGTCACAGTCCTCCCGTTGTTCATCGATTTGCTCGAGCGGGCCCAGTAACGTCTCCATCCTGAGACTTGCTGTTACTGTGTTTGTCATATCGAATACGTCACGGGTAGCTTGCCAGGCTCTGCCGTGTGGGCGAGATATTCTCGGTAGCTTGCCAGGCTCTCCGAGAGGGGCGGAGGAATCGAACTCGGGTCGGCCATGTTGGCCGCTTGTAAGGCGAACGCCCTACCGCTGTTCTATCACTCCAGCCAGATGCAAAACTCTTTACTAAATCTCCAGTAAATCAAAGGCATCAATATAACAAAAGTGTAATAGTCCTAACCAAGTGTATGTCAGCTTGAGGATGCAAAGTGGGGTAGAAATTCACGCTAATCCACGTAACTCCCTGGATAGGAGGAAATAAACAGTTGTCATGTGATGGATTTGGGGGGTACCAAAACTATTTTGTGTGGTATGATAATAATGACATCATTATGCATTTGTCAAAACTCACAGAATGCATCGGGCCAAGGGTGAACCTTAATATCAGCAATGAACATTGAGTGTTGATGCTAAATCAATGCCGATTATTAGTTCTAATCCATCTTTCACTTTGCTGCGAGATTTTGTTAGTAGGAGGAGCGGAGCATGCAATGACTATGAAAGCTTGTTCTTTTGCTCAGTTTCCCCTTTCCCTATTTTTCTCTCTTCCCCATTCCCTTTTGTATGAGTGTCACAATAGTTCCGTGGACCATTTCTAGCTTTGAAAAAAATTTTTTTTGGCTTTTTGGTCACATCCGGTGATGCTCAGGGCTGACTCCTGGCTTTGCATTCAGGAGTCACTCCTGGTGGTGCTCGGGGAACCCTATGGATGCTGGGAATCAAACCCGGGTCAGCCATGTGCAAGGCAGACGCCTTACCCGCTGTACTATCTCTCTAGCCCCTGTGATAATTTTCAAACAATAGATTTAATATCATCTAAAACTGTTTAAGTGCTGTTAACATTTTTATTGGACTCTGCGCTTCATAAAAACTTCAAAGGAATAAGACCCTCCTTCATATAGAGGAAGCCTGAAATAGATTCTCAAATGCCCATTCTGGAATAAATTCTAAAATGGCACCGTCTACAACGTAGTTTCTAAATATTGGGGTAAATGTTTCTTTTGACTTGACAACATTCCTAAGAATGCAGCTATCACAACTGCCATGTGATTTTAATTTGGTATCGATCTACGTAATGCCCAAATCGAAATAAATGACAGCATTATTGATATATCACTTCAGGAGAGGAGTGTGGGCTCACGATTCTGAGGTGTTCTTTAAAGGCAAATATGAAACAGATCCTCGAGGGGTTTAATGATTTTATAAAACAGGTTTTATATTTGGCTCTCTGAAATGAAATTTTTCCCATTATTCTCCTATCCTGAGATTAAAGACAGAGGATTTTTCTGTAGGGAGCCATCCAGTGGACCACAGCTGAGGAGCCGGGGGGACATGGAGAGAAATGACTGAGTGATGTAATCAACAGACTCAGCAACCTCATTTTAGTACTAAACACCACCCCTTCAGAGAGAACACTTGTTTTTTTGGTTTTGGCCCACATCTGGCAATGTTTAGGGGCTACTCCTGCCTCTGCATTCAGGAATTACACCTGGAGGTGCTCGGGGACCATATGGGATGCCGGAGACTGAACCGGGTCGGTTGCATGCAAGGCAAACGCCCTCCCAGTTGTACTATCGCTCCCACTCAGAGACCCCTTCTGAGCAAGGCAGCTTCCCACTCAATGCGCATATCCTGGATGAGGGAAGCTAGAACTGGGCATCACTCTAGTACGAAGAGTCTGCTGGGATCCAAAAGAGTCTGCTGGGGTCGCTGCTTGGGTTTGAGAGCTGGTACCCTGAGCCACACTGTTCTGGAATGAGGGTTGTCAGCACAGAACGGATTTCAGTTCTGTGTCTGAAGGTCCCTGGGTCATGCATGAAAGATTTGCAAGCAAAACTCCAGATGCTCATGAAGTTAGTGATTGAGTTGACAGCTCAGTAGGTGGGTTCAGGAGCGATAGGATGGAGTTAAGTCACTTGCCTTGTGCTTGGCTGACTTGGGTTCAGTCCTGGTACTGCAGTGGGCACAGAGGTAGCAGGAAACACTGAGTGATGGTGGGCGTGGGCCCCAAGGAGGAACCAGAAGATGCTGAGGTTCGAGGCCAGGCTTCAGCTGGCTCTATGTCTGCGATCATTGGTCTGCGCTGCTCTCTCGGTGGTGATTCTGTGTCAAGTCCATCGCTGATGGTCCATTGATGAGATTCGGCCCATGGCCTGTCCGTGAGGCTACTAGCCCTGCAGCTTCCTGTCTCCTCAGATTTTCTTTGTTCTCAGGTCACGTGGGTGAGAACTGCCACCTTGGCTTCCGTCTGCTTGGACACAGTGAGACATCACAGTGAAGCTGCCATCTGTATGTCTTCCCAGAGGCAAGTGTGGGGTGAGAGAGGAAACTGCTTGGCTGGGGGGGCCCCGCTTACATCTTACTATTTCCCACCCCCACCCATCTCATGATCTATGTTGACTCTTCAGCGGGCAAGATGTAAAGAAGCCAATTCAGTTGACTGAGCTCTTTGGCACCTCTCTGCTTTTACTGCACCGGGCATGCCTACTCATTCCTGGCACCTCTATCAATGCTCTAGGGCAAGGGGCTGAAGCGATAGCACAGCGGGTAGGATGTTTGCCTTGCACGCGGCTGACATGGGTTTGATTCCCAGCATCCCATAGGATCCCCTGAGCACTGCCAGGAGTAATTCCTGAGTGTAGAGCCAGAAGGAACCTCTGAGGATCTCCAGATATGGTCCAAAAAGCAAAAAGAATAAAAGAAAGGAAGGAAGGGAGGGAAGGAGGGAGGGAGGGAGAGAGGGAGGGAGGGAGGGAGGAAAAGAAAGAGAGAGAAAGAGAGAGAAAGAAAGAAAGAAAGAAAGAAAGAAAGAAAGAAAGAAAGAAAGAAAGAAGAAAGAAAGAAAGAAAGAAAGAAAGAAAGAAAGAAAGAAAGAAAGAAAGAAAGAAAATTCTCTAGGGTGAGAACACTGGCCTGAGGAAGGGAACTCACCAAACATCCTGGAAGATTCCCAGCCGCATGTTAAGTAAAAGAAATTCCCTGTCTGGGCACCCAGAAAGGAACCGTAGCTCCCAGGAGAAGTTTCTTAAAACACAAGAGAAGAAAAGTCAGGACAGTTGTGCAAGAAAGGGTGGAGAATTAGATGCCAGGAATCCTCATCTCAGCCATGTGAGCTGCCCCAGCTCCTCGCCTCTCAGCAGGGGCCCTGATTCATGTACTGTGTTTGCCTCCAGTGAAATGGAACTGATTTGTTTTATTTTATTTTTCATTTTTCTGATGAATCACCGTGAGATGCAGTTACAGATTTACAAACTTTCGTGATTACGTTTCAATTATACAATGATCGAGTACCCATCCCTCCACCAGTGCCCATACTCCACCACCAATGTTCCCAGTATCCCTCCCACCACCACTCCCATCCCCCTCCCCCTGCCTCTGTGGCAGGCACATTCCCTTTTACTCTCTCTCTCTCTCCTTTGGGGTGTTACGGTAAGTGGCCATCCTGTTTGGTCCATAGTCTATTTTCAGCACATATCTCCCATCCCGAGCTGGCCTTCCAAGCATCATTCACTTAGTGGTCCCTTCTCTATCCCAGCTGCCTTTCCCCCCAGCAGGTGAGGCCAGCTTCCAAGCCATGCAGCGATCATCCTGGCCCTTATCTCTATTATCCTTGGGTGTTAGTTTCCCATTCTTTCACTTTCTATTCCACCGACCCTACTTTTTTTTTTTTTAATTAGTGAATCACTGTGAGGTACAGTTACAGGCTTACAAACTTTTGCACTTGCCTTTCAGTCATACAATGATTGAGTATCCATTCCTCCATCAGTGCCCAATTTCCACCACCAATGGTCCCAGCATCCCTCCCACCACCCCCACTTTATCCTCTCCACCCTACCCTGCCTCTGTGGCAGGGCATTCTCTCTCTCTCTCTCTCTCTCTCTCTCTCTCTCTCTCTCTCTCTGGGTGTTGTGGTTTGCAATAGAGGTATTAAGTGGCCATCATATTTCGACCCCACTATCTTTACTGAGGACATCCAAGCTCTCCATTCCAGATCTGTCCTCTCCCACCAGGAGAGGCTCATGATATGGCTTTTTGGAGGTTGAGCACCCTACACAGTGCTCATGACCACGCCCATGTTGGGGCCAGTGTGTGAGGGCAGCATCAAGACTGTGGGGTCCTTGACTGCTCCTTCCACTATAGGCGGGGATCCTCCATCTCTCTGAGTGCAGTTTGTACAGAAATCTCCTATTTTTGTCCTGCCCTGAGTGATATAGGACAGAAGGAAACCTCCCTTGCCGGGGGAAACATTGCTTTTCAATTTTCCACTGAGAAGATGGTCTCAGAAAAGCAAGCGAGGGGCTGGAGCCATAGCACAGCAGATAGGGCATTTGCCTTGCACGCTGCTGACCTGGGTTCAATTCCCAGCATCCCATATGGTCCCCCAAGCACACCACCAGGAGTAATTCCTGAGTGCAGAGCCAGGAGTAACCCCTGTGCATTGCTGGGTATGACCCCCCCCAAAAAAAGTGAGCGAGTTCGGCCTTAGGACTGTGTGTTCTAGGCCTCCTCTATCTATGTTTGCAATCCCTCCGCCTTAGGCCCCGTCTGGGTCTTCTACCAAGATGGACGGTTCTTTCCTACTGGTTCAGCATGTCATCTATGTCTTTATTTCAGACACATGTCACTTCTCTTCCCAGGTAAGGAGGGTGAGGAACGAAAGCTATAACTAAGTCATCAGGGGCCTGGCAGGCTGCAGGAGAGAGGCTGGGGGCTGCTGGGTGTTGCTGGGGGCTGCTTCTCTCCCAGACCAGGCGCTCCCCAGGGAGTGATGGACTAGCCCAGCCCCAGGAGCTGAGGATGGACCCGTCTTTATTTGTGTAAACAAGAGTCAAAGTGTGTTTTCCTGCTGAAACGCAGCAGCTTCTTCCCGGTGACCGCAAGGGCCTCTGATGACCCCTCCTGACTGATTCCGTTCCGGGGAGCTGGGGCGAGACAGCTCCCCCACTTCTCTCCCTGATATCCCGTGCGACGTTGTTAATGAGATGATGGGACATGGGCAAATAGCACACGGTGCAATATTTTCCTCCCCACCTCGATCTATATTAAGTCGATCGCCCACTGCAACCTGAGGTTTGTTGCATTTTTTCAATTTAGTTGCTGTCGATGTCTCTGAAAGTGCTGATTCCATCAAGCCTCCCCTCTCCCACACAGATTCCAATAACTTGGCAAAGAGAAATTCCATTAGCGGGCGAGGGGGCTTTAAACAAGCAGCCGAGGAAGGCCTCGCTCCTCCACGAATGCCTTGTTCTCATCAGGAGTGATCATGGGGCAGAAAGCCCCTTCCTAAGCCACGCTTTGGCCCACATACCGGAGCAGGGAGCTCAGGGGGAGACGGGGCGGCTGGTGAAGGGCCCCCCAAAACCGCAGCGGTCCAGCTCTGGAAATATGCAAAAATAAGGCGTTGGATTCCCGAGCCTGGTTCTGCATCAGATCCTGGGTTTCACAGGCTGCATCCCATCTGTCCTGACTGACTTCCTCTGGTTCTTTTATTTTTTTTTCCTTTTGGGTCACACCCAGGAATGCTCAGGGGTTCATCCTGGTTTTGCACTTAGAAATGACTCCTGGCAGTGCTTGGGGGACCATCTAGGATGCTGGTCACGTGTGAGGCAAACACCCTCCCCTTTGTGCTATTGCTCCAGCCCCTTCCTTTGGGTTCTTATGGCTTGGCCGTTTCATGATGCTGACTCGGAAGCCCAGCTTGGCTCTGCTCCAGAGAACATCTGAACACTGAACTCGAGCCTCAGAAAGCAGGTCCGCGCAGGTGAAGGACATGCCACAGGAGATAATTCAGAGCAGGTGTGCTCAGGAGACACCACTGGCCATGGCATGAAGTCAACTGAGGACACTCTTAGCCACCTAAATAATTTCCTAACCACCTCGAGGAGTGGATTGTGGGGGTGGCACTGCACATTGGCTTTGTTGGTTTTACCAGAAATGACTTTTCTCTCAAGGATCTCATTAGATATGAATTAGAAGTGTCTGCTCTTCAACATGGCTGTGGGCTTCTCCGAGGGTCTCTTCTCTCTCCTTGCAGCCCCCAAACCCCAGCAGTGGCCTTCACTCAAGTTACCATCTTTATTTGGCCCTGCTAGCATTCAAAGCTACATCCCACGTAGAACCTCCAAATATCTGCCTTGAAAGCACTTCTTTCCTCCTATAAATCTGAAATCCACTGAATCGCACGATGGACCAGAAAGAACTCAGAGAGAGGGGCTTCCTCCCTGTCCCCCCCAAAAGTGTGAGGGGCAGCTGTGTGTTCATTCAGAGAGCTAGTGCAGAGGGTAAGGTGCTTCCCTTGTGTGTAGCTGACCCTGGTTAGATCACCCAAGGCACGGCCAGGAGTAACCTCTAAGCACATAGCCAGGTGTGCCCCCTGAGCCACACAGTCCAATCAACAACAATTCACAATCAATTAAAACTTAAAAATAAATCAAATGGATTTGTGTGTCACAGAGAAATTTCAGCATCTAGTCACTTCTGGGTTCTGTCTCAGCTTGGGTGGCCTAAAGTGGGATGGCCGAGTCTGGTCTTTGAGTTCCATTTCTCGCCTCTGAAAGATGTGCAAACCACCACTGAGTTCCTAAGGACCAAGGATGAAGGATGTGGAGCTATCGGGGCTGTGAGCCCGGGTGTCCTCGGGCAGGCTGTGATCCCAAGTGGTGATGCCTCCGGGGCAACACACAACAACTGCCTCATGAATGACAAACAGGCGGTTAGCAAAACAGGACCTTGGGGAGAACCTCAAAATAAAACCCCAAAACACTCTGCTTCCAACGATGGAAAATACAGTCAATTAAACCAGAAGCATAGACTTTTGTATCAGTCTGGGTTCTCCAGGGAAATAGAACTAATAGACTACCAAGAGCAGCATGCTTCCACCTGCGAGGCACAGAAAATAGAACTATTTTGTGGACCGGCTGACAGAGAAAGTGAAACGAAAGCCCAATGTTGATGAGAATTTGTCACTGCGTGACGTCTTAAGCTGCTCCATGGTTGGGGGGAATTGGTGGTGGTCTGAAGACCACAGGGTGAAGAACAGGGATTAAGAGCTCTGCAGAAAGACGTGTGAGGGATTCACATGCACTTTATGGAGGCTGAGAAGAGCCAGTATTAGGGTCCGAGCTCAGGACAGCCTCACCTGTCAAGGAAAACACTGAGAGACCAAGTCCATGCAAAAGCAAGAGGTTTATTCGAGCATGCTCGGACTCACAGCATGACCGCAAACCGTCAGTGACTGAGAGCCCCGAGCCTCTTCAAAGGGGGCTTTTTATAGGGCATCTTCCCGCGCATTTCAGAAAAGCCCGCGCACAAATCACCCAATACATTTGAATTATCACATTAGATGCTGCACGCAGGCAGCCAGTCATTTTGCAACAAGCCATCAGCACCAGCCACTCTCTTCTGTACAGGTCACCAGGTCATCCCAAGGGGCAGCCAATTAGGTCTTTTCTGGCCTTATGGCCATATTAGGCGGATTCTAGGGCAAGGAAATACCTCATTAGGCCTTCTCCGGCCTTGTGGCCTTATCTGGCGAATTCCAGGGGCAAGGAGGAGATGGGGGTACTTGGTGTTGTCTGCCTGCCGCAGCTGCAGGGCGGGATATGGGCTGGGACTTGCTTTGCTAGGGCCCAATTGTCATGGGGCTATCTTTCACCAGGACCTGCCCGTCTCCCTGCTACTTAGGGGAGTGGGAAGCGTCCGTCCAGGATCCTAATCATGTCAGTGGTAGCTTTTGTGGCACGGAGAGGAGAGAGATGATCACTTTCTCCTTATCCCCTTCTGCCAACCCAAGACCCAGCTGGAAAGATTAGGACTGATAAAGACTGTGATGAGTCCCTGCTTAGCACAGGCCAGACTCCCCACCCCCACCCCCACCCCCACCAACCACCACCACCACCAGCACCAGTCCCACCCAGGGGCCATCAAGCCACACCTGACATCTGCTTGGTCTTCCAGGCATGGGAGTTGATCCCCACCACCCAATTTCTCAGGAACGCATAGACTCAGGTTGGGATGAGGAACTGCTCTTTGCAGGAAAGGAGAAATCAGTCCTAGGGTTACCGGGTTCTTGTCTCGCCTCGCAGAAAAGAATTTCAGGAGTAGACGACCAGTGAAGTAGAACAGATTTTATTTGGAGGTTTTTGAAGGTTAGGAGGGAGGGAAAGTGAGAGAGAGAGAGAGAGAGAGAGAGAGAGGAGAGAGAGAGAGTAACATGCTCAAGGGATAATGTGGGCTTCTCCAAGGACAGAGAGAGCCCTGAATGGGCTCTTGGACTGGCTTTTATATGGATATCCTCTCAGGTTGTCTTGGTCGGAATGTTCTGGAATCTTCTTTGGGTTGAACCTCCGAGGTTAATAGGATTAAAGGAGGTATCTGAGGGTTTTTGAGACTTTTCCTTCAAGTCCCCCTTTTCATGGGGAGGAGTCCAGTCTCCTCGGGTCTGCTGCTGAAGGTCTCATCAGGTCTTGCTTTCTGTGTCCACAAGGTGGGTCAACCTTAGACTTCCCTCCCCAGAAATTTCATTGTAAATGCAGGTGGCTTTATTTCCTGGGGCCTTTCCCTGCCTCCATCACCAAGAGCTCTGTAGCTTCAGATGCAAGTCTGGCCAGCAGAACTTCACTTAGAACACAATCAGTTCAGGGGCTGATTGGCTGCTCTTTGTTCTGTTGAATGTCTTAAGCACTCTGCCATCCACCCCTCTCCTTATGAAGGCTCCCACAGAAGAGCAGTCTGGAAGGGAACAAGAGTTCCAGTGCAAAGTGCTTTGACTGTGGCTGACTCCATATTCCTCACTCTCAAGAAAGAGTCTAAGAATGCTTGGAAATCATCAGGATCTCTCCAGAACCCTGGGTCTGTGGCACACAAACCCATCTAAATGTACTCAGAGGGTCCATTGTGGTGGGAGATCTGTTCTCAGCGTCTTTTGGTTCTGCCGATTCATAGAAGAACCAGGCTGATATCTGACCCAATAAGCCAACTGTAATCTTGCCGGGTGAATTCTTAATCCAATGTCACGTGTTAATGATCCTTCCCAAAAGCACCAAGAGAGAAGCTCAGGTGATAGGAACTTGCGTTGCCTCCTAACTAATCTCTAGCCTATGCCGTTTTGATTCGCAGTGTCTCGAAGTGGGGAGGATGAAATTTGACTTGTTGAAGAGGGTTTGGAAAGCAACCAGAAGATGACTATTGGGTGAGAAAAGGAGTTAGAGGAAACAGCTCCGAGACGAAAAAAGCAGAGGACAGGACCAAGAGAGAAGCTGGAATTATTTTCACACATTGTTATAAGCCACGAGGCGGAGTAAGTGCCACCCGCTAAGAAACAACAACAGACACAAATCGCTGAACAACAGTTTGTGGCAGCGAGGACATTTCTGTCTTGATTTCTTGTAGTGTGAAAGGAGGCACAAAAGCGGCCAATAGGAAAGGGAATATTGAGTTGGAGAAAGGGAAGCTAAAAGCCACTTTGCACCTCGATTCAGTTGGGCATTATCAGGAAAGAGGGGAAGGCCACAGACGGGACCTCACCCCTCTGCTCTTCCCAACTCAAGGTGGAGCATGTTTATTCCGTGACAAGTCACTTAGTGACGGTGAAGTTTCCGTTGCCAAGACATTTAATGGGTACCGAGATGTCATATTGATTTGAACCTTGCTCTAAATGGCACTTTATGTTGTTAGAGAGGAAAATTAAAAATCAAAACATGGGCAAGATATTTAATTAAGAGCAATCCTCTTGCATCAAAATGCTGTAATAAATGCATCGCAGGCCACGTTTTCTGAGTTTTTAGTTATTCACTAATAACCTACAGCAGAGGAATACAGCTCACCTGGGTTAGGGTTTTGGGCTTAATTGCTTAATTGGCCATGGGGAGGAGCATGCAGGGGTGTTCAGGTACATTCCAAATCCATAATCAGAGTTAGTGGAGGTTAATAGAACCATGGATAAAGCATTAATTATTAGAATTTAATAGAACAATGGAGAAAGGATTAGTCAAGTTTTATAGAACAATAGAAAAATCATTAAAAATCATTAATAGAGTTTAATGGAACAATGCATAAGCATTGGTTAGTACAGTTTAATAGACTAATAGATAAAGCATTAGTAATAGAACAATAGATAAGCATTAGTTAGTATAGTTTAATAGATTATAGATAAAGCATCCGTTAGCAGAATTTAATAGACCAATGAATAAAGCATTAGTTAGTAGTATTTAACAGAACAATGGTTAAAGTATTAGTAGAGTTTAATAGAATAATGATAAATCATCAGTATCATGAGTAGAACAACGAATAAGAGTTGGTTAGCCCAGTTTAATGGGTCAATAGATAAAACCTTAGTCACGGTCACTGTCCTCCCATTTCCATCGCTTTGCTCGAGCCGGCCCAGTAACGTCTCCATTGTGACACTTGTTTGGCATATCAAATATGTCATGGGTAGCTTGCCAGGCTTTGCCATGCGGGCGAGATACTCTTGGTAGCTTCCCACGCTCTCCGAGAGGGGCAGAGGAATTGAACTCGGGTTGGCCAGGTCAGCTGCATGCAAGGCAAATGCCCTACCCACTGGGCTATTGCTCCAACCCAAAGCCTTAGTAGTGTTTAATAAAACAATCGAAAAAGCACTAGTAGAGTTTAAAAGAACAATGGGTAAGATTTATCCAGAACAATGAATAGCACATTTGTTAGTTTAATAGGACAATGGGTGAAGTTGGTAGACTTTAGTAGAATGATGGCTAAAGTATTACTTATTAGTATTTAATAGAACAATGGATAAAGTTGGTAAAATTTAACTCAACAATGGCTAAAGCATTAGCAGTATTTAACAGAAGAATGAATAAGCACGAGCCTAGACTAATGGACAAAACAGTGAAATTTAATAGAACAATTTTGAACTCTGAAGTCAGAGAGAACCACGCTCAGTTTCTGTCTTTATCTTCCTCCTCTGTGAAGTGGAACCAACTTCTGCTTCTTTGCAGAGTTATTAGAGTGAGTGTCAGTTTAAACTCTTGTCAGCAGCAGTTCTTGGTGGCTACTGTCATTCTCACAGAACTTTCAGTAAACAGCGCCTCTTCCCTGCACCCATTCTGAAGGTGATCGGCCATCAAGAGTCTCCTGGTAATGCTGCTGATATGTACCCATCATAATGAGATAGAAACATTCTCATCCAGATGCCAAATTTCTTCACCAGTGGAATCTCAGCCCTCTGTGAGGGTGCTTCATCACTGTGAGAGACACGAGATTCTCATTCTTCTCGAATCCCACCCCACGGAGGTCACCACAGCCTGCTGTGCCTGCTATCCCGGGAGGCTTTCTGGGTTGTCTTTTCCATGGATATCTTTGGACCACTAAATAGCCCAACCCTTGATAAGGTCTAGGATCAACTTTGAAGACGAGGTTGCTTTGAAGAAACTGAGAGAAACTCGTGGCGAAAATTGGTATGGGGACAGGTACGCAACAGCAAGCCAGGGCGGGCTCTGTTTTCAGACTTCCCCCGAAGACAGTTTATATGTGTGCGTTTTCCTGACTTTAGGTTCTCGTGAATTTGGATTAAGTATTCCCACTCAGGTCCGGACATCTCTAAATCAGAATTTCCCATCCGGCTGAGTGCTCGGTGCTGAGCTAGTGTTTACCGGGAGCGAGATACCGAAGGTTTGCTGCTGTGACTGGCCAGAGGACAGGATTATGTCCAGGAAAGGCAGGAGACAGGCGGCCTCAGGAAAGAAGAGTATTAACGGAAGCCCTGGTTACCAAGTAATGAGCGATTCCTGACAAGTAACGGCAGCAACTCAGCCATCATAGAATTTCAATGAGATAAATTCCACTTTCGGCCCGAGTTTAGCCACTCAGGGAAGAAACAATTACCCTGTGAAAATGGAACACTCTCCCTATATTATCCCTTCATTAAAATATTCAAATGAAGGTAACAACACAGTTATAAGCTCATTTATAAAGAAAAAATAACATTAATGCATTTAACGCTAATGCATTTACCTCAGAGCGCTTCCCAGAGATGTTAAAATGTGAAGTTTATAAAATGCTCAGTGATGTTGAACTTGAATTGCAACCTAATGCTTGAATTGCTACATTTAACATTAAAAGCATGTTATTAATCTTCAATTTAGGGGAGAATAATTTTCCCTCACTGTGCAGGAAAAAAAAAACCACCCGAGTTATGATGGGATTTCATTCAGATCAAATTTGCTTTAATTGCAATTCTATTAAATTAGAAATAGACATTTTATCCTGATATGATTCTTTGATGTCTTTAGTTTTAATGCTAATAAAAGCATTATCACCACAGGTGTGAGCTGCATTATGTACAATAATTAGGACTTAAATTAAAGATGTGTCAAGCTATCCAAAAGTAATTTGGAAAACGAATGCAAAAGAAATAAACCAGGTGAAACTTTGGGGGCAGTTGGGTTCTGCGTACTTTTACCAACGTCAATTTCTCATTATTGTTTTTTCTTTTAAGATCAACAATAATACCATTAAGATTAATGCCTCCAAGACATGGTTAACAAAACACTGTTGAGCAATTGAGTGGAACACTGCAGACAAAGGCATTGTAGAAGAAGGCTTAATAAAATGAAAATCAATGTAAACAATGCATATTAATAGAGTAAAAGTTATAAATTAGTATGTAGAATGCACCGTATTTATTAAACATGCAAAGAAAAAGTCTGCGAGGAAATGCAACCAAATGTTAATTAGTTATTATTAATCTTTAAGTGGGGGATTATGCAGGATTCTTTTTCTAATGTTTTGATTCTGTATTTTATAATCATCTTTATAATTAGCAATATTAGTTTGTATTAGGGGAAAATCCAATAAAAGAACACAGTGTATTTAGTATAACTGTGCATGTCATATTCAAAGACTGGGTCGTATTTCTTTGTTCCATCTAGTCACTGAGACAAGTGTAGGCAGTTAAGAAACTACTGAGGTATGAATGAACTAATGAAGGACCCAGTGAATGAATGTACAAGCAAAACCATGAATGAAAGTCTGAACAGTTGAATGAATGAATCAGAATCGATCAACCTATGAAAGAATGAGTGACTCTATAAACAAATGAATCTGAATACATGAATATATGAATTCTAGGAGTCAAAATTTTTAATAGGAGAGTGTCTAGAAATGATGACCTTGCCTTTCTTTTTCCTCAGCAAAGACTTCTCTTCAGAATCTCAGCCTCGTTCAGTGCTGAAACATCATAGAAGGGAACTGGCCATTATGACTCAATTATGCTCTTCTCTAAAGTGAGAGGAATTCGGAGACTGAATCGGACATGAATGCAGTCACCATGCCTCCGGTAAGCATTGTGGCATTGTTGCAGTGCCCACACACAAGCAGGTAGGTCCAGATATCATAGTGAAGCATTAGGTATTTGCATCTCTATTTTGAAAATATCTGTCCAATGTTTGCACTGATATTGGCCCCCTGAAGGAGCTGGGGGTGGGGTTTCAGGAAATGAACGCATGGGCTGTTGGGAAGGCAAAGATAGGAATGCTTTCTGACTTCAGGGTGATGGGAATAGGGAGACAGGAGCAGGCTTTGAAATTTGAGTTTGCTACAGTAAAGTATAAGTACCATGGGTCACTGGACCAACATCTGCTCTCTACAACGAGAAGAACAGGAGTAACCCACCACATCTTGTGAAATGAAGCCAGCTTGGGCCCGGAGAGATGGTCCAGTGGGAAAAGCATTTGCCTTGCACGCAGTCGACTCCAATTCAATCCCTGGCACCAGATATAGTTTCCTGAGTATCGCCAGGAGTACATCCCTGAGTACAAAGTCAAGAGTAACCTCTGCTTTACTACCCCCAGTTATAGCCCAAGAACCACAAAAACAATAAAACTATTAGCTGGCTACTGTAAAAAGAAAGCTGGGCATATAGTGAGCCCTCAGGGGCTGTGGGTGGGGAATGTGACCTTCATAGAAGGTCAAGGTGGACTAAAGGATGACAGAGATCTTACAGCAGGTAAGGCACTTGCCCTGCATGCAGTCAACCTGGGTTTTGTCCCTGGCATACCAAGTATAGCTAGGAATAATTCTTGAGTGCAGAACCAGGAGTAACCCCTGAACATCGCTAAGTGTGGCCCCCAAACCAAAAACAACAGCAAAAAAAAATGACCAAAAAATACAAGTCAATATCATGAAGGCCTTGGCACTGATTTCAGTTAGAGCAAACGTGTTCTTACATCCACATGACCCAGTGACCCCTTCTGGGTGGCCAGGGCATTCCTGCTGGCTGGAGAGACAGCTCCTGTGAGCTCCATACAGGCTTTAGACTCATGGTCTCGAGCTTGTCACTGCAAAGACATAAAACACCAACTCTAGTTCCAAGGGGCCAGAGTTACCTACTTAGGGGCTGGAACGATAGCACAGCCTTGTTTGCCTTGCACGCGGCCAACCCGGGTTCGATTTCCAGCATTCCATATGGTCCTGTGAGCACTGCCAGGAGTAGTTTCTGAGTGCAGAGCCAGCAGTAACCCCTGTGCATTGTCAACTAAAACCCAAAAAGAAAAAAAAACAGTTACCTACTTAACCCCGCTCCCCACATGACAGAAGTATCATCCCAGCATCTTTTCAAATTCTCTTTCCTGTATGCCAGACTAATGTAAAGCGTTTCTACGAGCAGCTAGCCTGTAAGCAGTCTCATGGACACCCTAGCCTGCAAGCTCTGGGGGGGCCTCCCTCTGGGGTCTTTGCTTGCAGCTCTGAGGAGAGGGTTGGGGGGATCTGCAGATCAGGCCAGCTAGTGCATCTCTGGCCCATGCTGTGGAGCAGCTTGGACATTTCCTGTTTGACTTCCTTTGGCTCAAAGAACTCACATGGATGGAAGGCCACTAATAGGGACAGTGTCTGTGTGAACCAAGGAGAAAATGTTGAACGGCAAATCACTGTCATCCTGTATGATGGGAAATTGGGTAGGCAGAGGGAAGTAGGGGGGAGAATACACCCATCTTCCCCATGGGGGCTGTGACGTTGCCTCGTTGCTGTACTTTGACAGCCTGATGAGTATTATTTAAAGAGTCGCATCCAGGGCCTGGCCTATGTCGCACTGTTCTAAGCTTGCTCTCTCCCTAGCCCTGAGCACTTATTTAGGATTCTTCTCATTCTCTTCCCCAGGAAGTGATCGCTGCCTCCCACAAACACTAGCTCAGTGCCAGCAGTGCCAGCCGGTGACGCGGATGTGGGACTGGGTAGTGGTGAGGTGACTACGGAAATCAGCCCATGAGAAGCTCATAGCTCCTTAAAAAAAAAAAAAAAGAAAGAAAGAATGTCTGCAGTGCCCACAGCCCGCCCGCAGCTCTCTCCTCGGGGTCACTGCATCTGAATCAGGAGGGGAGAGGCAGATAAGTGCTTGAGTCAGATTAGACTTGACTTGGATTATATTTCCTTCCATCGCAGCAAACCATCTATATTATAATGCTCAGTGGCTGGCGTTGGGTAGGAACAGCCGCCGTTTCAAATGATGGTGTGACTGAGAAATCAGAGGGGCCAGGAGCTTCCCAGCAGAACTCGCCATGCCACGGCCCAGACCGCTGGCTGCGGGGTCGCGAGGAGAGCGCAAATAACATGCAGTTCTCTCTCCCTTTCCTTCCTTCCAGCAGCAGTTATTCACGACAGCTTCTAGGGGCGGCCGCTGCAGTTTCCAAACGCCAAGTGCTGTGGGTTTTGTGCAGTTAAAATTGCGTTTAATGGGCACGGGAAATGCCACCAGCCTGGCAGAAGTGCACGCTGCACTTTCAGTCTCCTGTCTGTCTGTGTCCTTCTCATTCCTCATCTCTCTCCCTCTCTCCCTCCCTCTCCCTACCTCTTTCTCCCTTTCCCTCCTTTTCTCCTCTCTCTTTCTCTATCTCCCTCTCTCCCTTTCTCTCTTCCCTCTCCCCCTCTCTCTCCCTCTCCATCTCCCTCTCTCCCTTCCTCCTCCTCCTCTCTCTCTCTTTCTCCATCTCCCTCTCTCTCCCTCTTTCTCCATCTCCCTCTCTCCTTCTCTTTCTCTCTTGCTCTCCCTCTCTCTTTCTCTCCCTGGCTCTATCTCCCTTCCTCTCTCCCCCTCTCTCTCTCTCCCTCTCCCTTCCTCCCCACCCCCCTCATGAGAATTCAGATTCAGGAGTTGCTGCGGCCTCCAAAATGCAAAATCCAAACTACAGGCATCAGGGGCATCGGGATTATGCTGGGAAATTCACACACACGCCGAGCAGCTTATAGAACGCTATAAATTAAATATGAAGCCTCTTTGTGCTTTCAAAAAAAATCAGGGCGAATCAAAGGCTTGTACAAATTCTTCTTTCTCCGCTTGGAGATGTCATTGCTCTTGTAGGATTTGCATCCTGGGTCCTGAAGCTATGGCAGCACGTGCCTTGTCTGGTGCCTGGTTTTATTTTGCCCGATTCCCATCCCACTTTTTTTTTTTAAGTTGCAGTTCTTTTGTGTGCAGAAGGCTAATGGCAATGGATTCAGATACCTCTGAAGTGGGTGTCATGACACTTTAAGACAGACCCGTCCACCCCAAATGAAAGCCCATGGTGAGTCGCGGGATAGGAGGGGTAGAGAGGGAAGCCTTTTTCCCAACGTGGAATTCATCTTCCAAGGAGGTCATTGTTGTCAGTGCTCTAATCCACAGGTACAAGAAAACAGGGAAGAGATCCGGAAACAGTCAAAGCCAACATGGGTTGGAACCCACTGATCAAAATATTTCTCTATTCTTCACGCTTTGAGATTATGTTCTGGGGCAGGAGAGCGAGTCCATGGGATTAGGGTGTTCAAGTTACACGCAGCCTTCCTGAATAGGGTCCTGGGCACTCAATGTGGCCCCTCTGAGTCTCTCCAAGAGTGACTCCTGAGCACAGAGGAAGGAGTAAGCCCTGAGTATCACCAGGTGTGGCCCAAATGCACCCCATCACACCATACCCTCCTAAAGAGATGATATTCTGAGCCACAGGGTATCACAGTTCTTTTCAGAACTGGGTCTGGACATGGTCTGTTTCCTCTTTCCTCATTCAGCTTTGCTTGCCAAAGCCCAGTGGCCTTTGGTGGTTTCATTTCTAGAGTCTGGGATCTCCCTGGGTTGCCCCAAACATTGTCTCTGCGAATTAAAAACTGCTTTAGAATCCAACTCAATATCCCGTGGTAAAAACCCCACCCCAGACCAGGAAAAGGGTTGGCGCCGGTCTACAAACCCTGATGTGGTCCCATGACGTGGACACCCTTTGCACTGGAGATGTCCACAGGGAGGAGGCAAGCAGAACTTGACACCGCCTGACCCCCACCCCACCCCACCTCATCCCCACACCCCTGGAATGTTCGTGAGCAGCTCCAGCCATGAATGACAGCGGTCCTGACATGTATGAGAGGGACATTAAAGCGAGGCATGTATAATCAAGTCATTCCGATTCATTTGGGTTGGGGGGAGGGAGCAATGGCATTTAGCGAAATCCAGTAAATTGTCCCTTTCAGCACTAATAACATGTTCTGAGTTTTCCCCACTGGATGCCGTGTAATGGTGATATAATAGGATTGCTATGGCAATTAAGTGATTGCATATTTTCGGGCAACGGAAGGTGTCCACCGGGGCACACACCATTAGTGAAATGGAAGCATTGCCACTGGATCAGTCCAGTTCTGGCTCAGAAGTTGGGGACACAGCTATGACACAGTTTCAAGAAATTTGGGGGTGGGCCCACCAGGTCATTGAGCTCACGAGCCACAGTTGGATTGTACCAGGAGGCCTCCAAGTCTGTTCTCGACATAACAAAGAACCATCAGCACTGTCGTAACATGCAACCAGATATGATTTGCACAGACGCTGGACCAAGTAGATGATTTGATTTGCTCTCGGAGGGCAGAGGGTGGTATAGTACAGGCATTTAATACCTGGTTAAATCAGTATTGAGAGTGTGTAGAATATTTGATTTTCATAGAATCTCCTTAATTGTGCTCACCCTCCTCCTCATCCCTACCTCCCCCCCCCCCCCTTCCCATCCATAGCAATCACTTTGGGAAACAGGTGATAAAAAAAACAAGATCCTACTTCTCAGGCAAGGGGACTGAATTTGGATGGCCAATCCGAGCTCCCCTGAGTCCAGGAACCACCAAACTGAGAGGTGAGAAGGGCTGGGTGGTTGGATTTCACCTCCCTTAGATCAGTTACTCTCCATTCTGGATTTGCCCACTTTTCCACTGGCATTCCAGTGCGGGTTCCAGCTAAAGGTTGGGATACAGGTACATGTCAGGATGTTGGGACTCTTTGGTACCAATTCTTTGCTCTATTTAGAATATTTCATAATGACAGATGAGCAGAAATAACCTAAATGGAGGCTATAACCCAAGGATCATGACCTCACGTGCTAGGCTTCACGAATATTGACTTTCAGACAGGAACTGTATATATTGCAATTCTCAGGGAGTGTTAGTTCTATTGGCGTTTTCCTGCTCATGGTCTGATACCTGGAGGAGGAGGCATAGTAAGGCATTTGTCCTACGATCTTCACCATGACCTTGTACCGTCAGCAGTCGTCTGTAAACAAGTTGTTCCTTAGATGCAGATCCCATCATTCTTGCTGTCCCCCCCACCTGCCCCCGACCACACCAAGTTCTCTTGTTCTTCCTTCCAGACTCACACATTCACAAGTAGTTATCAAGAGCCCAGGTGGGCAAGGGACCCCCAGCCTTCACCACACTGGGCAGGGCCTCCTTCTATGCTCACGACAAAGCTTCTGCTTTTAAGTTTATATATGTCACAAGGGCTGGAGCAATAGCACAGCAGGTAAGGCATTCGCCCTGCACGTGGCCGACTCGGGTTCGATTCCTCCCTCTCTCTGAAAGAGCCCGGCAAGCTTCCTCCGTCCCTCTCAGAAAGTCCGGCAAGCTACCAAGAGTATCTCACCTGCACGGCAGAGCCTGGCAAGCTCCCTGTGGCGTATTCAATACACCAAAAACAGTAACAACAAGTCTCACAATGGAGATGTTACTGGTGCCCACTCGAGCAAATCGATAAACAACAGGAGGACAGTGTTACATGTCACACATACTTGTAACACACTGTCACCACCCAACATAAAAGGGACCGTTATAACCACTTCGAAGGGAAGAATTCCATGGTATTTTGTGTGTTCATAATGCTCTTCACCCATCATCACTCTCTAGCCTCCGAATGATAAGATCTGTGAGGAGACACCTCACAGACACCTCACGCCTCCCCAGTAGTCACTTCCTGTCCCCTCCCCTGCTGCCCTGCTTTCCTTCTCTGTGAATCTGCCTGTGCTGGGCACTTTCATATTAGTGGGATCCTCTAACCTGGTTTTATGTCTTCCTTCTCCCACTTGGCATCATGGGTTCATAGCTTCTTCGTGTATGGTGGGAATAGGATGGGTGCTTCACACCTTTCAAAGGATACCATCTAGAGAATAAAAAGATCAGCTGCAATCGGAAACAAGTTCTGTAAAGCCTATAATTAATGAAGATCTGGCATCAAGGATACATAACCAGTCTGATAACTCTAAAGTAAAAAGACAAGCCACCCACTTAATCGATGGACACATGGAGGGAGGGCCTGACCGGTAACTTCTTGAAAGAAGGTAAACAATTGCTCAAAAAGCACTCAAACAAAGCATCTGCAGTCTGTACGACAGTGCAAATCAGAACAACTCGCGAGACCTGGAGTCTCTAGGTGGATCATCCTTTGTTTTCTTTTTCTTTTTTGTCTATTTTTACTTCTTAGGGGCTATATTAGGGGCTATATTCAGGTCTCTCAAAGAGGAATTGAAAGAGCTATGCTTGAAATATCACGATTCACTCAAATGAGAGATAGAATCCGGAGTTCTGATCTCCGTCAATGCTCAAGAATCAGGGACACTGTCTCATTTGCCAAGGCATCAAAAATCAGATGGGCTGGACACATAATGAGGTTTACAGACAACCGCCGGACTAGAGCGATTACTGACTGGATTCCACGGGATGTCAAAAGATCTCATGGACACCCACTTACAAGATGGTCAGACTTCTTCGTCAAGACCCTGAATGATCGGTTTGAGGCTCTGCATGTTCCTAGAACGAACAGATGCCATTGGGCTACACTAGCACGCAACAGGGATGGATGGAGACGTTACTGGCACCCGCTCGAGTAAATCGATGAATAACGGGGGATCAAGTGATCAAGTGATCAAGGGGCTATATTCAGTGGTGCTCCAGGTACAATGCTTTGCTGGTGATAGAGCCCAGGGCTCCTGCAGGCAAAAAAGCAATGAGTTCTGGCCCTTTGACCAGCCCCCAGCCCCATAATTTCCACTGAACTGAGGGTCCCAAGAGAACTGGAGCTATCCGTTTAGTGTAGCAATCCTGGCATTCTGTTTGGTGCATAACAAACCGTTAATAAATATTTGCTGAATAAATGAAGGAATGCACAAGGAGAAACAAAGTGCTTTAGAGAGTTGAAAGAGAGAAATTAATACAAACTCTTTCAAAGGCTAGAAAGTCTTCCTCTAGTGGTGAATGTTACATCCACTGCCTGCCTCCCCCCACCCCAACACACACACACACACACACACACAATATCCGTCCCTCTGATTTCCTCTTCCAGATTCATCTCCTATGAGACAGGGTGATTTTGTTTGCTTTTCTTTGGCTTTGGGGGTCACAGCCAACAGTGCTCAGGATAAATTTCCGGTGGTGTTGAAGAAATGATATGCAGTGCCAGGAATCCAAAGCAGGTTGCCACCAAAATGGCGGCATGCCAGGCAAGTGCATTACATCCTATCCCAACTCTTGGGCCCCAAACATGGAAACAGTGAGAGCTGTGTTCTTGGTGTAGAGCCTCAATCTTTATCTATTGCCCACCGGGAGTCAGACACTTGTTCTAGGTGTTGGGTTATGACGGCGTGGCTTAAGCATGACACATGCTCTTGGACATAGATCTCACTTGCCCAGTTTGCAAACAAAGGAAGAAAGAGTTCAGAGAATCCTTAAGGCGGGAACGTCAAGAGCACTCCGAGGGGAGCCCCAGTCTAGACGGTTGTCATACGCATGAAAGAAAGTTCCCTGAAATAACATCCGTGCTTTCTACATCAAGAGTCATCTCATCACTCCGCTGACTTAGTCCTTCTGTTACAAACACTCTTCGTCACATCCATTTGAATCTTGTTGCTATTCATATTTTGCTGCAAGGCCTCGAAAGTAACGGAAAAGGGATACCTTCTGTCCCAATCCATCCCCTACCCCGATCCCCAAGGAGTCTTTGAGAAAATGGATGGCTGCCCGAGATGCTCGCTCAGAACACACCTCGCTCCCAGGTTTGTTTAATAAATGTGCACTGTCGGTGGCAAGATGAAGAGTGGATTGGAGGAACATAATGCCATGGTAACCAAGGTGCCATCAGGCCTGAGAGATGGCACAATGGATTTGATCCCCAGCACCACACATGGTCCATCAAACCCCTCCAGGAGTGATTCCTGAGCACAGAGCACAGTCACAGTCACAGTCTTCCCGTTATTCATTGATTTGCTCGAGCGGGCCCAGTAACATCTCCATTGTGAGACTTGTTACTGTATTTGGCATATCGGATACGCCACAGGTAGCTTGCCAGGCTTTGCCGTGCGGGCGAGATACTCTCGGTAGCTTGCTGGGCTCTCCGAGAGGGGCGGAGGAGTCGAACTCAGGTCGGCCATGTCGGCTGCGTGCAAGGCGAATGCCCTACCCGCTGTGCTATCGCTCCAGCCCCCCCGCCCATATCAACAAAAAGAGAACATTACCATTCAGACAATCCTTCTTCTTGATATGAGTTCTTGCTTTATTTCAGCCATCTCAAACATTCCAGTCAGAAAAACAGCTCACTTTTAATCATTTTAACATACTCACGAAAAAAAAAAAAGCTAGCAATACCTTAATTGAAAAGGAAATGTGAAGCCCTCTTGATCTCTATGAAAACATAACCAATTATCAAGACAATTTCCAAATAACCCAAAAGCTTGTATAAATGTCTCTTAGCACCGGGAGAATAAAACTAAATATTTACCACATGCCAAACAAAATTAAGATTTATCTGGCACCAAAGGAAAAAAGAGAGAGAGCTAGTTCTGTATGCGGAAATCCCTCTGCTACAAAGCGAAACGAGGCCTTTTGAAAGGAGAATGTTTTAACCATGTTTACAAGGGTCATTCAACGTTTTTGAAACTCTGCTGCTAAATAATGCATGCTACCCAAGTGAAAAAAAAATAAAGCAACAAAGAGCCATCGTCCTCAAGACAGCCAGGATGTCCAGGTGCAACTGAAGCTTCAGCCACCCAAGCGGTGAGCCTGGCCTTCCCAGGAGAGCAGAGGAGGGGGCAGGGTGCTGGAGGAGGTGGCCAGGGCCTTGTTCAAGGTCAGTTGGGAAGAAGAGCAGCGTGGCAGAGCAGGGCGTGGATTGGCACTGAGCAAGCTGATTCCAGCTTTCTCTTTTGCTTCTTTATCTATGCAGCAAGTTCAGTAGTCCAGGTGCTTACCTGTCAGTCTTTTTTGTCAGTCTTTTTTTGCTTTTTGGGTCACACCTGGCAATGCGAAGGGGTTCCTCCTAGCTCTGTGCGGGGGGGGGGGGGGGGGGCTGCTCACCACTCTCCGGCCCGCGGAGGTGGCCCTGGGGATTGATCCGCTGGTGCAAGGAGGGACCAACCGAATGAACACAAGACACAAGAGACAGAGTACAGTATAGAAACAGAGAGAAAAAGGGACAGACTTTATTGAGGGATCACTTGATCACTTGATCCCCCGTTAATTCATCTATTTACTCGAGCGGGTGCCAGTAACATCTCCATTAATCCCTGTTGCGTGCTAGCGTAGCCCAATGGCATCTGTTCATTCTAGGAACATGCAGGGCCTCAAACCGATCATTCAGGGTCTTGACGAAGAAGTCTGACTGTCTTGTAGGTGGGCGTCCATGCGATCTTTTGACGTCCCGTGGAATCGAATCAGTATCCTATTGAGGGATACAGGCTGTTTATATAGGGTCTGGGGCAGCCCAGTCAGAGCAGAAGCAATATAACCATACATGGTAAGGTCAGCAACAATTGCTTTACATAGCATTCAAGGTAAATATTTGTACATCAAAGGGTCTTATGGCAGTAGCTGCATCCTGGAGGTCACTATAGATAAGGCCAGATAAGATAACTGTCAGCCTGATGCTATGTGGCTATAGATAAGGTATCCGCTGAGATCGGGAAATCCTGGGAGACTGACACCAATGTCTGTCCCAAGCAGTTCCTAACATGGGAACCACGGCCAGGGTCTATGAGAGGGCTCTTGGCTTCCCACAGCTCTGCACTCAGGAATTACTCCTGGCGGTGCTCAGGGGACATACGGGATGCTGAGAATCAAACCCAGGTCAGCCGCACGTAAGGCAAATGCCCTCCCAGCTGTGCTATCGGTCCAGCCCCATTACCTGTCAATCTTTGCCCGGGGCTGGATTAACTAGCATGGGTAAAACATGCCCCAGTCCATCGGGGCTTTTCCAGGGGGAGACATAGAGGGCTACAAGAGGTGGTAGCAATGACAGAGACAGAGGCAGTAGAGGGAGCAGTTGGGGTATGAGCAACAGAGAAAGTCCTAGAGCTGTAAAAGTGGTGATAGCCAGAGATAGTAGTGGTGGCATTAATAGCAGAGACAGTGAAGGGAGAGGTGGGTGAGGAAGCAAGGGAAGGGATGGCAGAGCCATTGGCAGGAATGACAGCCCATAGAGCCCTGTTGGTACCCAGCTTCCCTGGGAGGTAGGCGGGGCCATGGGCCGGTTCCAGCCACTCGGCTGTGGCCAGGATGCTGCGTTCTCTCCCCGGCTGAGGCAGGTGGGGACCGGGAGTTCTCACCTCACCGTGCTCTCTCCTCCCTTCAGGTGCCACCCCGGATCTGCCAGCTCGACAGGACAGACAGAAGATGCCAGTGAGTGTCTGCTTGCGAGGGCGCTGGCAGGACTGTGCGTCTCCTGCAACCCAGAGCCCGGGCGGGGGAAATGCAGCATCCTCGCTCTCAGCGCTGGGGACACTGGGAGGTGGGTCAGCCTGGTCTGGCCTGCCCGAAAGGACTCTCTTTCAGTGCTCGGTGGAAGCAGGCTCCCGGCCACCAGAGAGAAGGCGCTGTGAAGCCACACCCTCGCGGGGACATGCACAGTTCCGCCTATGAACAGCTCTACCAGGCACATGGCTTCAGAGCAGCGCCTTCACGCTGTGCCCGGGTTGGCAACCTTCGTGGCTCTGTTCCCGCCATCTCCCACGTCGCTTCACTGCCACCATGGTCACCATCACCACATCCTCCCCCACCGTAGCTCCCAGAACACCAGGCAATAGAGACAGCCAAGGCAGCAGGAACCTCATTCACCTGAGAGCAATCTATTTGTGTTTTTCTACCTGTTTTCATAAAGACTATGAACGGTTCAGAGGCGCCCCAGCAGTGGCAAAAAAAAAAAAATGGAAGAAAAAGGGATCCTGCTCCCAGGGTCCATGAGTCATCTGCTCTGCAGTTGGCCCCACTACATCCGGCTGACCACCAGCTCAGAAATCCCCAGCGAGAATCCGGTGTCTGCCCTGCAAGCAGCCAGAGGTTGGTAGGCCCAGATCTATCTTCTCCGTCTTCCTTCATCCAGGAGGGCGAGTTCTTTCAAAGTCTGTAAAATAGCCCTCGGTACTTTTCTATGGTGTCCACCGATGGCCCCAAGGTCACAAGTGACTGCTCTACGTGCCAGGCCACAAAATCAAGGCTCCTTGTAAGCCAAGCCCCCGCCTCCTGATTCTCTTTCCTGTCTTTGAGGTTCAGGCAAAGGTTATGTGTTTGTTATCGGTGCTGTGACAGAAAAGAACGTAGGGAGTTTGGGAAACAGAAACCAACTCTCTTGAACCCTGGCACCCAGGAGCACACCCCCACGAGCCAGCAGCAATGCTGTCCCTACAACTTTTCTAGTTCTAAATCCTTGGAAAGTGAAGTTGGGGCCGTGAGGATGGAATTGCATGGCCTTAGAACTGAGCCCCAGAATTTCCAACCCTTGCTGGAAATGGGCCCCCATGGGCCAGCTCCTCAGCCCTCTGCAAACTCAGAACAACGGCTCTCTCGCCCGGGGCTGCATGGATCGTATCCAGGATGGGGAGACCCTGTTAGACGCCCCTTTGTGGCCTTGGTGACACCCTGTTAAACACCCCTTCTTGTCCCCTTTAGCACCAGGAACCAGACAGTGTATTCAGTTTAGTGACAGCACTTTTATTTTTTTAGTTTTTGGTTTTTCCGGCACTCCGAACCTACTCTGGCTCTGTGCTCAGGGATCACTCCTGGTGGGGTGCAGGAAACCCGTGTGGACCCTGAGACGGAACCTGAATCAGGTGTCTACAAAGCAAGCACCTTCCCCCCACCCCACCTCCCTGTATTATCTCCCAAGCCTTTTCTTTTGATTTAACTGAACTTCTCTCTCCTCCATGTTATTCAACATCCTTTAAAGGGGAAAGAAAAAGAGGCTTTACTTTGGTGGTTTAATCTCTTCCTATGATGCCCCCGTTTCTTTAGGCCGGTTTCGTAATTAGGTCACAGGACGTGGTGATCGATTCAATAAAGCTGCATTCGCACGTGGCTTTAAAGACCCTTCATGGGGGAGGGGGGTGTCGTTGTTTCAGGGTCCCTCCAGCATGAGGCACGCCTGGTATGTCCCCCCACCCGTCTCCTCACACACACACACACACACACACACACACACACCAGACAGACGAGCTAGCAAGGCCTGACTCCCCGAGGCGTCCACTCTCCAAGGCAAAGAAAGAGAGGCCGTTCCCCCCACCCCGCTCTCCACAATCCTGGGTGTTTTCTCACTTGGCAGCTCTCCCTTTGCATGGGGGTAATTTGTAGCTTGAACAATTGAGACAAACACTTGGCGTGAGACGAAGAGAAGTAGGATGAGGCTGTAATTGGAATATTTTGTCTCATTTATTCTTGATAATGTGCCATATTCCACTCCATCAGCCCGCACTGATTGTTTGCAGAATGCCCACACCTGGTCTCGGGGCTCGGCAGGCCAGCTGTGGTTGGTTGTGAGAGGCTATTTTGGACCGAGGCTCCCTGTCCCCCCTCTGGTGCTCTCGAGCTTGCCTCCAATTCCGGGGTTCTCCTGGGGGCTGTTTTCGGTTACTTAGAGCCCAGGGAGGCGGGTCTGTTCTTACCCAGTCGCTGGCTGCTCTGTTCTGCTCTGGACTCCCACTGGTGGGGACGCGAGGAGTGGGCCAGGAGTCTGGAAAGATCTAGAAAGATGACGGATTCGCTTTGGCGGCCACAAGAACCGAGGCAGCCGCTGCTTGGTGGGAGTAAGGTGAAGGCGGACACGAATCCTGGAAGGCTCAGGAAGTTCAAAATCCAGGAAATACTCCAGCTTGTCTTCTTGGGTTTTTTGTTTGTTTTGTTTTATTGCAAAACGATGCTGATACCCCCCAGACACTTAGCTTTCCTGGGTCTGCAAACAAGGAAGGAAAAAAGGACTGAAGGATGGGAGAAAGGGAGAGCAGTGCTGATTTTTTTCTCCAGGGAGCACCAGGTAGCAACTGAGGTATTGGGGACACCTGCAGATAGGCTGGGCCATGGAAGGAGCAGACAGGCTGGTGCAGTTTCCTGCCAAGGTGGTTGGTCTTTGGCATTGTCTTCAGTGGGGAGATGCCCAGGCCATTCCCAGGGGCCCCGGGGCCACTCATGATTCTCCAGACAGGCCGGGGTGGTTCAATGCTGGACCTGGCCATGCAGTGCGGCTCTGGCGGGCTTGGGGGATAGATAGACTTGCAGCCGGTGGTGCTGGGGTCCTTGAGTATGGCACAGGATCTGGGCCTGGGGCAGGAGCGATGATGGTGGGTTTCTGTGCTGGTCCACAGTTTCCAGGTTCTTCAGTAGTTTCAAGAATATTGATCGGGTCATGGGTTGGAGCCATAGAACAGCGGGTAGGGTGTTTGCCTTGCACTTGGCCGACCCAGGTTTGATTCCCAGCATCCCATATGGTCCCCTGAGCACCACCGAGAGTAATGACTGAGTGCAGAGTCAAGAGTAATCCCTGAGCATTGCCAGGCGTAACCCGAAAAAGCAAACAAGACAGAACATAAAGGTGCTCAGACTCGAGTTGGAAATATGAAGGGTTGTGGGAAAGTAGAAGGGAAAGGGGAGGAAATTCTCCAGTTGGGAGGAAGTTGGGAAGTTACCTAGGGCACTTTTTGTAGGGTTTTTATAGGAAAACTGAGTCTTCGTGTTACCTGACAAGTGGCAGAAATGTCACAGAGAGGGCCGGGATCTTCCGCATTGGGCGGGGTGGGTTAGGTCAGGAAGGTTGTCTCTTTGCCCTCTTTATTCATCATCCCTACTGTCCTGGGATGATAAACATGTCAGATGGGGTTGTGAAAGACCCAGCTGCTCAGCAGCTGGCCAGAGGAAACGGAGGCTTCCTCTTTAGTGCCCTGCATCTGAAGCGAGTTCCCCAGACCTGCCTCGGTGTTTTCAACACCAGCACCTATGGCTTGTTCTGAGTTAGTGGAAAGCGTTTGTGGGGGACAGCCTCCCCCCACCCCGTTTGTCTTTGTGCTTCCTGACATAAGGAAGATTAAACACAGGGATGAGGAGTGTTTCCCGGTGCAGGACCCTTTTCTGGATTTTAAATGCCTGTGTCCATGAATGAAATTTTATGGGGATACAGCCCCATGCGTTCCCGGGTACACGCCCCAGGGCCCCTTTTGTGGTTGTGGTTCTTAGTGTAGAGTTGAATCTTTTGCCGTGGGGGCGCGGCTCTGGCTCCCCGAAAAGCTGAGAATATTGACTTTCTGCCCCCCCTGTACGGGAGACATTTGCCCATCCCTGACCCAGATGTGAGAGCCAGCAAAGCTGAGGTGTCCTCCAGGGAAATTATCACCCAGCACAGCTGGAAGGTGAGAGATAAGGCGTGATCCAGTGTGTTGCCTCTGAATCTTAATCTTGGTTCCGAAAAATTAATACAATAAAACAGGAGATGAACTGCCAAGGGGTGGGGAGGGGGCAGCCTCCAACTCTCCTTTCTTCCCACCATCCACCTCCTGACCCCAATTTCTGGCTTTGAATAGTCCTGCATTTGCATAATGGCGATCTTTTGTTCCTTTTATTGCCAATTGAATTAGAAGGCCTGAAAGAAGCCCTTTCTGGGGCCAACCTGTCTTCAGGGCCGCATAAATACAGGCGTAGGTGCTGGGAGGTGTAGGAGGTTTCACTGCCTCCTGCAGAATGAGCCCCATAATCTTGGTTTGGATTTTTTTTTCTTTTCCCCCCCTTCTTGCTGTTTCCTTTTTCTCCTCTCTGGATGTAAAAGGAATCTCTGGCAAGCTGCTGAGTGCAGGCCAGGCTTTGCATGGGGGAGACCCAGGCCAGATCCCCAGCATCACAAAGCCCTTGAGCCAGGCTCTGAGCACTGCTGAGGGAGCCCCCCACCCAAATTCTCAGAGGTAGGAGTTGGGCAAATCTTCTCCCTGGGACTCAGCCTGCGGAGTGGGGATGAAATGAGAACAGCTGAGGAAAGCGTCCCTGGTCCATAAAGATCCTCTAGGTCTTGGGGTCCTGGGTGGTGGTCCTAGACCCACATTCTCAATGAGACCCAAGGTAAGGATCATTACACAGGAATGGGCTCCAGCTCCTGGGGTCATGGGAAGGGAGGGGCAAGGCTGTGGAAAAGTGGCATCTAGGCTTGAACTCTCCCCAACCCTGGCAAGAATTAGTGAGAAAGCAATGAGCCTTACCTGCACAGGGCCCCAGGAAGACTCCACAGTTCAGTGCCCCTTCCTTCCCAAATGAAAGAGCTCCAGTGGGAGCAGGGCCAAGGCCCAAATTATAATCAATATTTCTGGTGAGTTTTGCTCTCCACCCTAACGAGCCTTTAAATCAATTTTTTTTTTTTTTGCTTTTTGGGTCACAACCAGGGATGCTCAGGGGTTACTTCTGTCTCTGCACTCAGGAATTAGTCCTGGTAGTGCTGGGATGCTGAGGATCACACCTGGGTTGGCCACGTGCAAGGCAAACGCCCTGCCCTCTATACTATCGCTCCAGACCTAAATCAATTTTCCCACCCGTGGTTTCCACAATGCCAGGGGTGGGGAAAAAAATCCCAGGAGATTCCTTCTCATTTTATGATTTAAAAATCAGACTAGTGTCTCCGACCAACAAGGCTCGGTCTTCTCTGAATGTGCCCTTGCATTTTTGCACGACCAACTTCCCACCCATTTTTTTTTTTTTTGCTTTTTGGGTCACACCTGGTGATGCACAAGGTTTCCTCCTGGCTCATGGACTCAGGAATTACTTCTGGCGGTGCTCGGGGGACCCTATGGGATGCTGGAAATCGAATCCAAGTGGGCTGCATGCAAGGCAAACGCCCTACCCTATGTGCTATCACTCCAGCCTCCAACTTCCCTCTCTTTAGACACCCGGAGTCAAGGGCTGGGAGGAGCTCCCTCTTCACCCTCCAGAATGGGGTCCACTTGCTTTCTCCAGAAAGACCCTTGGATGCTGGTTAGCTGCTGCTGTAAAAAACAAAACACAAAACACAAGACCAGTCCAGACCCAGTGAACATCCCGTTTTCCCTCCACTGCCCCAGTGCACGCAGACTCCCCGTGAGACGTTATTGGACAAAAGCGAGACTGATTTAGACTCTCGATCTGCTTCAGTTTCAGTAACATCAGAAGGCCAGGAGGGGGTTTCTGGGGGTGGGGGTTGGCTGGGGTTGGGCCACACCAGCAGTGCTCAGGTCTGACTCCTGGCTCGCTGCTCCGACATCAGTCCTGGCTGTGTGGTGGGGTGGCACTCAGGATGGCCACTTAGAGGACAGGAGCCTTCCTGCTGCTGTCCTAGCTCACTGGCCCTGGGCCAGGGGCTTTGGGGTCCCCAGACATCTGCGTGCACACATGACCCTATTCTTTCTCTTCTTCCAGCCCCTGCTGCTGCCACTCGCTCCAGTTCCATCTCATGAATAGGTGAGAATCCCTTGGACTCTCATTTACTCATTAGCATAGAAAATGCCTACACTCAGCAGATTCCCAGGTGAAGAGACCGGTCAGATGCTCCTCGAGGTGATTAGGGATCCAAACATTGGAGAGTTTGCTGTGGGGCCTGAGAGATAGTGCAGTGGGGGAGGGCAATTGCCTTGTGCCCAGCAGACTGGGGTTCGATCCCTGACTTCCCATATGGCTCCCAGAGCACTGCCAGGAGTAATTCCTGATTGCAGAGCCTGGAGTAACCCCTGAGCATCGCCAGGTGTGGCCCCAAACCTAAAGATTGTAAGGTCCCTAGGGACCCAACTCTGCTAATTAGTAACTCTTTCTTACCTGCCCCCTCCCTGGTAAAGTCTTGAGATGTAAATTCTGTCTCCATTTGTTGACTTGTCCTTATTGTGGGGCTGGAGCCATAGTACAGTGGGTAAGGCATTTGCCTTGCACGCAGCCAACATGCCTGACCCGAGTTCGATTCTTCCGCCCCTCTCGGAGAGCCCAGCAAGCTACGGAGAGTATCTCACCCGCACGGCAAAGCCTGGCAAGCTACCCGTGACGTATTCGATATGCCAAACACAGTAACAACAAGTCTTATGATGGAGATGTTACTGGGCCCGCTCGAGCAAATCGATGAATAACGTCTGGCAAACTCCCTGTGGCGTACCCAATAACGTCTGGCAAATTCCCCATGGCGTACCCAATATGCCAAATACCAGTAACAATGATGGATCTCATTCTCCTAAAGAGCCTTGAATATAATCTCAGGGCTAGGATGAAAGAGACGTTACTGGGGCCTGCTCGAGGCAATCGATGATTAACAGGATGATTTGTGATTTGTGATTTTGCTCGAGCAAATCAATGAATAACGGGAGGACCATGACCATGACCATGACCATGTCCTTATTGTGATGTAAATTCTGAAACCATTTGTTGGCCCTTCCTTATCTGTTGCCTCTGTTAGGAACTTTTTTCCTTATCCCCTCCACCGGAATGCAGGAGCCATGAGCTGAGAATCAAAGAGAGCCAGGTAAACATAGAAAATAACCAAATGTCTGAGTTACCAGATACTCACTAGCCATAATGCCTATGTACGTAAATGCTGATCTTTGAGTCTATAGGCTAAGGAGTGATGTACTTTTAAATGGATTGGTTAAGAAAGTATATGTTGTGCTGGAGCGATAGCACAGCGGATAGGGCGTCTGCCTTGCATGCAGCCAACATGGCCGACCCGAGTTCAATTCCTCCGCCCCTCTCGGAGAGCCCGGCAAGCTACCGAGAGTATTCGATATGCCAGACAAAGTAACAACAAAGTCTCCAATGGAGACATTACTGGGCCCGCTTGAGCAAATCGATGATCAACGGGAGGGCCTTTATATTTATATTATATGTTGTTACAAATCTATTGGCTATGAAATGTGCGGGCTTTGCTATAACGGCCAGTGAAGGCCTATATAAGATCCTCTTTGAAGAAGTTCAGGGTCTTGCCTGACGGCTTGACCCTGACTAGCCAGCTCAATAAACTAACTGCTTGCTGATTGCATTCCTGTGTGGTCCTTGCTTGTGGTCAGAGATCCAGAGTCGTGCCCTAACAAGATGAAGAAGGAAAAAGAAACCTTTACATAAGGTCCGTGGGTTACCATGAAGAGCCAGCAGGGACAAAGGGGTTTTTTTTGGGGGGATGCCTTTTGGGTCACCCCTGGTGATGCTCAGGGGTTCCTCTTGGCTCTGCACTTAGGAATTACTCCTGGCAGTGCTCGGGGGAACCTATGGGATGCCAGGGATAGAATGTGGGTCAGCCATGTGCAAGGCAATGCCCTCCCCACTGTGCTATTGCTCTGACCCCAACAAAGGGATTTCTTTGAGACAGAGTTTCTCTCTCCTCTGGGGTGTCTGGAATACAGACCCAGAACAAGCAATTGAATATTTCTCACATAAGGAGCCAGAGGCTGGGGTCTGGAGTTCTGTGCCCCTCATGCAGGTGTTACCTCCAGTCAGTGTCTTTCCAACTGTCGTGGAAAAAAGGCAATGGTGGGGTGAAGGCACCGAAGTACACCTGCTCTCTGTGCATCCCTTCCATCTTGCCTTCTTCCAGGCTTCTGCCCTACATTCATTAGGACTTTCTGAGCCATAAGGGAGCCCCACGACCACCGTCTCACCCCCTGCAATGTTCCTAGACACGTGCTTCTTTCCTGTCTCAGCTCCCTCTGCAAATCTTGGGGAGAATTGATTAGAGCCCATGCACCAGCCAACTGTGGCTGAGAGGGGTGATTCAGGCTGGTCCTCCCTCTGGTTGGAGTCAGCGTGAAAGCCACCCCACAGAGGCTTCAGTTTCTCAGAATGGGGAAAAGTGTTCTTTTGGGGGCAAGAAGTGGGTCCCTGGGCACTAGGCAGAGAATGGAGGAAATTGTGGTAATTCTGTAGCTCTGTGCATGATGGTCACATTCAAGTTCTTACTGGGGCTAGGGGTATATGGATCATCACATGATGGAGTTTAGCTTCGTGTGTATGAATCCTGAGTTCAATCCCTGACTCTGCCTTGCCCCCCACCCCCTTCCCAGACCAGCTGGGCATGGCCTCTATCAAAAAGAAGTTGTTAGGGGCTGGAGAGATAGCACAGTGAGGAGGGCTCTTGCCTTGCACACAGCTGACCCAAGTTCAAGCCCCAGCATCCCCTAGCTTCCCCCAAGCTCTCTAATATTGGTTTCTGAGTACAGAAATAGGAGTCATCCCCAAGGAACAACAAAATAAAGCTGTTACTTTTTTGTTTTGGAGGGGGAGCACACCTACTCTCACCCCCACAGTGGTGCTCAGGGGATTCTTGTGAGCCAGCGTTTGGGGCTTGTTCCCGTTGGTGCTTAGGGGTCCAGGCGGTGCTGGGGATTGAACCATGGCGCCTACATACACAGCCCATGTGCCAGCCCTTTCAGCTCTGTTTTTATTGATACCAATTATCCCCACAGACGTTTACTTGCTACTGGTGATCCCTTTGTCCTAAAGATAGACCATTTAGATTACTGCACAAGAATCCCACTTACATCATACTCCAGATCACCATGAGTCCTAGGTGAGAATTTTTAAAATCCTGTTGGATTCAAGGCTGCCTCTTACTAAAACAGTCTTCTCTTCCCTTTCATCCTAAAGTGCAGGTCACAATAATATTTGTTTGCACACATGCAACCAATAAATGCTCGAGGTGCCATATACCTAGGAATAAAGGGATCTCCTAATCCACTAATTTAATCACAAGGAACCAATGATCTGGCACAACTACCAACTGAAACGGCAAAATCTCTTGCAGATTTCTAAAAGACCAGTAAGAGACATTACCACACTCCATCAAAACTCTTGCGAACAACTAGTGGACTCTCAACACATCAGCATCACTAATCTTTTTGTTCCTCTCATTTTTTTTTTAACCTTGTGGGGAAGGAGCTGGTTTGAGCCATGCCTGCTGGCATCCTGGTACTACTATTCCTGGCTCTGTGCTTAGGAGTGATGCCCCCTTCCCCCATGGTACTTCAAGGATCATATGTAGTGGGGATTAAACTGGAGTTGGCAGAACGCAAAGTTAAGTAATCCCACCACCATCTCCTTGGGCCTCGTGTGGCACTGTTCTTCACCCCCGCTTGTGCCAATTCGTGCCTAGGTGTGTGTATAGTTAGGAACTTCAGGAATTTTGCCTGGAGTAGATGAGACCCATTTCTGGCTCTCTCATCAAACAGGAATCCGCTGTCTGTGGGGAGAGATCTGTCTTGTGTCTGCATCTGGCACTTGGTAGACACAGAACCCATCTGTGGAGCAAATGAGCATTGCACTTCCGAGCAGGAAGGCTCCCACCGGGTGAGCTGGTGTGAGGACACCAGGAATATGAGTAGGTGGGATGGACTAGCCATCGCCACAGAGCTGGGGGTAGCTGCTGCCTAGCACACAGTGCCCTGCCTCCTCCCGTGAATGTAGGAATTGTGCAAGCGTGGCTTCTGGTAGCACTTCATAGGTGGGAAGGATCAGACATTAGGGCTTGTATTTCTTCTGTTGTATTTCTTTCTTCCTAGACCACCAGGCAATGGGGATCCAAAAACAGCCTCTTCTCAGGAAGATGAGAAATAATATTTAGTCTGCTTTCACCAACATGTGTTAGATTCCATGGAGTCCCAGACTTTTTATATATCCCTCCCACATCTGTCTTATGTAACCCAAATCTGCATGCTTTGAGGTCCTAAAGTAACATTTCTTCTAGAGTAATTAAGCAATAGAGCAAGTGATGCCTCTTCTCCTCACTCCAACCCCTTTCCACCAACACACACACAGAGAGAGAGAGAGAGAGAGAGAGAGAGAGAGAGAGAGAGTTCAGTCTTCCAAAGAAGTTAAATTTCTGGTTTAAAACAAAGCCAAGGTATACTTTACAGATGGCATGAAACAGAAAGCAGTGACAGAGAGTACAAATTGCTGCAAATAACAGGTGCCAAGGGCTACTTTGCAGTATTAGGTTATGAATTTTGCCAGCTCAGTGATGTTTCAGCAGTAACGCACCACTTGGAGGCTTACCTTGTTTACTGCACTCAGAGAGAGGTTGCGTCTTAGCATACAAAGCAATATTTAACAGCAGTTGCGTCTGCTTAGATCTGGAAGAGGGCTGAAGGAGCCGTTTAGACTTGCTTTTGATTTCTCTATGTGAAAGGAATGCACCGATTACTTCCAGCAACTGTGAAAGGCATATTCTAAAAACCCCGAGAAAATTCGAGTGGGAGAGCCACAGAGGTGCACTTAAGAAAGAACAAGAGCGAGAGAGAGTCAGTGATTTGTTTCTGGAAGTCGCTGACCCATTTACAATTTCCTTCGAGCTCAGAAAGGAAGCCTGCAGACTCACTCAAAGCCAGCGTGGCTGTGAGTTAGTAAAGGAAATACTGCATGTGCAGTTTTTAGCTTGCCTTGTATGAGAAGCTAGCTCCTGGCTCTTTCTGTTCCGATCCTCTTCATCAAATTTTGTAGATGGCTGGGTACCTTTCTGGACTAATGGGAGAGATTTCCAGAACTGGACATAATACAATGGTGCCCATGAGCTGGTGATCCCAGGCCCTAGGGAGTCTGCCTCATGCCCTCACACTGAACCCCCCAGCCTGTTTGCCTGAGCATCTCTGGGCCCTGGACCCCTGTGCACCAGCTGGTAGCATATCTCCCCAAAGGTAGACTTCCAATCATGGGAAGTCTTCCACCAACTTTCCAAGACCATGGAGAAATGCGGTTGTTTTCAGTAATGGCTTGTTTACTAGCACCCAATGATCCTTTCCAAGCAGGAAGACTGAAAAATGGTAGGCTCTGCAAGGTCCATCGAAATCGCACTGTATGCGCTGAAAGAAAGTCTGAATGATCTCTTAGAGTAGGTGAAGGGGCCGTGGGCCATCCTGTCTTTACCTCGGGAACCAGCATTCCTAGAGCAGTGACCTATCCAAGGTTCTGAAGTGCTTGAGTTGCAAGTCCGACGCTGGAAAAATGGGTGTTGAGTTTCCAAGAGAAGTGTGTACTCTGAATGGAAGCAAGTTCTTAGGAAGTTGCTTAACTTCTTTTATTTTGGGGGTGGTGTGGGGGATTGGGCCACATTTGGCTCTGCTCGGTGCTTTATCCAGGCTCTGAACTCAGGAATTACTCCAGGTGATGCTCAGGAGCTCGATGCTCAGGAGATCATATAGGATGCAGTGAATTGAACCTGGGTCAGCTGCCTCCAAGGCAAGCTTCCTACCCACTGTACTTTCTCTCTGGCCCCAGGAGTTGCTCAAGTTCTAAGTTAGTTTTGCGATAGCACAGCGGGTAGGGCGTCTGCCTTGCACGCAGCCAACATGGCCGACCCGAGTTCGATTCCTCCGCCCCTCTCGGAGAGCCCGGCAAGCTACCGAGAGTATTCGATATGCCAGACACAGTAACAACAAAGTCTCCAATGGAGACGTTACTGGGCCCGCTTGAGCAAATCGATGATCAACGGGAGGGCCTTTACTTACTTACTTACTATGATAAAGGTAATCACCATGGGTCCCTCAAAGGGTTGGCGAGGTGGGGGCGGGGGATGAAAAATGTACGGCTGAGGGCCAGAGATATAGTACAGGGGGAAAGTGCCTTACACGTGGCTGACCCTGATTCAATCCCTGGCACTGCATATGGTCCCATAAGCCCCACCAGGAGTGATCCCACACAGCCAGGTGTGGCCCAGAAACCAAACAGATTAGTGTAAGGCTCTTGCTGTGTTTCCGCTATTCAGAATGTGCTCACAGATAGCATTTGCTATCTTTAGATTCTACTTCATCATCATTGAATTTTATTTATGGCCAGTTCCATGAGTGGTTTTGCCCTGGCTGCAAACATCCACTCCAAAGCTTGAAGTGCAGATGAATCCTCACAGGCAAAGAGATTGAAATTGAACCAGTTGTCTCCATAACTTAGACTATGGCAAAAAAGAGCCAATATTTCCTCTTTGTTTGAGCACTGTACTTGGAGGACACCCGTGCCATCCCGTCGTGGGCAAAGAGTTCTTCATGACAAGTGCTTGATTCAAGCCTTGATCCTGTTGACCTAGCTGGTTTTTATCACTGCTCTTTCCTTTTTAATAATTAGGAATTTACAAGGAAGAAATACCTCCTTGTCTCCTGGGAATGAATCATCAACCTTTATTTTACTCAGTTTTCCAGAGGTGCAGCTGGGAAAATAGATCCCAATGGGATATACAGAAACATGGTGACGTGATAGATAATTTGAGGTCGGATCTTTGTACCAGGGACAGTCAACTGAGCCGCTGACTTGTTCTTGTGTTCTGAATCTAGCTTCCCAATGAAGAAAAGCTAGCCAGATTCAGACCAGAGAATCCAAGCAAAAAGTGGTACCTGACTGCTCTACTTCTAGAGACAGGCTGAGTACCATGTCTTTGTGAAATGTCTGTACATGAGCCAGCCAGGATGGTCTGATAAAGCCTGGAAGGGGAGAAACTTCACCTGCCTTGTGGGTTACCACATCCTTAAAACCTATACAAGTAGCATGGATTATTTTTTTCTTTTTGGGTCACACCTGGCGATGCACAGGGGTTACTCCTGGCTCCGCACTCAGGAATCACTCCTGGCAGTGCTCGGAGGACCATATGGGATGCTGGGAATCAAATCCAGGTTGGCCGTATGCAAGGCAAACGCCCTACCCGCTGTGCTATCGCTCCAGCCCCAACATGTGGATGTTTAATAGGTTGTGGTTGAGCAGAAGGTTGGAACCCATATTTCTCAATTACATAGAGTGAGACTCTTGTCACCCACCTTTAGAACTCCAACTTATAATAAAAAATGACTGCTCGGATGTCGGATGTTTGTTTCCAGAGGGGGAAACTGAGGCTCAGAGTAATAATTTCACCTTGCCATCAGTCCTCAGGCAGAAGGAGATTCTTGGGCACCGGAACTGTCAGGAGGTGATGGGGTAACTTCCAGTGTCTCCTCCATCTGCAACACCTTCAGGGCTTGTTGATTCATTCATTCATTCATTCATTCATTCATGTCTCCATTGATTATTTCATTAAGAGCTTCTTTCTTTTGCAGTACTCAGGCGTACTGAGAGCTTCTTTCTTTCACAGTACTCCTCACTCTGCACACAGGGATCACTCCTTGTGGTGCTGGGGGGACCCAGTATGGTAGCACTGTAGCACTTTCCTCCCGTTGTTCATTGATTTACTTGAGTGGGCCCAGTAACGTCTCCATTGTGAGACTTGTTGTTACTTTTTTGGCATATTAAATACGCCACAGGGAGCTTGCCAGGCTCTGCCGTGCAGGCAGGATACTCTCAGTAGCTTGCTGGGCTCTCCGAGAGGGACAGAGGAATCAAACTCAGGTCAGCTGCATGCAAGGCAAATGCCCTACCTGCTGTGCTATCGCTCCAGCCCACCTACTGTGGCACGTGGGAACCAACTAGGTTCTCCTCAGGCAGACAAGCGCTTTACTCCTATCCTATCTCTTCAGCCTTGTAAGCCTCTTTCCTGACCCTCATGCACAACGAACAAATGGGAAATCTCAGAGGCAGGAAGACCAAACGTAGCTGGGCCGCTTCGGAAGCCTGGCCCCGACTTAATCCTGTGAATGATATGAATCATAAGCTGATTTGCGGGACCCCTGCTGTTCGCATGCTCACTCTCCAGTCCGGAGCACGTCTGCCCGTCCACCCCTGACAAATGATGCCGCCACCTCATCTGAGATCTGTTGTCCTCGTCCACCCGTCCAGTCCCTTGATTCTACTTTTTGTTTGATCCCCACGTTTTCTTTTGTCCGTTCTTGAGCCAGCTAGAACTCCTTTCTTGGGGAAATAAAACGAAGACATCCGTGTGTTTGTGTGTGGTGTGCACCCACGGGGAAAAAAAATCCTGTGCATCACTCTGTGTGATTCAGTCTTGAGTCTTTGAACTTCAGCCAGTGCAAAGGGATAGAAAGAAATATTGCTGGCACTGCTCTCCCGGAGAGGCAGCCAAAGCAAGCAGGCAGACGGATGGTCCTTCATCCCTTCCCGTCTCCAGAATCAGCCCGTTTCGAGATTCTCATCCAACTTTACCCTCCCTGGAGCTGCCACCATTTCTCTTTTGCAAGCTCCAGGCCCTTCCATCTGACTTCCTTGGAAGGAAGGACAGTTTTTGTGGCCAAGGGTGACGGAGGCTCTTGTATTGGTCCCGCCGATCCCTGCAGAGCCCCGGCCAGATCCAGCCCACTGATCCATGATGCCGACCTGCTAATACCAACATTAGGACGCACGCGCCCAGAGCCAGAGGCTGGAAACTGGCTCTGTGGCGAGGAGCTACGAGGAGCAGCCAAAAAGGAACTCGGACTTATTCTATTAGGGAGAATATTCCGTGCGCTCCAATAACGAGCGTTCTGTGGAGATTGGTTAATTCAATTCTGCCCCTCTTATCAGATTTATTTTTAATGAAACTGAACAATAGTTTCATTTGTTATGTTATTAGTTTTCCCAGAAGAAACAGTAAGACTGCCACATTGTCGGAGAACGAAGCAGACAAGCCTTGCCAATGTCGTTGGCTTATCAGCCGTGTGAGCTCGATTGGATTTTGTCCAGGGAGTTGCTGGGTCTTCTCTGGGCCCTCCCTCGCTCCTGGGACTCAGGCCTATAAGGCTTTTGCCTCTCTCGCCAATTCTTTGTGAATCCTCGAACTCTGTCACCTTCTTTTTATTTTAGAAGATTTTTTATTAGTGAATCACCGTGGGGTACAGTTACAGATTACAAACTTTCGTGCTTGCGTTTCAGTTATACAATGGTCAAGTACCCATCCCTCCATCAGTGCCCATTCTCTACCACCAATGGTCCCAGCATTCCTCCTACCATCCTCCACCCCACTCTGCCTCTGTGGCAGGGCATTCTTTTTGTTCTCTCTCTCCTTTTGGGTGTTGTGGTTTGCAGTAGGTGGCCATCACGTTTGGTCTATAGTCTACTTCACAGCTTAAAAGCTGGCCTTGCATACTGGGGGAAAAGGCAGCTCAGATAGAGAAGGGACCACCTGTCATCATCTTAATAAATCTTCCAGGGCCCTTAGGCAGGACCATATTGCCAGCAAGGGCTGGTTAAGTGGCTTCATTCATTTCCTGAAGCCCTACTGTTTTCTTTTCACTTGCAAAGTGGTGACAATAGAAACACCCCCAACCTTCTCCTGGGGACCTGGGATGGCACCTTACTCTTCCTACAGTACTCTCAGTGGCAGGCAGTAGGTGCTCATTAAATGATGAACAGACAACTCTATTTGCTGGCTTCCTGCCCACCCAGCTCAGCAGACAATGCCCTGGTTCCAAAGGCTGCTTTTCCTTTCCTTTTTGTGACGTCAGGGATTGAAACCAGAACCTCTGACTTCTACTGAGCTTATAAGTCTGTATAAGTCTTATAAGTCTGTGCCTGGGAGCTGCATTTGGATATCTGGCTGCTACGGGACTTCCATTGACAAACTCTAAGGGCTGCATAAATAGGACCAATGAACTCCATTGCTTGGACCCCAATGCAGAAACCTTCCTATCTTCTTCCTTTCCTGTTTTTTATTTTTTTTTTTTAAAGAGGAAGATTCAAATTTTTTTTTAAATTTTAACTGAGATTTTGTGATTTATGGTACTGAGAATAACATTTCTGGAAGGCACATAACCCCAACACCACACCCGTTGCCTGTGCAACCTCATTCCCCGGTCCCAATGTTTCTCTTTTTCACTCCCTAAACTCTGTTCTGAGGCCCAGTTTTCCCGTGGCATTGCTTCTGTCCCCTAGCTGCTAGTCCCACTCAGGAGGGACCATTCCGTATCTGTCCCCCCACTCAGCAGGGCGGCCTTGGTTCCATCTGCATCATCCCGTGATTTTGTTCTTTCTCGGTCATCCTTCCTCTGTTGGAGCCTCTGCTGCAAGCGAAGCCAGCCAAAGACCGGGATGGAACAGACACAGCTGTCCCTGCCTGGAAGCCAAGAGATAAGGGCTGTCTGTCCTCAGTTTACCCTTCTCCCCCCAAAAAAGTCGACTGAAAGGAACAGCTTTCCCGATTCAGTCCTCCCTGCAAAGCCCATCTCTTACATCGGGTAGGATTGCAGAGAGGGCGGCGGGGGCTTCCTGGGGCTCCTCTGAGAGCTTCTTGGCGTGTCACCTGCCCTTTCCTAAACAACCCTGTCCTCTTTCTCTCTTGCCCTCCCTGTGACTGTGCAGCTGAGGGGTGAGGACATGAGTCCCCGCCCTCCCCGCCTGTGCCAGTTGCTGGTGAAGCCCTCTCACTTGCTTGCTGACTTTCCCTCTTTCTTCTTTCCTTTTTTTGGGACCATCCCCCATGGTGCTCAGGGCTTCCTCCTGGCTCTGCACTCAGAGGTCTTTCTTGGCAGACTCGGAAGTGGCGGAGACCCACCCTGGGTTGGCCCTACGCAAGACCCATGTGCTACCTCACCTCATTGCTGTGTCTGTTGTTTCACCGCCGGAAGGGCCCTCGGGAGTAACCCTTACAGAGGTTTTCGCCCTTTCAGAGCTGAGGACACAAGGGCTTCCCTCCAATACTCTCACCAGCCCGAGGTGGGGTTATCACTTCTAAGCAGAACATACTCAGATATATTTATGCACCTGAGTGAAGCCCAGTGAGACACTGGACAAGAAGGCAGCAGAGTGGAAGGGCCTGATGAGTTCCAGCCTCTGGTAGTTCTCTGAAGCGCTGATCTGTGGAGGGAAGGCCCGGAGGGGACTGTGACAGCATAGAGCACACCCGAGGCCTGGGCGGGCAGCTAACCACAACTGGATCCACCAGGAGGCTGCACAGTCTGGCTGATGAGCACCCTAAGCTCCTCCACTTACAGTAAAGCGACTCCTAGGTGGGGGCAGTGGGCATGAGCCTGGGGTGGACATTTTTGGTGGGATGGGAAAAGGTATGTGGTCCCTTCAGCACCATCTAGGACTTATTCCCAACCGCTCAAGATCATATGTCAGAGAAAGGAGTGGTGTGTGTATGTGGAGGGTGGAGGAGGAAAGTCAGAAAGGAGTGGTGTGTGTGTGTGTGTGTGTGTGTGTGTGTGTGTAAGGCCAGGCAGAAATGGGGGGCAGGGGCATCTGACCTGATACCAGGGTTGTGGACAGGACCGCTTATATTGTGCGTCTGGAAGATCAACAGGAGACTTTCAGTTCAGAAACTCAGAACTTTCCAGAAACAGTGGCATTTGCAGGCCTGGAGCATCCTGAGCCTTGGTGGCATTCCAGAACTGAGTCATTTATTATGTCTTCCAGGGGAAGGGGGGGGGGGCAAAGAAAAGGGCTTTGGCATTAGGACTCTGATTCTTTTATCCCTACCCCCATTTTCATTTCAAACATGTTTAATTGGAATGTGTGTAATTAATTGCATGTCTCTTGCAATATGGTGTTTACTTACAAAGCACTGTGAGCCATGTCAGCCATTAGCCATTTTCTCTGACGCCTGTCTCCGTGCTAATTACCAGCAGATTCAGGGACTCTCTCCCACAAACACAGGGGAGTGGGGTGCAAAGGTCTTTCCTGCCACTTCCTCCTCCCCATCCTGGAACTGCCGTTGAAGTCTGTGTCCCAGAGCCAGCAGCCTGCACAGGGTGTGCCGCACGCCAGGGCAGAGGAGGAGGTGTCCTAGGGAGGACTGAGCACTGCCCTCTCCAGCTCGAGCCCCGGGGGAGGTGCTCCTAGCCCCAGGGCGTCTCAGGAGACCACCAACCTGTGCTAAAGCACCCCAGAGCTGGAAGCCCTCCGCATCCTCCTGGGCCCTGCCAAACAATTATGCAGTGAAATGTTCTAATTGTGCTCCGATTTTAATGTTAATACCCATTTCCATAATTTCTCTGGGTCTTTACGGGGCCATTTAATTCCTGCCAAGGAAGCAAATGAACTAGAAGGACACTCACAGATGGTGTGGGCTGCCCATTAGCGAGGTGGGGGGGGCGCGAATGGGCTTTTCTGCTCCCTCTGGCTTGGGCAGCTGCCTCGCTCACTCAGAACCCGGCTCTCCTGGGGGCCAACCTCACACCCACATGTCCCCGGGCAGGGGGAGTAGGGAAGCAGAGGGTGGAGTCCTGAGTGTCTCCCCGGCACTCCAACTTAGGGGTGAGGCTTCCTGTTGTGTTACTCTTTCTCATCAGCACCCCATGTCGGCATTGCCAAGGGTCCAGTCCCCCCCAGATCCTAAGGAAGCAGAACAAACATGAACCACTGGTCTGTCTCTCTTCCACTTGCTGGGAATGAATCCCTGCACTGGCAGTGCTGGGTGGACACTTAGACCCAATGGACAAGTGGCCTTGGGTCCCCCGCTGCAGACAAGAAATTGGCCAGCCTCTGCCCCTCTCATCCATGGAGCCCACTGGAGTTGATCTTCGCCCATAGAATGGTGACATTACATTCCCCGGACCTCATGAATCGTTCTGGAGTAACAAAGGGGATCCTGGCTGGCTACCCAGGAACTGAGTGCCCGGTGAGTGGAGGCCAGGGCAATAGCTCAGGCATGGGCACTGTGGCCGGGCACAGGCGTCACAGGCTGAGACTCTGGGTATGAGCCCTGATACCAGCCCAAAACCAAACCAAAGACAAACACAGCACATCCCTACTCCTGCCTCCCCTGCCCCTAGGAACCGCAAGCCAAGAATTGACCAGACTCAATGACTGCAGTGACAAGGGAGGGAGGGTGGTGGGTACTGGTGATCAAGTACTCTCAACTGGGTCACATGTCCCTGTCTGAACTAATCAATAACTGGGTAGCCCCAGAATAGGAATCCTTTGGATTGGTCAGTTGTTGGGGGGGGGGGAAACGGGTCTGCTGAGTTCCCCCAGATTGGGGAGAAGACGGGAGAGATGCAGTCATGAGGACATGGTTGTGTTGCAGCGGGCATCCCAGACCCCACTGTCTATTGCAGCACCATCTCTAATGCTATTCTCATTTTCACTTGTGTTTGTTTAGTGACCATCTCTACATCCGAACTGAAAGCTCATTATTCATCATAGACAACATGGTATGCAGACAGTAAACAGTTAGCTGTAGGTGAGTGGATCACTTCACTGTTCTTCCAAATTCCTGTATTGACCTTATTTATTTATTTGTTTATTTATTTATAGCTTTTTGGGTCACACCTGGCAATGCTCAGGGGTTACTCCTGGCTCTGCACTCAGGGATTCCTCCTGGCAATGCTCGAGGGACCATATGGGATGCCGGGGATCGAACCCAGAAAATGCCCTCTCTTCTCTGCTATCACTCCAGCCTCTGTGTATTGACCTTATTATCCATTCATCATCCATCTATACCTAAAAAATACCATCCACTCACATATCACTCTCCACCCACCCGTCCATCCACCCACTCATCCTTACATATCCATCCATCCATCCATCCATCCATCCATCTATCCATCCATCCATCTGCCCATCTACCCACACATCCATCCATCCACCCACCACTGATCTATCCATCCATCCATCCATCCACCAATTCACCCACATATTCATCCATTCATCCATCTACCCATCCACCCACCACTTATCCATCCATCCATCCATCCATCCATCCATCATTTCATCCACCCATCCATCCATCCACCTACCCACCTACTCATCCATCCATCCATCCACCCACTCACCCACCCACCTACTCATTCATCCATCCATCCATCCATCCGCCCATCTACCCACACATCCATCCATCCATCCATCCATCCACCCACCACTTATCCTTCCATCCATCCATCCACCCACCACTTATCCATCCATCCACCCATCCATCCATCCATCCACCCACCACTTATCCATCCATCCATCCATCCACCCACCACTTATCCATCCATCCATCCATCCATCCATCCATCCATCCATCCATCATTTCATCCACCCATCCACCCACCCACCCACCTACTCATTCATCCATCCATCCATCCATCCATCCATCCATCCATCCATCTGCCCATCTACCCACACATCCATCCATCCATCCACCCACCACTGATCTATCCATCCATCCATCCATCCACCGATTCACCCACATATTCATCCATTCATCCATCTACCCATCCACCCACCACTTATCCATCCATCCATCCATCCATCCATCCATCCATCCACCGATTCACCCACATATTCATGCATTCATCCATCTACCCACCAACCTATCCACCCACCCACCCACTCACCCACCCTCCTTCTTCCATCTCCCATCTTTCCAACCCTACTTTTTTTTTTACCTGCTACTGTTGCTTACATCATGGACTCAAACCCTTAGCATATAACATTATTGAAGAATATTTGAATAATGTAACCGCTGCATCTCCTAGCAAGATTCTCAGCACTGTGAGGAACATATGTGAAAATTGTCTAGTTAACTTCTTTGGCCTCCAAAGTTGTGCATGTTCTCGGTTCACCACTCAAGCATTTGCATATAATGGGTCTTCAGTGGAACAGGGCTCCTCATGCTTCCCAGAAGGCCACCAACAAGCCCTTTCATGGGGCAGCATGCAGCAAGACTGGCTGGGACAGAATAGACTCCTTCTTTCCTCTCTCACCCCATTCCAGACATTTTTTCATTTCATTTCATTTCATCATCCTGTTATTCGTCGATTGCCTCGAGCAGGCCCCAGTAACGTCTCTTTCATCCTAGCCCTGAGATTATATTCAAGGCTCTTTAGGAGAATGAGACCCATCATTGTTACTGGTATTTGGCATATTTGGTGCGCCACGGGGAGTTTGCCAGACTCTGCCCTGTGGGCAGGCTACATTCGATAGCCTGCAAGTTTGTCCAAAGTAGGAATGAGATAATAAGACATGATCTTCTTTAACCCCAAGTGTCAGCAACCCCGGCTCTAGCTCCCCTTGGGATTTCCATAGCATCTTAGGAGGTTTCTGCTGGGAAGACTTTCCCACACAGAGATCTGGTCCCGACCTGGATGGGAATGAGAACAGTGAAAGTTCTGGGGAAAAAAACCTCCTTGAGGATTCAGTGGACATTTCTATGTAGTCCACTTTTAAATTCGTTATATGATAAGCAACCCCTGCCAAAATCGTATCTATGTTATGTGGCCTGGTACCAATTTTGCAAATATTGAGGCAGAAGGAACTTGTCCAAGTTTCCTTAAAAGAGAGTTATCTTTTTAATCATTATTTCTTTTTCTACATTTTATATCTTTTTATTCTGTTTGGCACGTGTGAATATTTCTGCTGGCACTGCTGCTACTGACTTTATTTATCTATCTATTTATTTATTGAGTTTTAGAACATCCAGTGGTGCTCAGGGGATATTTATGGCTCTGTGCTCAGGAGTAACTTCTCCTCTTGAGGGAATTCCTTGAGGGAATTAGATGAGGTGCTGGGAATTCAAACAAGGGTCTAGCGGGTATCAGGCAAGTGCCTGTGTACTATCTCTCTGGCCCTTATCACTTATTTTAAATCTGTCATGAAAAGCATAAAATAACACTGTAGCATAGTGTATGTTCTTGTATATAGAATGTATACTATATATATTCATATTCTACATATGTCCATTATTATAAATAGAATATGTGTTTAAAATATATTCTATATATTATCTCCCTATATTCTAAATATATTCTATATATTCTATATATAATCTATATTCTCTCTCTATTCTATATCCATCCTATATATAGAATACATATATTTATTGTGTATGTGTATATATATGCTCGAGCGAGCCCAGTAATGTCTCCATTGGAGACTTTGTTGTTACTGTGTCTGGCATATCGAATACGTCACAGGGAGCTTGCCAGGCTCTGCTGTGCGGGCGAGATACTCTCGGTAGCTTGCCGGGCTCTCCGAGAGGGGCGGAGGAATCGAACTCGGGTCAGCCATATATATATATATATATATATATATAGTATATAACATACACTATAACCCCTATAGACGACCGCTGGACGAGAGCTGTTACCGACTGGATCCCACAGGATGTCAAAAGACCGCGTGGCCGCCCACCTACCAGATGGTCAGACTTCTTCATCAAGATCATGAACGATCGGTTTGAGGCTCTTCATGTTCCTAGAGCGAACAGACGCCATTGGGCTACACTAGCACGCGACAGGGACAAATGGAGACGTTACTGGTGCCCGCTCAAGCAAATCGACAGTTAACGGGAAATCAAATGATCATAACCCTTATATTTCAGAGTCAATTGTCCCCATTTACTTAAGGGGACCCCAAGGCTCTGAGTTTTTTCCAAGTCCTAGATAAGTGACATTGGTGAGTACAGTAACTGGGTCTGGCTGCAAAGCTCGTGCTATCAAATGCAGTGACCAGCATTCCCTTCCCACAAACAGGAAAGGACACCACTGCCCCTGGAAGTGTCCAGTAGGACTCAGAGACTCTGGTGGACCAGGTGCGCCCTTTAAGTGTGGTCTGGGAAATGGTACCCGGAGTCCTGGACAGATGGGGCAGCCAAGGCAGGAGGTAGCTTCCCCTAATCCAGTGCTCTGGACACCTCCTCCACCCAGCCCCCCAGGAAAACTCGCAGCAGCCTCACTTAGGGGAGAGCTAGGGAGAGGGACCCTCCTCCAACGCCATCCATGAAGGAAGGGACAAAGGGAAGTCTCGGTCTTAGGGGCCCCCAACTGCCAGTCATGTCACATTGCTGGGTGCCTGGAGGAAGCAATTGGTTTGACTGCCAAGGACAATTTATTTTCTTTTTGGGTCACACCCAATGATGCACAGGGGTTACTCCTGTCTCTGCACTCAGGAATCACTCCTGGCGGTGCCCAGAGGACCCTTTGGGATGCTGGGAATCGAACCAGGGTTGGCCGCATGCAAGGCAAACGCCCTCCCCGCTGTGCTATCGCTCTAGTCCAGACAATTCTTTTTTTCCTCCAGGTCTGTGCTGGGGGTGCCACGGCCCATGCTGGGGATCAGTCCGGGGACTTCTGCATTCCAAGTCGCACTCCAGCCCGGCGCTCTCTCTGGCCTGCTAGGATCCAACCTTAGCCACCCAGCTCCCCCTCAATTGGTCTTTGGCTGGAGCAAAGGGAATGATGAGTGGCCTTTGTTCTCCTGATTACAAGTTTCTCAGCTGAGGGGTGTTTGTCTCAGGCTGGTGGGGCACGGGCATGGCCAAGGCTCCACGGAACATTCATTGAAGGCTTTTTGTGGAGAGAATATGAGGGCAGGGACAGATTCACCTCTCACATCAGGCCTAACGCTGACGTCACCCAGGTCTAGACACCAGCGTGCTTTCAGACCCAGAACTCCCTGCAGGCATTTAGCTTGCTTTGCTGAATGGTCCAGGCAAGCTGGGAAGGAATTCTTCCCTCCAGCGCTACCTCAGACCCTGCAGCCAGGAACCAAAGAAGCATTTGGCTCTGGGAGAGAGAGAGAGGAATTTGGGCAGTTTACACCCTTCCATTGTTTGAAGAATGTGTGTGTGTGTGTGTGTGTGTGTGTGTGTGTGTGTGTGTGTGAGATATCGGGAGTTTATCTAGTGTCTAGTTCAGTAGAACATCCTGATGAGACCTTCTGTGTGTATGAGTATGTGTGTGCATGTGTGTGTGTGTGTATAATATCAGGAGTTTATCTAGTGTCTAGTTCAGTAGAACTTCCTGATGAGAACTTGTGTGTGTGTGTGTGTCTTGTATACACACAGACCTTCTGTGTGTATGAGTATGTGGGTGCATGTGTGTGTGTGTGTGTGTGTGTGTGTGTGTGTGTGTGTGTGTATAATATCAGGAGTTTATCTAGTGTCTAGTTCAGCAGAACTTCCTGATGAGAACTTGTGTGTGTGTGTGTGTGTGTGTGTGTGTCTTATATACACACAAACCTTCTGTGTGTATGAGTATGTGGGTGCATGTGTGTGTGTGTGTGTGTGTGTGTGTGTGTGTGTGTGTGTATAATATCAGGAGTTTATCTAGTGTCTAGTTCAGCAGAACTTCCTGATGAGAACTTGTGTGTGTGTGTGTGTGTGTGTGTCTTGTATACACATCACATTCCTTTTGGCAAGTAATGCATTTAATTAATCAACGTGGAGCCTTAGCACAACAGAGTGTATTAGCATAGTCAACACAGTGCCTTTTTAATATAACAAATCTTTTGAGAAATATCCTTAGTTAATGAGCTGTGTCATTTTGGGAAAGTTTGTCTTCTAACTATTATATAGAAATAGTACCTTTTTTTTTTTTTATGGTATGTGCTCTGAGCCAAGTAAGTCGTCTTGGGCCTGGAGAGAGTTTTAAATCTTTTTCTAATCAGTCCCTGGCCCCACCCCACCATCAAGAAGAAGCTTTAAAAGAAAAGACTTTTGTGCATTGAGTCTTTATTCTTTCTCATTGTATGGCAGAGGAATGGGAGTTAAACAAGGCCTCGACTTTCCAGAAAGGGCTCTTATTGGTCATTTGAAGATGGAGGCAGCATTTCAAGTAGATATGGAATGAGAATGGCCTTCAACCCTGTGTTCAGCTGCTCAGACTCATTTCAGTGTCTGTCCCTGGGTCTGGGTCAAGATCTTGATCTTGGTTCAAGATCTTGCAGAGAAGGTCTTCCTGTTCTGTGACCCCCATCCCATGCTTCTCTGGAGGGTCCTCTGGACTCTCTGCTCCCCCAACCCCCCATATTGGCCTGAGGCCTCTCTCCATGTGAAGGCTTCAAAACCCAGAGACCCAGCAGAGGGCTGCCAGGCAGGGCCCCCCAGTGTGAAGCCTTGGCAGAGGGGAGCACAGCTGTGTGCTGGCTGCATTCCGGAACTCACATGATATACCGTGCATAGCTGGGCATGAATAATTAACACACACACATGTGAGGCCCCGATTCTCTCCCCATAGGGCCATCTCCTTTCTGTGGGGGGGAGGGGGCGGGGAGGTGGGGCTCTTCGAGGGCAGAACAGGCCTGGAGTGAATTTAAACTGTTTGGCATTGGATTAAGCCCTGATTTCAAGTCTTATTTTTAATATTAAAAAGATGAGCGTTACTTTTTTATCCCAGAGAAGCCACGAGTAAACAAATAAAAAATTCATTAGAGCCAGACCATCTGAGATGAAAGTCAGACGCGTGAATGCAGCTTTCAAAAGCCTCAGACCCAGTCCGTGGGTCATTAGCTCCGCGGGAAGTCAGACTCCACAAGAGCCATTTCCAAATGGGCAATGTCCGTGGTCTTCATCTCTTCAAGGTTTCAAAAATTAGCCGAGCACTCTCCCAGATGGAGGGAACACTTAGGCTTAATGGCTATAGTCATGGTTATGTTGAGAAAATTAAATTTCAACTATGCTTTGGAGTCTTGTGTTTCTTCCTCAATTTTACTAGCTGATCACGGACAAGTGAGTCTTGGAAGAGAAACATTTGGGGCGGGCATGAAGTAGTCCAGACTGACTCGGGTTCACATCTGGGGTAAAGTTTTCCTTGTGATAATGCCAGCCCGCCACTAAGGTTAGAACTCAAAGGCTTCAACTGAGCCAGGGCACACCCTTATTTGCTAAGGAACAGTTTCCTTTTCTGCAGTGTAATCATCCTCAGAGTAACTCATCAGCTGCAGAGGAACTTCTCTGTCTTAGATGAGTGAGGATGAAATATCCAAGGATGTAAAATTCAAGCCTGGCCGGGCTGAGAATGCCTTCATCCCTTCCAGGCACAGTGATTGGTGCAGATAGGACCAATCAGCATCCTTCCCTCAATTTTGCTTGGTCTTTGTGATTTTGGTCCCTGGGAGTCATTTTTTTATTTTTCTACTTTTTTTCTAAGCTGAAGAAAGATGGGCTGCTAGGTGGTAAACATGCCAGGAAAGGGAAGGAACCAATTTGGAAAAAAAAAAAATCTGAAGGCCAAACAGAGTGAATCAGAGCCCAGAGATAAAGAAAGACGAGTGTTGACAGTGGTGCATGTTTGTGGAGTCAGGCATGCTGAAACTAGCACCAGCATCAATCCTTCCTGTGCACACAGTTTGCTCTCTTGGCTGAGTCCATTTGTACTGGGTATCCGCCTCAGAAAGCGTCTGCATTTACCTTCTACAGAAAGTCCCAGATAGTCCCAGAGACCATTCCAGATGCCCAACCATGCTCTAGACCTTTCGGTATTTATTTATTTATTTATTTATTTATTTATTTATTTATTTTTGCTTTTTAGGTCACACCCCGTGATGCTAAGAGGTTGCTCCTGGCTCTGCACTCAGGAATTACTCCTGGTGGTACTGGGGGAACAATATGGGATGCCAGGGATCGAACCCTGGTCTGTTTCGCACAAGGAAACGCCCTCCCCGCTGTGCTTTCGGTCCAGCCCCCACCTTTCAGTATTTTTGTGTTTCCTCAACTTGTAGGTTCCCTTGGAGATTAGACAGTCACTCGGGAGTTTTCCTCAGGGGGGAAATAGAATGAATGAAAACAAATGAACAAAGAACAGTAGAACTCAGAACGAAGGGAGGTGTTGGTGTGGACCTTTGAGGGTCCAGGAGTTGGATCCTGTAGAGTCTTGATGTTATACCCCCAGAATTCAGTTACGCTGTAAACTTATGATGTTGTAAACTAATGATGAGGGGGAGGGAAGATCATGTCACCAGAAGAAAACGGGGGTGGGTAATAAAAACAGAAAGTAGATTTTAGCCTGGTTTGGGGCTTCTAGGGAAATGGATCTAGACTTTCTCAGTCCTTTTTACTTGGCTCTTATCTGCGTGCGTGGGGAGGTCCCTTGCCTTCTGATGAAGCCTCTGTTTGCATTTCTGAGAGAGCTAAATCAATCACTGAACTCAGAGACTATAAAATCCAGCTCCCGGAACCGCGTGGCCGCATTTGCGGCCGCACGACATCTTATTATGACATCTTATTATCTCATTCCTACTTTGGACAAACTGGCAGGCTACCGAATGTAACCTGCCCACACGGCAGAGTCTGGCAAACTCCCCGTGGCGTACCCAATATGCCAAATACCAGTAACAATGATGGGTCTCATTCTCCTAAAGAGCCTTGAATATAATCTCAGGGCTAGGATGAAGGAGACGTTACTGGGGCCTGCTCGAGGCAATTGACGAATAATAGGATGGTCGTGATGATGTCGTGAACTCGGCGGGCCGGACCTACCCAGATCTCCGGGTGCAGCCATGGAGGTCCCCGGCATTCCTGAGGTTCCTGGGGTCATCCCCCAGAGCCTGAGCTGTACTGCACCCTTAGGCCCTTTGAAGGGCAAGGAGAGGCACCCAATTCCCCCTGCGTGTGCTGGCGAGGCTCCCGCCCACCTGAATGAAGGATGGGCGGGGTGAGGATCCTTCTCCTCCTGGACTGCAGGGACCTGGGGGGCTCACAGCAGTTTTCCCCCATCCCCCTCCCCACCCCCGACAGAGCCTGTCTGGTTTCTGTCCTGAAGCTGAGCTTGATGGTAGAGCTGGGACTGAGCTCAGCGCCTCCATCGGGACACGTTTCTACCTTTGATTTCTGGGCCCAGTTTCAGAGTGACACTGCTCCACACATTGACCAGAAGGGGACTCGGAGTCCTCTTAGGGTCGGTGACCCCACATCGCTCGGTACTGTCCAACCCAGAGAGGCAGCTGCTTTGTCAGGCCACGACCTTTGCATCCCAGCTAGATTGCAGGTGGGACCCAGTGTCCTCCTAAGAACAGAGCTCCTGAAAGTGACCAGATGGCAGTCGGTCATGAGAGAGTGGAGCAGAGTGTGTGTGTGTGTGTGGGGGGGGGGTTCTTTGTTGTTAACCACTCACTTGCCCTTCCTGGCCATTTCCTGGAAGGAGTGAGCCGTAGGGCTGCTGGGGGCGGAATCCTGCAGACAGCGCCAGTCTGACCTGGCAAATGGGCTGTCCCCCCATTTCCTTTTTATTTGGGGGCCACGCCTGACTGTGCTCAGGGCTTACTCCTGGCTCTCTGCTTCGAGATCACTCCCGGCCAGGCTCAGAGAAACCAGAAGCGGTGTCAGGGATCGAACTTGGGTCGGCCACATGTAAGGCCAGCACCTTCTCCCATTGTACCATCTCTGCCGCCCTCTGAATCCCATTTGTGAAGCTCTGTGACTGGTAGGCAGCCTGGGAGTTGCCGTGGGCCAGAGAAACCCACCCCCTGGTCCGTGTTAGACAGAGAACCTCCTAAAGAGAAGGGTCAGTCGGTCTTCATTCGCTCCTTCCCCCACACAGTTAGGTTTGAGGTTTGCAAGGAGAGGACGTTCTTTCCAGGGCCAGCTATGGGGATGGTTTTATCCTCCCCTCCGCTGGCCCCTGGCCTGCTGCCCCCAGCTCCTTCTCTTTCTTCCCTCCCCCCACCCCATGGCCATGTGCACAGGATGAGGGACGAGCTTGGGGGTGAGCTACCCATGTCCAGCCTGCAGGCTGACGCCCCTTCTTCCCCCGGTCCCTGCGTCTCTTGCTGGATCAGGCCCTGCCGGAATGGGAGGTGATGGGTGCAGGTCGGGTCGATGCTGTGTTTCCAGAGCCCAGGGACTCTGCCAGAACCTCTTATGTGCCCCCAGCAGCCCCCGGACACTGCCTGGTCTCTGGCATCTCGCAGCTGCAGCGTCTCCCAGGATGGGGAAGACCTTCCTGGCCAGAGTCAGAGCAGAGGGGGAAGTTAGAGCACTAGGGTCAGCGGGCAGATCTGTGAGATGTGGTGAGCAGGGCACCGAGAGGCTTCTCCTGTATGACCCCATGAGTATGGGTGTCCCCTCTGGCCTCCTGGGGGTGGGAGGCGTCTCTGGCTGAAATACTGCTCCCGTAATTAGGTTTCTAATCAGTAGACTTGGAGTTAGCGCCAGGGGACTTGATCTCACCGAGCCAAGCAGAGGAAAGTTTGGAAAGGGAGGGCAGAGGTGGGAGGGGCGGGACCCTAAAGGGCAGATGTGGAAGGGGCCGGAACTAAGGTACAGCGGGGAGGGCGTTTGCCCTACACGAGGCTGACCCGAGTTTGATTCCCAGCATCCCATAGGGTCCTCCAAGCACTGCCAGGAGTGATTTCTGAGTGCAGAGCCAGGATTAACCCCTGTGCAAAGCCAGGAGTAACCCCTGAGCATCCCTGGGTGTCACCCAAAAAGCAAAAAAACAAAAAACAAAAAACGGGGGTTTGGGGGAGGGAGAGGTGGGAGAGGCATGTCCCTGGGTTTGCCAACTTCCAAGTTGTAAAATTCCTAAAGGGACCTAGAGGGGGCGCTTGAGAGCCAAGAGCAGGGACTGACCAACACAGGTTGGGGGGGGGGTCCCCTCCTATACAGTGCTCACTCATGTGCGTTTACACACCCCATACTCACACTCACTCACACACACACACACACGATTCATTCGGACGATAGCGGGAGATCAGGGCTTTGAAAATGAGGGAAACAGTAGCAAGAACATACATCCCCCATGGATGCAGTGTGGGAAGATATAAAGGGGGGGAACACAGCAGCTGGGTTTTTCTTTTTCACTGTGCTACATAAATCCTGCAGCTCCCAGGCCAGGCATGTTGCGTGTGGGGGGGGGGGGTGTGGATCCAAGTTGCTGCCACGGGGGCGCCTCTGACCCGTTTCTGGTCCTCCACAGCTGGTGGGATGGGAGCTTGCCCTCTCCCGCTCTGCTCTGGCTGGTTGAGGCTGCCGTCTGTTTTCATGGTGGGCACCGGGGGCTTTCGTTCTCGTTATTCTTTTTTCCTTTCGGAATGTGTCTGGGCCATGAGGCTTCTCAGAGTCTGGGGGCAGACGAGCTGCCAAGTGCCACCGTGGCTGTGCCCTCCCCACCCTCCCCTGCCCTCAGCTTCTCATCCTGCTCTTACACCTTATGGGCCTGTGCCATTGCCCTGAGCTGGCCGTCACAGACCCAGGGCTGCACCCAAGCCAGACTCCAGCGGCTCGGGCTGAGTGCTTGGAGGGTGCGTTTTTCAGGAGGACTAGCTATGGGACGGGGAGCAGGGGAAGAGTCGCGCTCAGGTCAACTCTGGGAGCTTCTGGATCTGTACCGTTGAGACCAGAACTGGGCAGGCAGCTGGGGCAGCCCGACGGGCTATGTGGAGCAGGAGCAGTGGAGAGAGCGAGGGGTGTCGCGCACCCTGGGGACGGGCGTCCTTGACTTACGTCGCAACGCCAGCCCCTGGGATGGGGGACAGCTTCAGCCCTGCAGGAAGAGAGCAGCAGGCAGGCAGGTGCCTGGCGGCTGAGACCCCCCCGAACCCGTCCTGGTGGGTCTCCAGGTGGCTGAGACGTCTGCCTCCTCTGCCTCCTTGTAAGCCATCTCACCCAGGGGATGAGAGAAATGTGCCAGTTTGTGAGAAAATCGTAAGAGGAATAATCATGGCAGCCGTAATCTCTCATCTGTGGATCCCTCACACTGCCAGGAGCTAGGTGCCGTACAAGAAGCCACACACAGGGGCTGGAGCGATAGCACAGCGGGTAGGGTATTTGCCTTGCACACGGCCAACCCAGGTTCGATTCTCAGTGTCCCATAAGTTCCCCTGAGCACTGTCAGGAGTAATTCCTGAGTGCAGAGCCAGGATTAACCCCTGTGCATCGCCAGGTGTGACCCAACAACAACAACAAAAAACGACCCACACACATCCTGATGGTCCGCCCATGGGTGGGCTATATTTATGCTATATGTGCAGATATAAGACCCTAGTGTATATGAAAAAATATTTTGTATCCAGGGCTGCATGCATGCAAAGGGATTTATTTTAGATGGCACCCATCTAAAATACCGCTGGAGCGATAGCACAGCGGGTAGGGCGTTCGCCTTACAAGCGGCCAACATGGCCGACCCGAGTTCGATTCCTCCGCCCCTCTCGGAGAGCCCGGCAAGCTACCGAGAGTATTCGATATGCCAGACACAGTAACAACAAAGTCTCCAATGGAGACGTTACTGGGCCCGCTCGAGCAAATCGACGATCAACGGGAGGGCCTTTACCTTTACCTTTTACCTTTACCCATCTGGACGTGTCATCCTGTCATGTGGCATGTACAAAGGAAATGCAGAGGGATGATGGGAGTTGTGGAAATGCACAGGCACCCTTAGAACTGAGGCAGGGTGACAGGGAGAGGCGTGCCTGAGAGCGGACATCAGGCTCAGTTCCCAGCTTTCAGTTGTCGCTTCCTGACCAGGGGCATCTTCTAAGGTGGAACTCTCATTGCCTGCACCCAGGAGAGAGTCTCAGTGTAGAGCAAGGCTGCCCCTGGCAGTGGCCTCCCAGACTCTGGTCTGTATGGAGGGGAGCACGCGTGTGGGTGAGTTCCGAGGTTAAAAACTCAGAGCTTGGACTGGAGCAATAGCATAGTGGGTAGGGCGTTTGCCTTGCATGTGGCCAACCCGGGTTCGATTCCCAGTATCCCATAAGGTCCCCTGAGCACCGGCCAGGAGTAATTCCTGAGTGCAGAGCCAGGAGTAACCTCTGCGCATTGCCAGGTATGACCCAAAAAGCCCCCCCCCCCAAAGAAAAACCAACTCTAAGCTTTTAGCTTGGTAGTTTAGACAAGAGCCCTGTAAGGACAGCCTGGCCTCCTCACACACTGTCTTTGGGGGCACGGCAGGGCTTGTCCTTGGAGCTGGTGGGCCACTCCCCTGCGTCCGGCTGGATGTCTGGTAGAAGCAGCAGCCTCCACTATGCTTCCACAAAGGCAGCCGCACCTCTGCCGGAACCCCAGTTTTCTCAGAGGGCCCCTGGGACGGGATGGCAGCCCAGCTCTCTGGGAGACACTCGGAGTTCCCCAGAGCGACCTTGCAGGTTGACAAAGCCTGGTTTTGCTCATCAGTTGCCAGTCTCAGCATGTGGGAGTGCCTAGCTTTGGCCCAGATACCAGGCTAGTCCAGAGAGAATTCCATCTCCTTCAGAAAACACCGCACCTTGTGAGTCTCTGGCCATAGCTCCCGAGTAGAGCATACGTTTTGTGCAAGCATGAACTGTCCAGCAGTGCACAGGAAAAAAACAAACAAGCCTCAAACTCCAAAGACAGGTGTTTTTGTTTTGTTGCATTTTCCACTCTAAATGAATGTATGATCCCTTGCCTTTTGAGAATATTCTTTTCAATCCTAGTTCTTCATGAGTGGGAAAAAAATTGTGAAAAATAAAAAGCAGTGCATGTTCTCATGAGAAAGGGTGAAGCTGTGTGTCAGTACAGAGGTACATACTGGAGCACATGGGCAACACGCATGCCCAAGGCATCCGTGTCAACCATCTTTCAATGCTGAGGATCTGATGCCCAGGAGGATGGTGACAGGGCACAAGCAGAACTTCCTGGAGGGGGCACCTTCAGTTCATGGTACTTCTTGAGCTTGGGGTCACTAGAGGCAGAACAGGGTGAGTCAGGGCCTCCAAGGGACTGGCGACTCTGGCTTGCTGTGCGTGTGTGTGTGTGCAGGTGCTTGCTAATGTGCATTGTGTAGACACATGTATGCATGCTCACATTCATTGTATGCCGTTCTGGGCTAATCTGCAGGAGTGCACGTGTGTGAATGCCTTTCCATGCATGTGTGTCTGTGCAGGACTGGGTGCATACATGCACACGGCGGGGAGTGATATGCTCGTAAAACTCCCGGTAATTAAACAATGGCAGTTTCTCAGCAAGCAGATATAGCCGTCGGATGTCTTAATCAAGGGTGACAAGGTGTTGATGGGGAGGTAGCTCTGAGACATTGCTCCAAGTGAATAGAATCGGGTTTGTCATGGGTAGTTTTCTTTTACATAAAGGTTTGACTGGTTAAAATATTAAAAAATATTAACACGTGGGATGGGACTTTACCTCAGGCATTGTACAGAATGAACAACAGCCTCTATTTAGATACAGACCTGCCACGTACGAGCTCACTTGTTTTCTCTGCCCACAGTTTTGGGGGGTGAGAGGCTGAATGACAGCATATCCCAGCCAAGTTTTTAAATCATTTTTTAAATTATGTGCCTTGTGTTTTGTAAGGCAAATACATACCAGGCCCACAGCCAAGACCACCATCACCACCAAAATTATCAGAACCATCACTACACCATTGCTGCACTCAACATCACCATCACCACAATTACATCCAGACCACCATAAATGCCACCAGGATCATGACCACCATGACACCGTTTCTCTCAAGGTCACCATCACCACCCAAACTATCACAACCTCACCATCATCATCAATAATTACCCAAAATTTTACCACCTTCACTTCACTGTTTCAGTCACCACGACCACCAAAATCACCACACTTTGACCACCACCACAACTTCACTCTTCTGCTCACGGTCATCAAAATTACCAAAATACAACCATTCATTATTACCAAAAATCCCCTGCTGTTCACCACTTCAGTTTCTCACCATCACCACCAAAAATACCATAACATTGCCATCATCACCAAAAATTACCAAATACTCACACCACCACTTCACTGTTTCTCTCAATATTACCATCGCCACTAAAATTACCAAAACAATCATCACCAAAAATTACCATTCACTGTCACCACTTCACTGTTTGTCTCAATGTCACCATCACTCCCCAATAACAACAACCTCACCACATTACCTCTTCACTTGCTGCTCTCACCTGATCATCAAAATTACCTCTATCACCACCATCATTACCATAACTGCAACCACTGCTATCATACCATAACCACCTCTGCGCTTACCAATAGAGTAGGAGTAGACATTTCAGCAAGAAGCTTAAGTTTCAGGTCTCACGTGAGATCTCTGTGTGGAATTTGCCACCACCAGTGGGTGGACATTACTATAGCTAGTAAAGTAAGTAAGTAAAGGCCCTCCCGTTGATCATCGATTTGCTCAAGCGGGCCCAGTGACGTCTCCATTGGAGACTTTGTTGTTACTGTGTTTGGCATATCGAATACGTCACGGGGAGCTTGCCAGGTGGTTCATCAATCCTCATTATCTTTGTATGTAAAATGAGGGCCTGGCTGCCTTCAAGGATTAATGGCCGAGTGAAGTGACAATTGGTTAGAATGTGCACAGTCCTCTAGAGAGGGTAGTGTTAGAGGAACTGGTATAATTCAGGCTGTCCAGATCAACAGTGTTCCACATGAACTATCCTGGAGCACTTAGATCAAGAATTCTTATAGCTGATGGTGAGAGCAAAAGTTCCCAGGATAGAACATTCCCCGTTGGGTAGGGCAGCCCTTCCTGGAGAACTGGTCTTCACTTGTGCTCTGAGCGAATGCCCCCCTTGCCAATGCCCCCGTTCCTCACCTGGAGAGCATTACCTGGTACAGCTTGGCATGTCCAGCCGTGAGAACCCGCCTTGTCGAGACTCTTCCTCCATCTGCCTAAAACTATTAAGAAGTAGGTGATCACAGGTAATAAAGGATGGACGAGACAGAGGCACAGAGTTTGGGTGAATCTTGCTCTAGGATTGAATCTAGGAAATAGGATCTGGACTCAGAATATCTGTTTTTCTCAGCCCACATTGCCCCCCCCCCCCGCCCGCCCCTTGTCCTGTTACCTACCACATTAGCTGAATTCAGATGGTTTGTCTCAGCAGCTCTGCTGGAAAAGGGGGCCAGACTTTGCCAGCTGGACAGTCACACGCACGGTCACTCACACAGACCAGGAACCCCCCCTCCAACCCTCCAAGGAAGCACACGGAGACCAAGGACTCAGACTGTCCCCTCGCAGGTACCTTTTGAGACTAAGCTTTTATTTTTTGATATTACAAACCAGTTTTCTTTATTCACAAACCACTGTAAGTGATATAAACACTAATTTCTAAAGACAGATATACACATTTTTCTGGGTTTGCAGATTACACAATGTGTGTGTTAAGAAGTCACTATATGTCACACATGATATTAATCTTTTTTCTCCATAATTCATAATAGCAATAGTTATTTAGATAAATGAAAACATTCCAAATAAATACCGTTTAAAAAAATCCAAAATGTTGGTTTACATCTCTGACATACATTTTGAAAATGACTTATTGGCATCTTGGAGAAGTGCCGAGACAAAAAATTCTGTACTATCAGTTGGCACCCGCTTGCTCTAAAGGATTTTATTAAAACTACATACAATCATGGGGGGAAAAGTACAGCTCGTCGGTGAAAATCAAAACTGCAAATTAATTGTACTTGAACCAACAACAGTAAGAATTCAATGTTTGTGATTCCGAATACGAGGCAAGTTCTGGATTTTGCCATCTGAGACCTCTGGGAGAATTCTTCTCCCCAGCTCCTGCATCTGCCGCCGCTCCCCAAGCCCGTGGTCCGGCCAGTGTGTGGTTTCCAGGTAGGGGAAGTAGGGAAAATGAGGATATCTGGATATCTGAATGAGGTTAGGAAATCCCCCCCCCTCCCGCCCCCAAGAAGTCTGGTCAAAAGAACTTTTGGCAGGTTTAACTTTTTTGGCTGATGAGTTTTTCCCCTCCCCGTTCTCTCTTTTCAAGATGACAGTGTTCTGTCTGAAATACCAAGCTACAGAAACGCTGTGTTCAAATCTCGTGAAATTTTATTGGTGGTTTGAATATCCGACGATCTTAACTGCATGCACAGAGGAATGGCGGGAGAAGCTGGGTCACAGACACACTATTTTTTTTTCTTTGTTTTTTTTTGTCTTTTTTTTTTTTTCAGTTTTGTTGGGTTTTTGTTTGAAAGCAGAGTTGTTACAGCGGTTGGCAGGTTCACAGCGGTGAGTTGGATAACTTACTAAAGTGCAGGCCCAGAGCCCGCCTCGTACACAGATGTCACTACGGCAGCGCGAGTCGGCGGGGACCTAGGGGGGTGGTGGGCTGCCCTTGGTTTAAATACAAAAACAGGAAGACCCGTGACAGATACCCCAACTTAGGAGAACTTTGTAAACAGGACAACATGGAGAGAGATCAAACAGAAGAAAATAGACACAACCTGTAATTTTTCAGCTGCGACTCTGCCCTGCCCAGAGGGGGGGGTGGCGGGAGCAGGTGTTAGCTGGGGAAGAAGAGGTTGGACCTACTTTTTTTTTTTTTTTTTTGCTTCCTTTTGACAAATGTCCTGGGCCCTGGAGACAGAACTAAGAAAACTAGTTTGGGACTGGGAGTCGAGGTCGGGGGGAGAGGGGGGAAGCTCTCACAGGCTGAAAAATTACAGATTGTTCACATAATACGGTCATGTGTCCAAAAAGTACCAAGCTGATGAAAATACCATGAATATCTCTACTCAGTGATTGCAATACTTGTAAAATGCGTCTAGAAATCCGAATATAATTACCATGTAATTCCATAAAAATTATACGTGTTGGCTCTTAACAGTTCTACTAGGCTAAAATTAAAGTTTCATGGACTGTTTCTAGCACTGAACAACTCCACTGCACAGAGGTACATTTTATACATTTTTTTTTAACTGGTACAAAGAATTTAAGTTTTTATTACTTTCTTTTTTTTGGAAAAAAAGAAAAAAATAGAAACAGTGCTTTTTATCACCTTTTTATTAATGTTATTTTTTCCCTCCCATAATATAAAAGTCAGCAATGATATCAATAATTCATTATACTGGAAGAAATATAAAAAGAATGTTGTGGATAGACTAGCGGTTTCTAACTACCTAGTGGCTGCTTAAGAAGCTGAATACTGCCGGGTGGAACGGCCCTGCGGGCGGTTCACAGCGTCAGTCGACTCAGACACAGCACTGCGCGAAGGACCCCCCTCAACCACACGCCCTTTGGCTTGAACGAACAATGAGAAACTTAGAACCGTGGGTATGATTGTTGGTGCAGTGGGTCGTCTTGGTCCTTCGAGTCACAAATTCCTTTTCTTTTCGGTCGATCCCCAGTTCTGATCTCTAATGTCCCTCCCACCCTTCCCCTTCATAAAATGAAATCATGGAGATGGGGGGACGGGGAGGAAAATGACGACGACCCTCACTGGTACTCTTTCCCGCAGCGGATCACCCCTGGAGCTTACATCAGCATATATTCATTTACATGATATAGCACTCTGGATAGGGCCCTAACCCAGTTTTTATTTATAGCTAGCATCTCTCTAGATCAACCACAAAAATAAAATCCAAAACAGAAACAAAACTCCTACAGCCAGCAATCAAACTACAGAACCTTCAGAAATGAAAGACCCACAATATTAAAATACACAGAACAAAATATCTGAGGTATAAGATAAAAAATGTAATTTTTTTCCTCTTTTTTATTTTTTAGAGTCGCTAAAATGATGTACTACTGCATGTATTGCAATACCCAGGCCTTGGGAAGCTCCCTTTCTCCCCACATTGGAAGGTTTCTATGGTTTGTTTTTTTTTGTGTGTGTGTGGTTTTTTTCATTTTTTTTTGTTTTTTGTTTTTATTTTTGTTTTTCATTAGTATGGAGCGAAACGGTTGTATCCCCCTCGGTATATACTAGCCTGCAATGAAGAAAGAACGAGACCCACATCCTCAGCATGGCTCCTAGTCTTGGCATCAGTCAAGGGTGCAAAAGCATTCTGAAACAAAGCAATTCGAGGGGTGTGTTTTTTACATTTTCCTTTGGTAACACGGGGAGCATCCAAAAAAAAAACAAAACAAAACAAAAAAAAGAAAGAAAGAAAGAAAAGAAAAACTAAGGTGAAAAAATAGACACCCGAAAATAAATAATAAGGGGGCACCCCCTACCCTGCCCAGGTCATTCTTGGGGAAAGGGAAGAGAGATTTCGTTCCTAATCCACCCCAGGGGCTCCCTCACAATAACCCCCGCCCCCAACCCAAGTTCAGGCGGCCAGTCCCGTGCTCTGAGCTGGACCAGGGAAGGATGGCACTCATCTCCTGGGCTGGCTTGATCCCATCACCCTACACCCCATCTACATTCAGTAGGTTGGGCTGAGAGAATTTATTGAACGGACTCAGCTCATCCCCATCCTTCCTGCAGGCTACACGACGGAAGCAGAATTGTCACATGGCAAGGCATGTGACATGGAGGATGAGGCCTACATCAGCTTCTTGACTTGGCTAAACCATCCCTCTGGCCTTTGCTCTGGAGAGGTGGTGTTGTACAAATGAATTGTTGGATTCATGTACTGGAGCTGCTGCATCAAAATAACGTGTATTCAAATCATGCCCGAATTTCTAGCAAGAGCTCCAGTGATCTGTCTGGCTAGGAGGTCACACTTGAACTCTGCCATTGCTCTCTAAGTTTTGGCCATTCAACTCAATGCCCAGGGGATTCTCTTTTTTGTCCTTGCTGTAGTTGTTTTTAGGATAAAGACTGGTCTTCTGGATCCCAAACAGAAAAAAAGAACTGCATGCCAAAAGCTCTGTGAGTGATTGTGTATGCGTGTGTGTGATGGACACACCCCTGACTGGAATCAAGTGATTTAGTGCAGAGAAGTTTGAACAAGTACAGGCAGATTTACCCCACCCTGACCTCCCAAGTTTGCCCTCCCCACTACCCCTTTCCCACCAAAAACTCAGACACCACCCCCGACCCCCCCAAAAACCAAAAGTTTAAAAAAGAATCATAATAAAGACCGTTTCCCCACCCAAAAACTCGGCTGATTCCTTCTAATTCCTTAATAATGGGCACACACACAAGACGTGCCTCTCTCTATTTCCTTTCCTGGGCGACTATGACTTTAAACATGAACTGCAATAGGGGAGGAGAAGCAATCAGATTCTCAGCTGCCTGACAGCAGAGGCCTGGAAGTGTGCGGTCTAGCTCCTCTGAAGTCTCTGCTGGGGCTGGCACCTTGGGACTATGTGCATGAGCAGCCGGGGAGGAGGGGGGGAAAAAGAAAAAAAAAAAGGTCTGCATTGACACTGCGTTTTGTTAGTGATGGATTTAATTATCAAAATGACTAATTATTCCATTAAGGTAAGTGCTCTGCTAGGTGAGACTCGCAGAATTAGAAATAGAATAACTTACATGCACTACATTGGCAAGAAATTAAGACATTTATCAAAGTTTACTGGGGAGGATGAATGTGGCATTTTAGCTGCTGTTAGCGCAAGAGACAAATTCAATTACGGGAAAGAGAGAGTTCGTCGGCCATCAACCCGTCCTGAGAGCCCGGTTTCGGGGGGAGGACAGGGAGGGAGGAAGCAGCGAGGGAGAGGGGGACCGGTACTCACCATGGCACCAACGCCGTAGGTGGGGGCTGGAGCAAGTGTGTGGTGGTAGGGGTCGGCAGCATAAACTCGTCCGTAACTGAAAGGAAAGCGGAGTGGACAGCTCAGCCACAGTACGCACCAAGGGACGATGACAACAGCAAAATACAAAATAACAAGACCGTCTGGAGGGGCCCTATTGGTCTTCAGAAGAAAGGTTGGCCGGTGTGTCTCCTAGCGGGGAGAAAGGGTCAGCTGTGCTCAACACAATCCTAACTGACCTAGATGGGACCTCTTCCTCTCTCATCAGGCCACTGCAGCCTTGCAGGAGGAGGTCAAGGAAGAGATAAGCAGAAGGTGTGGCTCTAGGAGACCTCAGAATCCCAGAGGACAGGGTTCTACTTGGAGAGAGATTAACCTTTGCTCCTGGCTGAGCTGTCACCACTCAAGTGACATGGGGTAGACCAGAAAGGAGGAAGTGACCAGTCTGGGGAGTTGGGTTTTCAAAATCTTAGAAACTAGCACATGGATTTATAGAGAAGCTTCCTTGAGGGCATAGGGGACTGCTCCCCAGAGCCACCACTCAAGAATTGGACCCTGATTGGATGTGGATCCTGTCATCCCAGAACTTCTATCTTCAGTCCTCAAAGGCCAGGTTCTGGGAAGGGACACATCACCAATGATAGTTCTAAGAAATGGTTGAATTTTTTTTTTCTATTCGCCTCTTCCCTCTTGGCTATGCCTTCTAGTTCAAGCTGTAGAGTAAAAATGGAAGCTCCAGGCATGGGATAGCTACCAAGACATGAACCAAGCAAACACATAAGACATGAAGGTTTCAAGACTCTCAAGGGTGGGAGTCATGCCTAATCCCAGGACTGCTGATGGCAGCTCAGAAGCTCTTTCCATGGTGTTACGTGTGTTCCCTTGAATAACCTGGCAGGTAACCCCGTGGAATGGCCTGCACTGTCACTGCACTGTCCTCCTGTTGTTCACCGATTTGCTCGAGTGGGCCCAGTAACATCTCCATCATGAGACTTGTTGCTACTGTGTTTCGCATATTGAATACGTCATGGGTAGCTTGCCAGGCTTTGCCATGTGGGTGAGTTACTCTCAGTAGCTTACTGGGCTCTCCGAGAGGGGTGGAGGAATCGAACCTGGCTCGGCTGGGCTGGCTGTGCCAAGGCGAACGCCCTACCACTGTGCTATTTCTCCAGCCCTGGCCTAATCATTGGTATTTTAGTATCAATCCAAACAGATATGCCTGTCATAGTCTCTGAATGCAGTGCCTTAAAGGAAAATTCCTGTTGAGTGGGGGAGGGGGGAGAAAGGGGGAGGGAATGAAAGGGATGGAGGAGAGAGGAAGGGAAAGAGAGAGGAGAGAGAAGGAGAGAGAGAGAGGGGGGATCAAAAGGGAAGACTGATCTGAGGAAGAGTCCAGCTGCCACCTGATCCCCAGAGAATTATTCCCCACAGCCGATGCATCTGGAGGCACTGACTGTGTTTTATGGCCACACAATAAAGTACTAGCTGTGCACTGTCCTTAACAATGGAGGGATAAGGAACTGCACAACAGAGGGTCATTCTCAGATGGAAGCAGCTGTGTGCCAGAAAGAGCAAACACAACACCTGGGGCTCCAGTAACAACCATTCTAACTCCGATGAAAACTTAAGCTAAATTCCTGATTGTCACCACTGTCTGTGGACCGGGTGTGGTGGCCCCGACTGGTGAGTTTCCTCCCACCATGCTTTCTGCCCACATCCCCAAGGTGCACTCTGAGGTAGGCCACGAGTCCCTCATGTCATGCACTAAGGAACGTGGTCTGTGACGGGAGAACATTCTGCTCAAGGTGGGCTTTGTCTTGACCCTGAGTGGCTGGGATGGGCTTCTGGCCACTTCTGGCCACTTCTGACTGACCTGGAATCTGTGGGCTGGAATAGGACTAATTACAAAGAGCTGTGTCTTATCTGCACTCTCTTGGGTCTTTCGACACGTGGTGATACTTTTTTTTTGTTCAACAGACATATGCCACGAAAACTGAACTCGGGTATGGCACACTGGCTTCTAGCTATGCCATCCTGCCCAAACAGACCGCCCGAGCACCTCTCTACTTGGTGAATGAGGGCTCTGGGTAGCCATCTCTAGATGGGCTCTGTGTTGGCCACCAACAGCCATGGACTCTTGCTCTTTCCTTGACATCTGTGTTTCCCAAAGTGGGTGATCCTGCTCCAACCCTTGGAATGACCCTAGAGGGGTGGCGACACACTTGAGTGCAAGAGTGCGTGGGTGGTGATGGGAGTGGGGGGGTGAATTCCTGTTAGTCTGCTTGAATAGATTTTAAGGGGGGGCATAATGTCATTTTATTTTTCCTGAAAAGGAGGCAGTAACACAAATCAGTGTGGAAGTGTGGACTCCTCTGATGAAAGGAACCAGCAGAGAAAGAAGTTGACTGTCTGTTCTGCCATTGCTATATCCCATCACTGGGAGTCTGATTTGTACATGTTTTTCTCCTCCTTCATCTTTCCCCCATTTTCTGTTATTCCACCTCTCTCCTAGTTGGTGGACAAGAATGTCCCAGATGGTAGCTCACACCATAGAGCCCAGAAAGGAGGGGAAAAAGAGAAGGGAAAGAACTTCTGACGTGTAGGATGGAAGCACCCTCCAGAGAGAATCACCTGACTGCACTCGTTCTCATCAGCCAGGTCCTTGTTCCCAGCCCCTCCTGTACTGTTTCAAAATCTTCTGGGACTCAAATGATCTACAGAATTTTTCTTTTTGGGTCACACCCAGCAATGCACAGGGGTTACTCCTGGTTCATGCACTCAGGAATTACTCCTGCTTGGGGGACCATATGAGATGCTGGGACTCAAACCTGGGTTGGCCACAAGCAAGGCAAATGCCCTACCCACTGGGCTATCACTCCAGCCCCTCTACAGAAGTCTTTTCACCTTTAATCTACAGTGAGATTCTGATTCTCAAGGGCTGAGCCATGAAAGAAAGTTGCGTTGCTTTTCTTATGTGCAATCTTTCAGAGAAACTAACCAAGAGTCAACTCATTCTCTGGACACTCGTATTCCATCAGTCCCAGGGGGGCTTGAGAAATGGCCTTAACCCAAAGTCCTCCTTCTCTTGGGAAAAAAGATAGAAGGTCAAGAAAAAGGGTGTGCTAAAACAAGAATAATGGGGGTTAGGAAGAAACTGTTCACTCGTGGACATAGAACTGGGACTCTGGTTGATGTGTGAGGACATAGACTTGGGGGGGAGTCACTAATTTGATGAGTGAAAACTCACGGAGACTGGGTCAAGCTGGGCATGTGAACAGGGCACAGGCAGAAAAATGGATACTCCTTAGGGGATTTACCAAGCGCTCAATGACCTGGCATGATTTCAAAATGAATATGAAGATGTCAATTCAGAGTGATTGCCTATGTTTTCTTTTGTAATGCCTGGGGAACAGTTTTACTACAATAGTAACTTCCTCTTTGGAGGACACCAACATGTTATCAGAATCTGCTCACTGGCCGCTGAGCTCCTACCTTCCCTGCAGGCCCCTCCAAAGGTCTGTTGCCTCTAGCTGGGATCTAGCTTCAGCCACTGAGAGCAACCCCAGACAGCATTCAGGCAGATTTTCTTCCAGACAGAAGGGAAAGGCAGCACCGGTCAGCCCTCATTACGTGGGCAGGTGCCTTCCCTCCCTGGGCTGACCTCTACCTTCCCAATCCTGTGATTTTATCATGACTAATAAAAGTTCATTTCCACAGAGGAAAAAAGGACCAGGTCAGCTCAAATGGAAAGCCAGGAGGTTTCTTTTCCCAGGTTAATTACTGCCCTGGAGTGACCCTACAGTTACGAAGTGGATTAGGAGGAAAGACGCGGGCCCAGCTCAGTTCCTGAAGAGGCCAGACCAGGTGCATCAGGGACTGAAAGGTGCCAAGCACAGCCTGGAAGGTGGCAAGTCCAGGGATCCAACCCCAGAGATGGGACCTTCCATATGAGCCACCCACGGGGACCCGACAGGCAGGCAGACGTCACTTCATGGTGGGCTGTATTCTGCATTGTCAGATGATGTGTCTCCGAGTGACCTCACAGAAAGGACCAGAACAGCCAAAGCTGCCATGTATGGTGGCTGGCTGGGACATGGTCTTGGGACTACTTTTGGGTACGCAGTCCTTTGTCCAAAATATCATTTCATGACACGCGAAATGTGTCATTGAATGGTCAGGCCACGTCCTTCCTGTGGCCCCCAGGGGTCACCTAGCGGAAGCAATGGTGGGCATCTGAAATGCCTCCATACCATTCTCACCAGCCTGGCTTAACCCGATTCCATCAGCCACAGGATTAAACGCAGCGTATCTGAGTCTATTCCTGTCTCATCAAATCACGAGCCATGTATAGCAACAGTCATCAGATCTCTTCATCGACACATCATTTGTTTCTCTATATATCCACTCAGCCTCCCGCCCACCAAATTTATCTAAATAAACAAACATATTTAAATGAGAGCTTATGACTTTTCTGCTCCAAACCCTTCAACAGTTTTCCACGAATCCTAGAATAAAACCCAGACTTGAGGGAGTGACCGTAACCTCCTGCAGCCACCTTGCCCCGGCCCGTCTCCTTGCTGACTCTGAGCTCACGGACATCAGCCCTACTCCTTAGAAATATGCCAGATTCACTCTCTCCTCAGGCTCCTTCCCAAGCAAACCTCCTCCCTTCATCTTTTCTGTCCCATCCCAAGCGTCACCTGCTCCAACCCAATGCCTCCTTCCCTGATCTTCTTTGCTTCAGGACATGTTCCAGCCTCAGCTCCACACCTGATGCCCTGTACCAAAATCTCTAGCACTTTCAATCTTTTTCTCAGACCAGGCATCTAACGCACATGAGCAAGGTCACAGCCCAAAGGAACCAGGAGCCAAGACAGCAGCCCAAGGTGAGTGGAAATAGCCAGAAGCACACGGCCGCATCAGAGCAGCCCACATACCACGCAGAAAACCAAAAAGCACCATCCTTCCAGAGCCTTCTCAATGCAATTCAGACAAGAGAAGGTTAGACCTTAGCAGAGCCTATTAGCCTAAACTCCTAATTTGGGGGAACTCCGGGACTCTCCCTGCAATGCTTTCTGAAGTCTCTGGGCAGTTGCTTTCAACGGATGTTCACTGTTCTGAAAGACCCCCCAAAGTTTCACTGGCCGGTCTACTTCCATGAGCCACCATCACAAGTCCTCGTCTTCCTGGACATTAACCACACATTAAACCCAGGGGAACATCCAGGAGCTTTGGATGAGAACATCTGGGCACGTGCTCCCTCTGCACCATGTCCTTCCTCCATGATTCAGATAAATCTTCCTCCCTGAGTCTCCTCCTTGCCCTGAAAACAGTGTCAGTCGTCCATGCCCTGCCAGGCTCACAGGGAAAGGAGGCTACAGTTGTGGGAGAGAGAGGAGTGCTTGTGTGATTGCTCACAAGCCCATCTCTCTCTCCTACCCAGGCCAGTAAAGGCATGGAAAGATGCATCTGAAATAACCCTGGGGGGTGAGTTAGCTCCAGCCCCAAGTGTTTAACTGGCGAGTTACAGAAGGAGTCTAAAGTGCTACCTTAGAGTCAGATGCACAAGTTGGCTGCCTTTTGAATGGGACTGAGAACTGATATTTATTGGAACACTTCATCATTCCCAAAATGTATGGTCCTTTGCAGGCTCGAGAGTTGGCTGAAAGAAGCCCAATGATGATGAACTTCCACTGACTTTGCTAGTAACTCCCCCGACCCCCACCAATCCCTCATCCCCCTAACAGGTGGATTAGTTCAAGGGATAGTGAGAACATGATAGTTCATTTCACTCTTTATAGTTCAAGAGTCATCAATCCACGCCCTCCTTCCTCTTTTTTTCCTTTCACATAATCTGATCCTAGGTCTCCTGTTTCAGCAAGAGTTGGGACAGAGAGAGAGAAAACAGAATAGTTGGTCTCAGATAAAGTTCCAGCACAGGGCAGAACTCTTACAGGGCCCAAATGAAGCAGAAGTGCAAACATTTGTGTCCCTACAGTAGAGGTGAGCTCCAGAACAGACATTCAAACTCGGATTCCCAACTAGGCCCCGAGTTCCCCAGTCTCTGCCTTGTCATTGGGAGCTGCAAACACTCCCTTGGGATATAAGATGTTGGACAGATGAGTCTCTGCTCATCACATGCTCAGAGCACAGTGTGCAGCCAGGGGTCCAGACCTGATCTTTGGGGAGTTTGGGGGAGTGGTCAACTCAGGTCTGGATTTTAGCCACATCTGGGATACCTCAGGCCTCCCATGAAAGAGGAGAGGGAAAAGGCTCTCCTGGAGCGGGAGGGAGGGATTCTCCTCCACCCCCCAAGATTTCTTGCTCCTATTATGTGACTTTTCTGAACGGAAACCAAATGGCATTTTGTTGAAGACCTCTCACTTTCACAGATGCTGGGAAGAGTTAAAGTAAGTAAAGTAAAGGCCCTCCCGTTGATCATCGATTTGCTCGAGCGGGCCCAGTAACGTCTCCATTGGAGACTTTGTTGTTACTGTGTTTGGCATATCGAATACGTCTCGGGGAGCTTGCCAGGCTCTGCCGTGCGGGCGAGATACTCTCGGTAGCTTGCCGGACTCTCCGAGAGGGGCAGAGGAATCGAACTCGGGTTGACCATGTTGGCTGCATGCAAGGCAAACGCCCTACCGCTGTGCTATCGCTCTTACAGATAAAAATGATATTTTTTCTCTACCTCCAGCCCACCCAGAGGGGTGATCCTTTGGAATACCTGCTCCAGAGTAGGTGATCCTTATGCTGAAAAACCACTCTGCTCTTGGCAGCTCTCAGGGGAGAGGAGCCACAGCCAGTCTCGGTCAGGAAAAGCTGGGGGTGTCCCTGGGAATCCCTCTGCTCACCCCCACCCAGGACACTAGTTTCATGTCTGATCCAATCCACCTGAGTCATATACCTCCATGAGATTCAAAAGCAGCCAACACAGGAAGACCCCAGGGATGCAGGCAGGAGGCAGAAGGCCTCTGGTAAAGCCTTGGTGGTGTTGCAGCTTCTGGGTCCTACACAGGTCTTCTCAGCCGGAAGGACATTGTTATTCCCAAACAGAATCAAAATGTCCTGCTTCACAGAGGAGCATGGCCAGACGTGGGATTCCATTGGGAAAATGTGGGATTCCACTGGAAAAATGTGGGATTCCATTGGAAGAATATGGGATTCCATTGGAAGAATATGGATCCCATTGGAAGCCATCCCAGTCCCTGCTGGGGGCAACTCAGTCCATCTTTCTGATAAAAGGACTCTCCTACCCAGACCCCCAAACATCCGCCCAACAATCCAAAGGCTCAGGATGCCGATTTTCCAACTTCAAATCACAGAACCCCACAACTCTCATGCTCCGTGTTCTGGGTTCGTACACTGCACACTAGTTGGAGCTGATATTGGGATGATAGTGGCAGTGAAAGGTCATGATTGGGGCAGAATTCCCAGGGACCATTCCCAGCCTGGCAGAGACTTGGATTCTATCAACCAAAAGAGACTGTGGGGTCTCAAAACTTTTCAAGACGGGAAACTGGGAAGAGCTAAACATGTCGCCCAATTCAGAACACCTAGTCACACCAACACCACCAAACACAGCCACATCTCTGAGAAAGACAAAGCCAGTGAGGGAAGAAATTCCTCAAAACGCACAGAGTTACAGCCACTTGGCTGTGACATTCCTGAATTCTATTGCCGTTCATTCCTTTGGCATAGCTTTGACATGATGGTCCACACAAATCACCGAGGGTATTTCTTAGCTTCCTCGACTGTAAATCTTAAGGGGAGAGAAGGGAGCATGGATATCCCAGGCACTTCAGCTTGCCACTAAGGAGGGAGTCATGAAATTCGGTTTTGTCCAGGAATACTTGTCCCACATCCAAGCTATGCACAGAAGGCACATAAATTCCCACGCCCACAGAATCTGGAAGCAGCAGAATAGAACTCACTATGGCCCATCACAGAGATCTGTCCTTCTCTGACCTTTTGTGTGTCTTCATCAGGGCTGAGGATCGGCACACACAGTGACACTTCCAAGAATAACACTTTTTTTCCACCCTGGAAATTCACCAACAACGAAAGGACCCCAGCTGTTAACTTTGCAAGTCTCATTCTCTCTCTTGGGTCCCGACTCCTGGTCCATCCAAATCACTAGAGATTTCCCAGCCTGCCTTGAAATGAACATGGCACCCAGCTGTGACTACTCCCACTGGGGGTGCCTGAGGGCAGTCTGGTGTGGGACCCTTCGCAGGACCATCAGCGACCCCTGCAAAGAAACAGGGCTGAGGGGCAGTCATGGCTTCCCATGGACCAGTCCTAGAGTAACATCCGGTTTCAGCTGCTTCCTGGAGAATTCAGGAAACTTTCCTGTCTGTGCCAGTGCATCTATCCATAAATGGATGGAGATATTCGTAGGGCATCCAGATCATAGGTGAAGGTGAGGGCTACTGACCACTGATCAGTAACCAAGGGGACATCTATTAGTGATTCTATTAGACACCACTGAGTTGGCTTATCCTCCATCTGAAGATCTGACAACTGGTATCTCTTGAACCCAGAGAGGTGGGGCAGAGGCACAAAACAGTTAACAGGGTGAGTAAGCTCTGGGTCTTGTCACCCAAGAATGCTTGTATAGTGTTCATGTGCGCGCGTGCACGCACACACACACACACACACACACACACACACACACACCCCTTTCAGTTGGAAGCAGAATGAAAGGAAAGTCTGAACAGAAATGCCCAAGTTCCAAATTAATTGTTACATGTTCCTCCCCGGTGAGCAGCCCCCAACTCTCAGAGACTGGTTTTGGGGTCACGCAACTCTTTAGATAGTAATTCCAGCAAGACGAAGACAATCACGGCTCTATATGGTGGCACCCAAAATAAATATGACAAGAGACATGGACGTGTGCCCCTGGTAACATTGTGAGTTTTCTAGTAGCTGCATTTGAAAAGTGGCAAGGAGCCCAGGGCATGCTGGGGTCTGAGGCTCACACCATGGAACAATGTGGGTCCCTGGGCACTGCCGGGAAACAACTGGTCAGCCCCAAGCTAGGAGCCCCTGAGCACAGTTAGGTGTGGCCCAAAATCCCTCAGAAAGAAGATAAAAACAAAGCAGGAGTTATTTGTTTTTCATTGACCCAATCTACTAAAAACAGTCTTGTTCCAGTGTAGCAGCAAGATCAGCTAACTGCTCTGGTGCCAGAGATGGTCAGGTACCAATTAACGCCTTTTTTTGGGGTCAGAGTTTCGGTCCTGAAATCCACTAAGACCACCAAATGCAGATTTTCAGCCTCCTGTTGATCTCTCCCTTCACTGAAAGAGAGGGAAGGGGCCTCTGGTCAAACTCTGAAGTCAGAGGGTCCCGGTGCCCCAGACTGGGAGTGTGTGGCTCTCCAGGAGGCAAGGGTTCCCACTTTGCTATTTAGAACATGGGTGCCCTCGATCCTTGTAATACTGTGGGAGGAAAAGGCCTGGAAGACTTCAAGGAAGCCCAAAATCCCAGACTGTGTGGAGTGAGCTGTCTGGATGAGCACGGGAGCCAGGCTGCAAGGTGACAACTGACTGATATGACGGTCTCACTTTTTCATGCTTGATTCAAAATTCTCAGTTACAACGGAACCTCAGAAGCCTCATATAAAATGTTATTAATTGAGTCGTCAAAGCCTCAAGGATAGCTCTCCCAATTTGAAATGTGATCAACAGCGATTCATTAAGGGTTGACTGAGCAGACACCCCAAATTAGAGAAGGGTGGTGACAATGTTTACTCAACTTGGGTCAACTTATGTTACCTGCAGTTTCTTGGACGGATGGTGTGGGGGCCACTTGCTACAAGGCAGGATTGTGAGTTGTGAGAGAGCAAACAAATCTCTCTCTTGGGTCCTAACATGGCACCATATGGCCAATTTCTAAGCTAATTCATAACCTAAGATAGAAGACAAGCATAAGATTTAATAGGGAATGGAGAGACTGACAGTGAGTATACCTATTAATGATATTAACATGTATATTAATTAATTTGGCTTTTGGGTCATACCCAATAGCACTCGGAGCTTATTTTTGTCTCTCTAACCTAGGGATCATTCCAGGTGGCACTATACGTGGTATAGAGGATAAAGCCTGGGTTGGCCGTGTGCAAGATGAACACCTTACCTGCGGCATTAACTTTACAGCCTTGTAACACTTTAAAGAAATTTACTTATTTGGGGGGTATTGGGGGGCCATATCAAGCTGTGCTTTGGGGTCACTCTTGGCCACGTGGGGAGGACCATATGCAGTGCCAAGGGTCAAACAGAAGTGGGCTGTGCACAAGGAAATGACTTACCCCTGTACTTTATCTCCCCCATCATTTTCCTCTGAGGACTTTTTTTTTCTTTTGGTTAATGTTTTGTTTCTGGCTGTGCTCAGGGTTTGGCTCTTCCCTCGGGGATCACTCCTGTTGGTGCTCGGGGGACCATTGCAGTGGCAGGGATGGAGCCCAGGGTCAGCCACGTGCCAGGCAAGTGCCTTATCCTGTTGACATTTTAAATCAACACCCCTTCCCAGTCCATGCCAGTAACCCCTTGGATTGAAGACCCCATCCTTCTAAGGCTCTGAATTGGCTGTGACACTCAAGTCCCAGAGAACTGACATCCCCAGTGTGCAACACCCGACTCTAGTCTTGGGCATTTGTTATACATTACGGCTGCTCCTCCCCTCCCCGCCCGCCTCACAGGAGAGATCGAGGTGAGTGAGGCCAGGGATGGAGCAGGGCCAACATCAGAGGCTGATAAAAACAGGCCCAGCTGGCACATTCCACTACCCATTGAGAACCCTCTTGGACCACTGTGGGGAGGTTTAAACCAATATTTTTACTGGGTGCCATTGGGCTCCCAGTAGGCCCTCAGGATATTCCAAGGGGGCCACAAGTGAAAAATCACATCAAACAGGGGTGACACAGCACAAGTTTGGAGGGACTGACTAGTAGGACAAGGAGGCCACAGGAAAAAAAAAAACAAGGTAGGAAGGGAGGTACAGGCAGGAAAGGCTGAGAAACACTGGTTTAGACCATTGAAAATGGGGGGACTGACTCAATCAGGGAAGCTGCCTTGGAGTTTCTGGGGCTCTGCCATGCAGAACAGAGATTTTTCCCACTTCTCTTTCCTTCCCAAGGGCATTCTTTCTTGTCTAGAGGGTGAGTGGATGGGACGTACTGACAAGTAACTTTCTGTGTCTTTCTCCAGAGATGTTATGGCATTTGGTATCAAATGTACATCTATGTGTCAGGCTCAGCTCCACTCCTGAAGATCGTGGCCTACGCAATTAAGCATGGGTGAGCTGTAAGGGCCTCTCTCATTTGTTTAAAGCAACATATTGTTACGGTCCCCTAGTCCTTGTGTTAGGTCATTGGTTAGGCTTCAAAGAAAAAGGAAAGAAAGAAAAGGAAGGGGAAAAAACCCACCCAAACAAAAAAACCATGATTAGTTAAGGCACTCACCTATCTCGACATTTAATTGAATGATCCTGTGCTAATGAAAGTCCTAATATAACCGTTCTCAACCACACAGAAGCCAGAGGACAGGCGTGACTCTGAATGGCACATCCAAGCATGCAACTGTGCAATTTCCATTTGCCAGTGCCCTCGTTTCAAAAACAGAAGCATCTGTCTCAGTTCTGTGTCTTTTCATGTGTTTGAAAAGAAACAGAGGATCTTTAATGAATAGAAGCAAGATCCCCATGTTAGGAGACAGAGATCATTGCGCCTCCTAAAGCCACTAACTTGATCAGGCCCATCATTCAGGGCCTAGAATAGAGAACAGTCATCCCAGAAATATCCCAAATAATTCACATATAAATTTGTGTGAATCCCAGACATTAATGCATAAAAAAACACAGAAGCAACCCATTGGGTGAGGGAGGGGTTCCCTCAACTTTCCCCGTTTAATTTAACATTGGAACACTGGGCATTTCATCAGACTTTACAGTGGCTTCATTCCAATGGTTTTACTTTTCTGGATCAGGTATTATTATTCAAACTGGAAATAAACTAGCCAAGTAAGTCAAACACCTAATGTTTTTCTAGACAGCGGTGACTACGGGCTTCAGCTCAACTCCAAAGATATACGGCCTTTGGTTTGGTTTTTAATTTTTAACTCAACTTTCTACCAGGGACCAACTGCAGCATGTGAAGGGGTTAAAAAAAAAAAACCAAAAAAAAAAAAAAAACAAAAAAACGAAAATTGAGTTTTGGGTGGGTGCATCAAGAAGTAGCAATGTTTGTTACCTGCAGAGGTGTTACAAGAAATTTCATCTGCTGCAACGAAGACGAACTGATTTCTGGAAGAGAAGATAAAATTCACAATACTGCTCGCTCAGGGAAGGCTTGTGCTGCTGCCGATTGGCTGAATGTATTCAGAGGAGGGGAGGGAAGGGCATTGCGTGTGGATGGAGGTTGCGAGGAAATGTGTTGATATATCTCAGACTTAGAAGGCTTAGAGATCATGAGACAGGCATGCGGGACCCTTTTCCACACAATCATGGCAATGTCAGAATATGGACCGTGTACAAGCCGTGGCACCCGGGTAGGATCACGATGTGTGACCGACATGTCATGCCAGGAGACAGTGCTCAGACAGGGAGGGTGTGTTCAGACTGTGCTGAGACAGACTTCTCTGCTAGAGGGAGATTACCTTCTTAAACACAGAGAGGCTCTGTCCGAGGCAAAAGAATATACCACCACTAGCTAGGGGAAATCATACAATTCCCAACTCTCTTATTAGAGTACAGTAGAAAAAATATTTTTTTAAGGAAAGAAAAAAAAAAGTCATTTCAGAAGAGAATATTACATAGGGTCTGGAGATGGCTCTTCGTTTCCTTACCACGCTAAAGACTGGCTACCTGAAGTCATAAGAGACTGGCTGACTGAAATCAGCACCGTCTTGCCAAATTGTATTTCAGGGTGCAATATGAAAAATAAAAAAATGGAAAATGCTGTATTGACTTTGACGGTGTAAATCCAGAAAGATGATAAAACTCCCTCAAGATGTTTTTTCCATCAGGAGTGTGTTCTCCATGTCCGTTTCTACCAGTTCAAAGACAACGTGTTGTTATCTGGAGTTGCTGCTCATGTCTCCCCACCTGAGAATGTTGGGTCAGGGGGCTCCTAGGGTCTTGAACACAGACGCTGCCTCTCTATGCTGTGAGGTTGAACTGCACGTGTGAGTTGTGGAGAACTAAGACAAAAGCACATTTTTAGTCTCAGTTTGATTGTTCGAATGTTTCCACGCTTCAAGATGTAGCCAGTGACTCAGCATTTCTCATCTAGCTACCCTCTGGAAATTCATGCTATTTTACCCTAAATCGAAAAGTGCAAGTCCTTTCCACACCAATGACAAGCCAAACAAAATGACTCATGTCCTGAGAAGTCTTTTGTTTTTCTCGCCTCTAAGGGAAGTCAAGGCTAATCTCCTTTACCCCACCCAATCTCTTCCAACAAGTCAAGGGCATGGGTAGGGGCTGTCTCTGTGCCATGAACAAGATGAACGGGGTCCTCAAAATCTGACTTCAGATCTGCAGGATTAGAGGAGAAGGGCAATGAACATTCCCGGAAATGACGAGGTCTGGATTTACTCAATGGATATTAAGACATAGACACTTCAAATGACTGGTATGACCTTTTCTGGTGGTTCAAACGAGCTAAGGGAAGGACATCCTACACTAACAAGGAAAATGATGAGTGACCAAGAAAGGGCAGCTGGCTTGCCCAGAGTCACTCTCTCTGGAGTGAGCATTCCCTTATTTTGGGGTTGTCTCCTCAGGGAGTGTCCTCAATTCTCTTCCCATCCCCCCTTCCTTTTCCTAAGGGACCCACCAGCCTGCTGGATGTGAGGAAAAGTATGGGGGGGCAACTCAGACTGAAGGATTGTGCTGACGAAGTGTCACAAAGCAACTTCCAAGCAAGGCTACAGAGTTGAGCCCCTTCACCAGTTCCCAGATTTTTAAAAAGCAAAAGGTAATCCTTGTGGAACTCTTTTTTGGGAACTGTTAGCATCACTCAGATAAAAAATGCTACCTTTCTCCATGGTCTGCCTTTATTATTAAGCTATATATTTTGAAAAAAAATTTTTTTTAAAGATTTTGGGTCACTCCCAGCTCTGCTCAGGAGTTACTCCTGGCGTGGCACTCAGGAATTCCAAGTGGTGCTTGAAACTTTCAGGTGGTGTTCAAGGGACCCTATGGGATGCCAGGGAACCAACCTGGGTCAGTCACGTGCAAGGTAAACGCCCTATCCACTGTGCTATCTCTCCAGTCCCATATCTTGAATTTTCAATGGAGGGGATCCCGCTTGAAGAGACTCACTTGTCTTTGATATCCATCTTTTAAATAGATCAAGTTACTCTGACTCCCCCAAACACATCTAGAGCAAAGCACAGTGCTTTCACCCAGCACAGCTGACTGAAGAATATGCTATGTGTTCTGTGGCACAGTGAAAAGGAATTATGAGGGAAAAAATCATATAAAAAATAGTAGCCATTTGGTTTGATCACCTCTGCATATATATATATATTTATATTTGCTTTTTGGGTCATACCTGGCAATGCTCAGGGGTTCCTCCTGGCTCATGCACTCAGGAATTACTCCTAGCGGTGCTCGGGGGACCATATGGGATGCTGGGAATCGAACTCGGGTCGGCCATGTTGGCTGCGTGCAAGGCAAACGCCCTACCCGCTGTGCTATCGCTCCAGCCCCACCTCTGCATACCTTTAGTTGTTTTTGGGGGGGGGGGGGGCGGATTGGGTTACACCCAGTGGTGCTCAGGGCTTACACCTGACTGTGCTCAGGGATCACTCCTGGTAAGGCTGGACAGTCCATATGGGGTGCGGGAATAGAGTCCAGGGCAGTCAGATGCAAGGAGCAAGCACCCTACCTGCAATACTGTCTCTCGGCCTTGAGTACTTTGGAATCCACATCAGAAAGCCCTCTGTATTCCAGGGAAAAGACCCCCAAATCTCAGACAAGTCTCTTGTATTCATTCTAGACTAAACCTGCGTGATCACACCCCACTCCACCCCACCCCGAAAGTACCCTTTGAGCAACTGAAGATAACGTGTCACCAGCTAACGGAAATGCCTACCCCAGAGTAGCTGAGAGAAGGAACCCCACATCAGGCCAGCAGGGGGGAAGTGCTGTGGTATTATCTCCTGGACTATGTTACATCATCATTATATATGATTCTGGGCCTCACTTGACTCTACTGTAAATGGTCCCAAAGTGGGTCATCTAGAACCTCGTTGTGAAACCATTTATCCCACTCAACCCAAAGGGTCAGAGGAAGCAGTGAAGTGGCAAGGTAGTGTGCTCTCTCCTACAAGTTCTGGAAAAATCTAAACCACCAGAGAACAGTAGTGTGCTTTACACCAGCGATCTACTGCAGCCAGCCCTGGGGACCAACGCAGGTCTTTAGGGGTTAAAAAAACAAAGGTCGATGACAATTGGTCTGGTTTGTGGGGTCAGCTCCCAAACCAGGAAAGAAACGGGCAGTAGGGCCTTTTCCCTTTAGCCAATCCTTGCCTGCTCTTTGCTCTTCACACCCAGCTAAAGGTAAAGGTAAAGGTAAAGGCCCTCCCGTTGATCGTCGATTTGCTCGAGCGGGCCCAGTAACGTCTCCATTGGAGACTTTGTTGTTACTGTGTCTGGCATATCGAATACTCTCGGTAGCTAAGAATGTAAAACTCCAAAGTAACTGCACTTGATTTTCAGCTAGCTGTTTTGTTCACTGGTTGTAGACTATACGGAAGTCTGGTTGAGTACTTGGCAACCTGGGGTGCACATGGCAAACACCTGGTATGTTTCCATCATTCCTCATGACCAGGTGACCTCCAAGACCAAGCCACGGATGGCAGTCTTTGGAAAGGGTTTCCATAGCTTCCTGGTGATGTAAAGTGGAAGAATCGAACTCTGGTCGGCCATGTTGGCTGCGTGCAAGGCACGCCCTACCGCTGTGCTATCATTCCAGCCCCTCTTGGAGAGCCCAGCAAGCTACTGAGAGTATCTCGCCCACCTGAACGGCAGTGCCTGGCAAGCTCCCCGTGATGTATTCGATATGCCAAACACAGTAACAACAAAGTCTCCAATGGAGACGTTACTGGGCCCACTCGAGCAAATCGATGAGCAACGGGAGGACAGTGATGTAAAGCTATAGTCAAAGGGGGGAAGGCTTCTCCCGCTGAATGTTTTTCATCGTGGCTGCTGCAAAGGGGGAGTTCAAGGGCTCTCCTCCTGTGACTTCGGGCTTCCAGAGTCTAGGCAGGAAACAGGGAGTTGGGGGATGCCAGAATTCTCTATTGTTTGTCTCATACTGAGTGCCGATGGGTTTGGCACAGATGGGGAAGAAAGTGGATTCACAGGATCTCGTGCTCGACCATAATACTGAGGTCCAGGACCACCAAGCTCTGCATGCTGACCCCACGCATCTTGCACCTGCCCATCAACTTCATTCTTGCCCCCGAACGGGCCCAAAGTCACTTTTCCAATTTTCTTTCAGTGGCTTCTCATTCTCTTCACTCTCCTGGTAGAACTTCTGTTCTCTCTGCTTCTCTCAAAAATAACCCAGACTTCTTGGAACCCAAGAACGATTTTTTTTTCAATCTCCCTAGGTTCCAACCAGATGGTGCAGAAGAGAGGCCTGATCATCGGTACATTGAACAAGAACCAGGTCTGAGTGTCAATCAACCCTAGGCAACTCTGTGTGCTCGTGGTTCTAAGTGGCTGGTCCTCTTGGGAGAAGAGAACCATGGTTCTAGATCATTCTGGCCAGGGGAAATCCACAAGCTAATTCTCAAAGCCCACCCTTTCCAAGAAGAACGTTTAGCATGGGGTGGCTGGGTGAGAGAAGGGAAATGCTTACTAACTGAAAAAATAATGACAAAGCCACTCGTATGTGTCTTAACTCTGTACTCCATCTTGGGGTTGCCAAGACCTGTCTTCTTTTGTTCATTCAGTTAATATCCCTACAGTCCTCTGGGCTCTCCCTGCCTTTATAGATGAGGAACCCAAAGCAAAAAAAAAAAAGTGTGTGTGTGTGGGGGGCGGGGAATACCACCAAGCTGAACTGAAGAGAGAGACTGGGGAGAGAGTCAAACTCAACCTCCAGGATGCTGGCTCAGAACCCAACATGCTTTCACTTTGGTTCTACCCAGAAGGATGCACAAAGCAGGTCTTGAGTCTGCAGTGTGTGTGTGTGTGTGTGTGTGTGTGTGTGTCTGTCTGTCTGTCTGTCTGTCTGTGGGGGGTGGGGGTTAGGTCTCTGGAAGAACTTCCTAACCTAGTTCTGAGCCTTTGACTTCTCTAAGACTGTGAGTTCTGACTCTTATGCTTCTCGAAAACTAACTGCTGATTAGGGTTCCCCTTGGACGAGGACGCCCTGGAAGCCTGAGAGAATTAGGTTCTGCTTTAAGGAGAAGCTGGTGAACAATAGGGCTTCCGGCCATTCCTTTGCTTCTGCCGATCGCATTTATTAGGCTTCTGCTGATGGTTCCCAGGACCATCTGCAAACACAGTCTAGATCCTACACTCGGCTCTGCTTTGTTACTGGGGATGAATCACATCCTTACATTCCATGTTTCTTTTATTGTTTTTCTGCATCACACTTGGTGGTACTCAGGGCTCACTTCTGCCTCCACACTCAGAGATCACTCCTGGTGGGACTCGGAGACCCTACATAGTTCTGGGGATTTAACCTGGGCCAGCTGCATGCAAGGCACGTGGCTACCCTCAGTGCTATCTCTCTGGGATACTTATTAAGCAAAAATTCTTTTCTCTTGGCAATTTTATTTCTTCTAAAAAATCATCCAGGGCTGAATTCTAAGAGCCAAATTGTCAGCCAGGATGGCCAGAGGAGGTAACGGACATGGACACAGAATAAAAGCTTGTGACAGGCAGAGTCATACGGGCTTGAACTTTTGCTTCATTTATTTGGTTTTGCTTTGGGGCCACACCCAGGGGTCTTTAGGGCTGGCTCCTAGCTCTGAGATCATTCCTGCTGTACTCAAGGGACCCTATGGGATGCTGGGGATCAAACCTAGGTTGGTCATATGCAAGGCAAGTGCCTTCCCCACTGTACTATCTCTCTACCCCTGGTTTTAACTTTCGCTTTTCAAGATTTGGGTGTCTTCATGCTCTTCAGGCTCTTAGTATGAGCTGGCCCTACTGGAACACACAACTCAGGGTAACCGTTACTCGCTGACAAAACTGCTTCTTGTACCTACTGCCATGGAGTTGGGTCTAACGCAGACACACAGGCACACCCTTTCGGGTAAAAAGTCCCCCCTGAGAATTCCCTGCTGGTTTCCTGGTAAGGCACGTGATAAACCAAGAAGCCCCAAAAAAGGCAGCTGGGACAAGGACAACGTTATCCTGAAGCATTGGGCATGGATTCACTATGCACAGAGATTCTGAAATCAGACTATCCGTGTCAATGATGGAAGATTCTTTTTCTCAGAGTGAAATGCCCTTGTCCCCAATCACTGAAGTCTGGATCTTTGAGAGGGTATCGCTCCAGGATACTTTCCAAAGCCACCAAGGAAACTCTTAGGTATACTGAGGCTCCACATCTGTTGGGGGTGAATCTGATCTGCATGGAGACCCCTCCCTTCCCACCCTATTTCTGTGGGAAACAGACTCGCCTTCTGGACTTGCTATTAGGCTGTGCCAGCATCGAGTGCAATGTGTCTAATGATTGGTATCTTCACTGGCGCTGACCTTGATAGTTGATCAGAGCCACTGTGTCTGATCAATACGTTGCTTCTAATTAGGCACGTTTATCACTCTGCCTCCAGGATGCTCTCTTTAAACGGGCGGCGTTCCGAGTGGAAATGCTCACTGCTCAGGTGCTCTCGTCACTCACCCCAAGAAGGCTCAGAAGGACCACATGGAAGCGCGGGGGTGGGGAGGGGGGCTCTGAATCATTCAACAGAGTGGGCAAGACTAGGGGGGCATTACTTATGATTCCGGCTGCTGGGGGCCGGAGCCATAGCACAGTGGGGAGGGCATTTGTCTTGCGTGTGACCCATCTCGGTTCAATCCCCAGCATGCCATAGGTCCCCTGAGCACTGCCGGGGACAATTCCTGAATGCAGAGGTGGGTGTAACCCCTGAGCATCACTGGGTGTGACTCCAAAAGTCAAAAAGGAAAAAAAAATGTGGACTGCTGATTTTACTAAGAGTTTGCTCACAGCCTTTGGGCAGTTTGGGGAAAGCAGCTGCCTGCAGGGGCAACCTGGAAAGCTCAAAGACCTTCATGTCCCTCTGAAGAGTCTCAGTAGGACCGGGTGGAAGGATGCTCACCCTAAGCGGACACCGCCGTTGTATTTTGATTTCTATTTTAGGGGTGAATTGCAAGCTAGATTGTCGAGAGAGGAGGGTTCTAAACCCACTAGCAAATGAGATCAGTTGCTAAGGAGCCCTCTGAAATGCCACCCCCTTTCGGAAGGGGAGACCTAGCGTGGAACAGGGCTGCACCACTAGCTTCACACGCACCAAAACGCCTCCTCGAAAAAGGAAAGCTGTGGGGTTGTGGGGCATGCTCCTTGAACTCCCCGCTAGTCCTCTGGGTTTAACTTCCGGGTCCAGATCTTCACAGTCCATTTGGGGGTGCTGGGGATATTCTCTTTTGTTATTTCGACAACATCTAAACATCGCCCCAGTTTCTGAGCTCACTGTGCCCCTGTTTTAGATAAGTTGTGCCCCCAGGAAAAAAAAAATCACCCCACCTGTCTCCCTTTCAGCCTCCTCACTTGGGAAGCTAGTGAACACAGCCCCTTTGCATGTGCGGGGAAGGGACTGCACTAAGGCTGGTGCTGGGTGTGAGCTGGGGGGGAACAATGCAGACTTTGCCACTTCGGTCTGTGGTTGTGAGCACTCAGGAAGGAGCCCATGCTCTGCTCTCCAGGCCTTTCTGATGGGGGATCCTGAGCTTCCGTGGCTTTGGATAAAAGGGGGGTGGTAACTAGTCTCTCAAAGTTCCAGGTCATTTGAAGGTCCCACCTGATGTCATTTAATCCGAGACCTACAGAATGTTCTGCTTTGTGAAAGACAGGAGCAAACAATGATACAGAATCCATGACAGGCATGAAGTCTCAGGTCAGGGTCATTTATGCTGCTGCTGCTTCTTAATGTCTTTAAAGGGAAGGGGGAGAGCAAGAAAACAAACTTTGGCATGACAGAGAAAGCAAGGGAGGGGAGGAAGAGCAGGGAGGGAGGGTGGAGAGGTAGGAAATGACCAAGAAACGAAGGGGGGAAGGAAGGGAAAGAAGGGAGGGAAAGAGAGCACAGATTGCGTAAGTCTTTGAGACACAATGTAAAACGGAACTGTCTTTTTCATGGAATCACCTTTGGTTCTTTTCGATTGCCTCTAACAAATTAACTGCACCAACATATTAGCAAACAAAAATCTCATCATCCAAAATAAACGCTGCCAGATCAGATGCAAGAATGATCATAAAAATAGAGAGAAAGAAGGGTGGCCTCCTCCCCCGAAGGCCACCTGGATTTTGCTAGGCAGAAGGAGGAGAGGGCCTAAGGCACAGGTAATGAGAAGGGGAGAGGGGAGGTGGGGTGGGCTGGCCACGGCTACCCAGAAGAGGTTTTCTGGTTTGCGGGGAGCAGTGCTCCTCTGGGGGAGGGAATCCTGTGCTCAAGGCCTAGGGAGGGGCTGAGGTGACCTGCATGAGGCTTTGGAGGGTGGAGAGACAGCACAGGCCCAACCTATTAGCTATTATGTACAAAATAAGCATGTTGGTGGAAAGTTCTAGAATCTTTGTCACCCTCATGGTTCTGATGACCGAATTTGGACTTCTCACACATTATAACCGGAAAAGGTCAGTTCTGGCACATCTGGTCTAATCTTTTTTTTTTTTAAATGTCTCTAGGCAGAGCAGGGTTGGGGGAAACTGGAAGCAGAGGTGGTTCCTGGCTGCCATCTTTCCCAAGCCATGGGTGTGGCACCTTGCCCCTGGCGCATGGGTAGGGAATGATCCACCTCTATTCCCCACTTCCTCAGAGGTTTTTCTTTATACCCAGTCTATTTGTTCCTATTGACAAGTAAGAATTGTATACCATTAGGTGTACCCATGCTTGTTTTTTTAAAAGGGAGATAAACGTATGATTTTCTACATGTACATGCTTTGAGTCAAGGTTTGGTAACTGGATGACCACTGTCAAACTAATTAACACATCTGTCATCACTCATGGGTGTGTGTGTGTGTGTGTGTGTGTGTGTGTGTGTGAGAGAGAGAGAGAAAAAGATTTAGATTCTGCTCTTTTGGCAAGCTTCAGGATGACTTGTTTGCATGAATGTATAAGGTGGAAACAAAATAAATCAGAAAATTATTCTAGATCAGAAAACCTGTCAAATTTCAGGATGACTTGTTTGGATATATATGTTAAAATGGAAACAAAACAGATCAGAAAATTATTCTAGATCAGAAAACCTGACTTCACAGAAAATCACTTATTCTTCGACTCAAGAACAAAACAACATACCTCCATACTTTAGTGGTGCCATAATAATACTGTTTGGAGAGTTGTTCATGCTGATTGGGCAGGGCTTCCTGTTTCATCTGGGCTCATTCTCAACCCAACCTAGAGTGGCAGGTATCCTTCAAGCCCACCCTACTTTACTGCTGTAGCTGCTGGAAATCAAATTGGTCCAGGAGCGGGGCCATATTGGAGTTCATGCATGATGCAACTGTGCGGAGTTTCAGACTCAGAGCTAAATCTAAATCCCATCCTCATCTAGACACGAATGGCAAAGACTTGCCATCACATGCCTTCAGCACGCAGACACAGTGAACCTACAAGACCCCACTTCACGTCCCAAGCAAGCTCACTGGAAAACCTGGGCTGGACATGAGCCAGGGACAGCTCCCCAGCAAGGTGGCAATAAGGGCTTGTATCCTCAAGACTCAAAGCCATAATGACTCCCACATTCAGGAGGACTGAATTTGCTTATTCTTGCCTACCTCAGACTCAGTGCTTCCCAATGTGCCCTAAAAATATCGTCATCGAGCACTGAGTTACTGGTAACTCAGCCTTGGACATTTTCACCACCTCTTACTTTATCCCTTCGGGTCTTCATCTCTTTCCCATCTAGCAGATGAGAAAACTGGGAGGGGGGGAGGTCCATGAAGTGATGAGCCAAACACATGGGACTTCTCCAGGGGATGTGTGATGTGAAGGTAAATTCTCTATGCGACCCATGAACATAAACTCCCTTCCCCTAGGAAAGGATTACTGTGGTCCTTGGCCTGATGGGGGTGGAAAACTTGGGAGTCATGCCCAGCTTTTAACATCTCTGACTCAACCACCGAGAAAGGGTGAGGAGAGAGAAGATGGTCACAAGACAACAATTTACACAGATTCTCTCACACCCTGTGAGGGTGTGATGGAGAACCCAGGGAACACTTCGTTAGAGACTAATGAAGCGCGGAATTTGTAGGGATGGGTAGAGTAGAAGCTTGCCTCCCGGGCTGGGGCTTCTCCAGCTTCACACCAGGCACCCGAAGGTCCTCCAAGTGTGAGCTTTGATTTCAGTCAGGGGTGGGTAGGGGCGGACCCTCTCCATTTCTCACGAGCTTCTGGGCAGGCCAACTGGGTCACTGGGCTCCAAACTCCAGGGCAAAGCTCTGGAAACCCTCAGAATTATCCACTCACCTCAAAAGTTTCACCACCAAGTTAAGGTCTTTGCTTTCTTTCTGTGGCTAGTTGGTCTGGATTTCATTTGCGTTTGGGAGGTGGAAGGGAAATGGGAGTTAACTATACAAAAGGGGAGGTAAGAAATGATGGCTCTGGAAAGCCAAGTTGCTTTGGCTCATGAGCTCATGGGAGGGAACACTGTCTAGAAGAGAGAGATCAAAGCACCTTCATCTGAAGGTTTAATAAAGGGAAAGGGCTTGATGGTGTGTCTATTTGAAGACCCACCCAGCAGAATGTGGCAGGAATTGGGAAGCAATGACAGAACACCCCTCACTGCCTTCTCAGAGAAGATTCCACCCAGCATCCACCTACATCCAGGGTTCCCACTTTCCCTATCTCGTTTGTTGATTCAAGAGCAAAATGTGCCATGGCTTTGTGCGAAATCTGCTTCCAGAACAATCGATCCTTGTGATCCTTCCAGGGGAGCAAAGGGTGAACAGCCACTCGTTCCCACCCCAGGGCTGTACTCACACAAAGGCTATTCTCACAGACCAGGTGACCAGGCAGAGGGTGTGTCTAGGCTAGGAACCCTTCTGCTGTGCCGGAATCCTGCCTTCCATGAGGGAGACCTGGATCTATCTTGTGGGGAGGTCCACAGAGGGGCCTGGGAACATGCAAGTTCTCACTAGAGGTTTCTGATTCACCTCTGGAAAACATCCAGCACTTCTCACCTGGCTCTCGACCCTTCACAGCTGAAGGATCGTGATGGGGCTACTTACAAGAGAGACTTTATTTGCTTTCTTGGTGGCCGATCAAGCCAATGGCCTGCAACCTGGGAAGTATGTAATTATGCCCTGAAACGGCCAGATGAGTTGTTACATCTTGTCTCATCACTGGCAAAAGAATCTACCCACACGGCCGTGACAGCTATGGTCCACTGAGGCTGCACGTCTCCTTAATCTCTCCCTAACTCCTGTCGGTCCAGACTGTTGACTATTAAAGGCTTCGTGCTTTTCCCTTTTTTTTTTTACTGCTTCAATTACACATCCATCCAGGAATGCATCATTGCTGTTAAGAAGTCATTATAGATTATGAACCAAAGGCAATTAGTTCCTGAAGAAAAAAAAAAACTTGCACACATTTTCCTTTTGTGTGTGTGCGCACGCCTTTAAATTAAAAAAATTGGAAGAAACTGAGATAGAAACCTGTCAGTTCTGCCGTACCATTTTTGAGCACTGATTTTTGTGTCCACCAACACAATTCTCAAGAAACAAACAAAAAAAAAAGGAAAAGAAAAAATATCCCCTTGCTCCTACTATCAAGAGGGAACCATTCTCTCCTTCATTATTTAAGAACTTTCTCAACTGTTTTTTTTTTCCTTTTTGGGTCATACCTGGTGATGCACAGGAGTTACTCCTGGCTCTGCACTCAGGAATCACTTCTGGCAGTGCTCAGGAGTCCATATGGGATACTGGGAATTGAACCTAGGTCGGCCGCGTACAAGGCAAACACCCTACCCGCTGTACTATCATTCCAGCCCCTCTCAACCGTTCTTGAAGCAATCAGTGTCCAGCTACAAGAGCTGCTGGTAGAAAGTAGAATTATCTCTACATAGAAAATAAAATTATTCTTTTTACAAAGACTATTGGGGGGGGGACGTCCAATCAGAAGGATTGGAACCATTACAATGCCTGGTGGTTCTGAAGGCATGAGATTCTGCTCACTTTGTCACTGGTAAGTCACATTTTTCTCAGGACTTCTTCAATGCTCAGAGGTTGGTCTTGCATTGATTTTGGAAAACAGTGGAGGGAAATGGAAACAGCCAAAGAACTGGAAGAGACATTGGATTTGAAATCCAACCCCTGGAATTTCCAGGTCTGTGTCACCTGTCTGAACCTACTTGTCTCACCTACATTGTGGGGGTTTCTGAGGACCGTCCTTCCCCATACACACATCTCTGCCACCTGGTCTACACTACCTACTCAGCACCTTCTCAGTTCCCCTGTGTTACACAGACCCTGGCATACAAGACACTCTCCCCAAAGAATTAACTTCAAAATGCAAATGTACATGGTGAAAAAAAAATGTACCAGGAAAGATACTAGTGCCCTCTTTAAGAAAATTTGACATCACAAAAATTTAAATTTTGGAGAACTAAAAGGGTTAAGGAATTCCTCCAAAAGTTTTTCTATTTAAAAAAAAAACCTCTATTCCTAGAACTTAGAAGATGAAAATAGGATTTGATCTGATTACACTTAACCCCACTTATTATATTTTCAAAGGTTCCTTTATACCATCCTCAGTCGAACAAATTTGGTCACTATTCTTCCTAATAGACTCTCTGAAAGACTCCAGAATTTATTAAAGCAACATCTTATTTGACACCAAGAATCGTAAGAGTAGGGTGGAATTTAAATCATGTAGGGATTGTTGATTTCCTCCAAAGTGATTTTTGTTCTTCAAGCATAAAGCTCTTGTCTGACCATTCCATGAAAATTGATGAGAAGAAGATGGAGTGTCTGCAACCCAGAGACTGTCTAGTAATGTCCGAGACTCCCCAATAACCCCTAAGGTGAAACTAAAATACCCCTCACAGCAGAGGATAAGGAGTCAAAGAAATGGCTTATGCACATGGTACCACCGAGTCCCATGGACCCACTGCTGAGGGTAGGTGTGCCGGTGGCCTTCCAGCAGAGTTGGACGATGCTAGCCACCTTCCCACACAGGGTGAGGGGCTGGAGCCCATTTCTGGGACTGGGGAGACAGCCTTGTGGCCAGCCCTGCAGCCTGTGGGCAGCGTGATGGAGGCCAAGGCTAGGCAGCAAAGTTTTGCTCTTCATCCTGCCTGTTTTCCCCCAGTGTGACATTTCCAGAAATTTTAATCAACGTAACAAGTTCTGGGATCCTTGGACTCCATTAAATGAACAGTTTTTTCTATTTTTAGGTGGGGTGGAGTGGCAGGTTTGGGGCTACTCCTAGTGGTGCTCAGGAGATATTTCTGGTTCTGTGTTCAAGGAGTCATTCTTGATGGTGCTCAAAGGACCATGTGTGGTGCTGGGGATTGCCACATGAAAGGCAAACATCTTGCCTACTGTACTATCTCTTGGGCCCTTGAATGAACAGGTATTGGTTTAAATTTTTTTTTGGGGGGGGGGGGGTGGTCACACCTGGCTGTGCTCAGGGCTAATTCCAGGCTCTCTGCTTAGGGATCAGTCCTGGCAGGGCTCAGGGAACCAAATGAGATGCCAAGGATGAAACCCAGGTCAGGTCCTGCCAGATGGACTCTTCCTAGCCCCGGAATGAGTAGTTTTAAATGAGCACCAAACTCTGTTCTGCCAGGAGAAATGCGTGTTCATTGGCTAGATGAGCCTTGTACTGGGACCTCACTTGGCAATACCTCTCTCCGCCTACTTAACCCACAGCTGCTTGGGGTAATTAGCTTCTCTTTCTCTTCCTGAGGGAAACCTATCTCGCTGAAAACACAATTCCATTAAGAAAGCGAACTTTAAAAGGAGTAAGTATAGAAACAAGAATTTTCCTTCCTTCCTTCCTTCCTTCCTTCCTTCCTTCCTTCCTTCCCTCCCTCCCTCCCTCCCTCCTTTCCTTTCTTCTTTTGTTTTGCTTTTGGGTCACACCCTGCAATGCAAAGGGGTTACTTCTGGCTCTGTGCCCAGGAATCACTCCGGGTGAGCTTGAGGGGGTAGGACTGCATATGGAATGCTGGGATCAAACCCATGTGCAAGGCAAATGCCTTATCCACTACTATCACTCCAGCCCATATTTTTATAGCATATATACTATAACATAAACACATAAATAGCTCTCATTCTAGAGGATGTTCTAATAATAAAAACAAAAAACAAAACTGGACAGAGATATTCCAGCAAGTTCTTTGAGATTGTTTCTGCCACATTGGATGAGCAACTTCCACAGTCTTTTCCTTTCTCTTTTCCTTCTCTGGTTTTTGAGCCCACTTCCGGTGCTCAGAGCTATCCCTGTGCTCAGGAGTGACCCCTAGCAGTGTCAAGAGGTCCTATGCAGTACTGAGGATGGACTGGGGTCAACTGCACACAAGGCACATTCCAATACCCTGAGCTCGGTCTCCAGTCTTGACAAAGCGTCTTTGTCTAAAATTGTGGAACTCAGTGCATCTCACTGGGCTGAGGAGAGAGTGCCGAAAACATTTTAAAAAATGGGGAAAAAAAGAAAAGCAAAACTGTTTTGTCACGGCGGGTTAGAGCTGAGATCCAGATGTTTATTCCTGCTCCCCAGCTCCCCATGTGACAGTTAAGAGAGCATGAGAATACACTGTGTCCTCTGCAAGGAGCTCCTCGTGCTTCCGAGACCCTCCTAGAACCCTCCAGCACCAGGCTCTGCCATCCTCATGCTTTGCCCAGCAGGAGTTGACTAGAAGCCACTGAAATGTGTGGCTGATTCAGGACAGAGCCTCTATCCTAGAGCTGTTCTCATGACTTTGGCAATGCAGAGCGTCAAGAATAACACTGGATCCAAAAGGAGAGAGAGAGAGAGAAAGAGGGAATGTGTCTGCCACAGAGGCAGGGGGTAGGAAGGGGTTGGGGTGGCGGGAGAGACACTGGTAACATTGGTGGAGAATAGGCACAGGTGGAGGATGGGTGCTCAAACATTGTTTGTTTGAAGTGTAATCATGAAAGTTTGTAAGTCTGTGACTGTATCTCACAGTGATTCATTAAAATTATAAAAAAGATGTGAATGAGGGAAAAAAAAACATTGGGAGGCTGGAGAAACGGAGAGCAGGTAAGGCACTTTGTCTGCACGCAGACCACCTGGGTTCAATCCCAGCATCCCGTTGCCTCAGCATCACCAAGAATGACCCCTGAGGGCAGACCCCCAAGTAAGGTCTGAGCACCACCAGGTGTGAACAGACCCCACGCCCCCAATAAAACAAAAAAGCCTGAATTACTGAAAGAATAACCTCAAACTGAACAAAGCTATGCTTACAGCTGCTGTGGTCACCATTCCATACAATAAAGCTACCTTTGCCAGCCTTCCAGAGTCACCCAGAGGCAGCGGGAAGGGCTGGAGTGAAGCTGTACCATGGTGGACTTGTCTGAGCCACTGGCCAGAGCCTGGGGAAGCAACCCCCAAAGTCCTGCACACGGAGTGAGCCCTGAGCACGGCTGGGTGTGGTTCCTAAACCAGAGTGATGAGGATCAGGAGGAGAGTACGCCACAAAACGCCCGTGTCCACTCTGTTCCTCTGTTCTGCTGCTTCTGACCGGCCAGGGCCTCTCAGCCTGGACAGGAGGACAAAGGTGCTCTGTGCAGACCTGCAGGAAGACCAGGCCCGGAGACCAGGTGCAGGAACTTGCTTCTGCCTTTGACCCCAAACCAATGTCCCCCTTGGCAAACTGGGTTCGGGGAGGGCAATGGGGAAGGAGCAGAGGGGGTCCTAGAGAACGTTCCCTGGGCTGAGCACAGCTTGGCAGGTGCTGAGTTCTACTCCCAGCAACCCCCAGTTCCCCAAGCACTGCCAGGATGGATCCCTGAGCACTGTTGGGTGCGGGGTGCTCCCATCAAAAATGGTGCAAGTCCCACTCTGTGTGGGTGCCTGTTCCTCACCACACCTGCGTCCCCAAGGGCAGCTCCCCATCCTCACCTTCCAGAGACACAAAGGAGGAAAACTGGACCCCTAAAGGACGTCACCCTCTCTAAAGAGAAAGTGAGGCAAGGAAAGCAAAAGAAAGAAAAGCCTTAAACAGTTCGAGTAAGTGTTTCTGTTCAGATGTGCTTTGAGGGCCAGCAGTTCCTTGAGAGAGGCCTCCCCACCCCAGGGCCACGTTCCTCGTGCAAGGGCGAGCACTGTTTGCCAGCACTCTGCCATGGAACCGGAGCCCAGGAAGCAAAAAGTCTTAAAAATAAATTGGGAGTCTCTACACGATGGAAGTCGATTCAAATCTTTTGATATTCCAGTTTAAATGTAACTACGGTGGTGAGGCTTTAGTTCTCTTTCTTGCAGTTCTGTTTATGGTAAAATGTCAAGAGATGATAAGGGAAGCCCCCTCTTTCCTTCCTCCTTTCCTTCCTTTCTTCCTTCCTCCTTCCCCTCCCTTCCTTCCTCCTTCCCTTCCCTTCCTTCCTTCTTCCCTCCCTCCCTTCCTTCCTTCATCCTTCCTTCCCTTCCTTCCTCCTTCTCTTCCTACACGTCTACCTTCCTTCTCTCCTCTTCCCTCCCTCCCTCCTTCCTTTCTCTTTCCTCTCACTCTTCCTCTCCCCTCCTCTTTTCCTTCCCTTTCTTTCTCTTCTTCCTTCAGTTCATCTAGCTCATCATCTAAACACCTATGGATATATTGGATATATTTATCATCTACCTTTCTAGTAATCCATTTATTCATCTACTCAGATAAGCATGTTTATGTGCAAATTTCCCCCTCTCGTTAGCACCTACCTCTGTTACTTATATAATTCAAAATAAGAGTAGACCAACTTCCCCCCAACCCCAAATACATGCCTACTTATCCTTATCAAGTTTTAAGGAAAATTACTCAATGTGTTTTCTCAGAAATAGAATCTTTAATAATAGGCTATGACTATCAATCTAAAAGATGTTCTGTCATGTATGGAGTTTCAGGAAGCTATGAGTCCTAGACTCCTTGAATGAAGACTTTCTAGAAACTTCCGTGAGTCCCTGTGGGAGTCTAAGGCACAGCTGTGTGTGTGTGTGCATTCACCTATGTCTATGAGGATCACACATGTGCACCACACATATATGTGTAAAAGTCTGTGTCTATGTACATATACCCCTACCTCAAAGACAGGAAACCAGGTCCCTGAGATAAGGCACTTTGTTGGATTTTTAGCAAGTTGTGCAAAATTCCTCTTTCACGTGGAAGAGCCTTTTCATATGCACACGCTAACCCTATGTGGTCAAAGGTACTGGAAAGTTTCCAAGGCAGAACCTCACATCAGCAGATGCCTCCCTGTGGCTGGTGGTCTTGCTTCTGAGTGCCCACGTGGTGAGGACAACCACTGTGAGTCAGATGCTCAACTATCGGGGGTCCAAGAGGATGTGCATATCTGTGTGAAAGAGGACATGTGTCCTGGGCTCCCCCAGGGCTGCCCCTGACTGTCCTGGCACATGCCTTTCCCCTCTAGTTGGGCTAGTTCTCTGCCCTGCCACAGAGGGATGCCCTCATGCCTGAGTGTTAGGAGCTGTTAGGATGTTTAGCAAGCAGGAAAGAATGAGACATGTCTGCCTTTCTGGCAAAACCACATTTCCAACAAAGCTATGTACACATCATATGGATCCCTACCCCCCTCCCCGAAAGAAGGGTGGCATAGTTCATCAAACAAAACCTTGCATCTCCCCCTCACGCCCCTCCTTACACACACACCTCCCAGTCTCGCAGCTCAAAGATGCAACCAAGACCAAGGAATGATACACAAAGAAACCAAGAGCCAATCCTGCCCCCGCCCCCAGCCCCAGGCTTAATTCAAGCAAGCCATTCGTCCAGCTCGTGTGATGAGGGACCAATTGGAGGCAGAAGGTACCAGAGACACATCAGCAACACCAAGAGACATGCAATGACCAGGCGGCATCGGCCCGCTGCCATGCTTTGATTGGATCAAGCTCAGAAAACAATCTCTTGGGAGAGCTCGGACAGTTGACGGTCCATCAATCAGAGTGAGATCACAAACAAAGATTAGGGGTGTGGGGGGGGCGGGGTTGTCCCCGTGCTTACCGAATGTTTCCTAAGTTTGAGAAAAGATGTTTGCTTAGCCCCATGGGTGGCATCCATGAGACTGAAACATAACCTAGTAGGGTCAGGGGGGTGATCTCAGACCACACCACAGGGTCTTCCTTCTGGAGGTCAGCGTTTGGAAGCTCTCAGGGTGCTCTGAGATGGTCAGCATGTGGTCATTTAACCAAGAAGATGGTGAAAGGGATTGGCCAGGGGCCTGTCAAGCACCCACGGACAGAGCTGAGGCTCTGGGAGCTCGCTGCTTTCCAAAGGTCTCTGAATCTTTCATTTCATGTGTGCTGATAAAGGTATCATTCTACCCACCGGGGCCATCAAATCACTTTTAAGATAGCTGAGGGGGGTGGGGAATCTCATCCGTCGGGGCAACTTCATAGCAGTTTCACCTCTGATCAAACTGGATGCCAGTTGAGTTGGACTCAAACATTCTCACCTTCTGCTGCTCTTACTTCCTAGCTGGGAGTCATTTCTTGGGGTTTAGAAGCCCTCCCTGTCGTCTTGCCTATCTCCCAGTGAATGGTGGCTACTGGGATTGGGTCAAAATAGGTTCTGGCGTTGGAGACCTCTTCAGCCTAGAGTCCAAGTTCTTGGGGGAAATTGGACATCTGACCCAGGTGTGCAGCCTAAGGAGGTCTTCCATCCCTTCTGTTGTATACTAAAACTCAAAGGAAGCACCACCTTTTCATAAATACACTTCACCAGTCACACCCGAGATATCATGCTTTAAAGATGGCCTTCTGGTCACTTCCCTACTGCCGCATTTACAGCCATGCATTGCAATTTCACATGGTCAGTGTCTTGCTTATAATCAAGCTAAGTAGGTCTAGCAATCAATTTCCACAGCAACCACCCAGATCTAAAGTGCACATTTCTTTAATGAACAGCAAGAGGCCAATTATATGGACACAAATATACTTAGTTGGTTTCTTCAACTGAAGCTCTTATGCTCAGGTGGAATTGCAGATTGAGATTTTCCAATCCAAGAACTAGGGCAGTTTTCCAAGGAGGACATGTTGCCAATGAAGAATTGTAACGCTATCAAAATCACAGATTTCGTACGTCTGTTTGCATATGCGGGACCCCCAAATGCAACAAAACTTTAACTTAATTGTTAGATGGACACACACAAAGATGGCTAGATTCTCAAGTAATTCTATCTAAGGATCGGATTATACATTATTTATTTTTTCCAAATGTCTAGATTAGTATTATGGAAGAAAGCAATTTAAATGATATCTTTGCAATCAACCTTTTTTCAACTCGAGGAGAGGCACATTTATACTGAGAAGCAAGATAAAAATCCAAAGAAATAAATCCATTTAAGATTCTTATAATTATAGAGCAGGCCAAAGTTACTATGATGATAATTATAGACAAAGTGGGTGTTTGAGAATTTAGCATCTAGAGATATTTTCATAAAAATAATTAAGGGTTGGAGCTGAACCTTCATCACAACGGACACTTGGAGAAATGTGTCGCGTGCAGAATTTAATCGCATTAGCGCCTTTTCATTTGTAGAATGATCTCAAGTATTTCCAGATTGTCATCATTTTTATTAGCCTTATTGACCTCACAATTTTCCTAATCCAATGTCAGTGTCTTGAAGAGAGCATCAGCCAGAAAGTCTGCTTTGAATCTCGGCCCCTGATCTTTAGAACTGTGTCTTCACCATCTTTGGGCTTTTCTGGGGTGCGGGGGTGGGGGGTCTCCCTGCAGGTTGGGAAGCCTATCCAGGCGATTTCTAAGCACACCACCACCAGGCCTGTGGACCGCAAGAAAGCAGCTCTCCTATCCCTTAGCATGCACCATTTATCACAAATTTCAGTACCAGGAGGGTTGCAAAGTGCAGCTTTTGGGGGGCTTATTGGTTTGTAGGATGCCACCGCAGAACTGGCGGCGCAAAGGAGGGAACCACACACCCCGTGAGAAATGGAATGGAATTGCAGAGAAAGCACAACATAGCAAAAATCGGGACGCCCCCTCCCCCCATCACAGCGGGACAGGAAGAGAGCCCCCAGCTGCCAACCGGCTCATTCCCAGGTCCAATCCACGCCTCCTTACCTGTCTCACAGAGCATGCCTCAGCCACACATGCAAAGTGTTGTCAGTACTGTTTTATTCATGAGACGTATTTTTAAATGGAAGGAGTCATTACCCAAAACAAGCTCCTCGGTGACATTTGTGCATGCAAGCGTCTGGACATCCACATTTAGGTCCCTCCAAAGACCAAGCCAACGACTTGCATTCAAGATGGAAACACACTTTTTTTTTTTTTTTGTCAAGGCACCTAGACAGGAATAGCTGTAGCTTGCCATTTCAAGAACCGAGTTGTCTGTTCAGCCTGGGTGATGGGTAATAACCACTTCCCCAACCCCACCCCCCCAGCACCCAAACTTCACTTGTGCATTTCTAGAACCCCTTTCTGTCCCTTCCTCTAGCCAGTCTGAACGTGTGGTGCACAATCAAAGTTGGCTTATGGCGGGAGGAGGGGTGGGGATGGGGGGGGTGGATCGGGAAGGAGCCCTAGGCATTGCTGAAACAGAAGGAACAGACTTAGGGATGCCAGGTGTGACTCTCGCCTTCCTTGTTTGGAACTTAAACTACCATGGACGGAAATGCTTTCCTGGGTGCAAAAAAAAAAAAAAATAGAAAATCTGTCCACGATAAAGAGGGAAGGAAAATGGGGTGCTGGAAATTGGGGAAGGTCTGCAGGATCCTTCCTTGGATGCAACAAGGGCTTGCAAAGCCAGCCATCTGCGTGGGCACACACAGACACACACAGAACCGTCTCTCCACGGGGAATTGGGAGATCTTAAAATGGGGGGTGTGTGTGTGCATTGGCTTTTCCTTTGCCTTTCAGCAGCAGAGTTGGGAGGGGAACTGGGCTGAGCCGTTTCCCCCTCTGTCTATGACCCCCGGACCCTAACTTGTGAGTGCTGCCTCCTCCTCACAGCCATCATGCTTTTGCCCCGAGACCAGACAAGAATATCCACGGGTCCCACCAGCTAAGTTCCTTGGCAGGTAGCGAAACACAAGAAGGAGGGTCCTTACCTGTCACTGTAGGCGGCGGCGGTGGCAGGGGTGGGCTGGGCGTAGCGGTAAGCAGCGTAGCCACCCTGCAACGCAAGGAGAAACAGGACTTAGGCCCACGGGCACCCCACGGGAGGGCCACGCCGGAAGAGCGGTCACCCACATCTACCGATCTCAAAGCGGAGGTTAACGAGAGCCAGGTGATCAGGAGGAAGTAGAAAAAGGCAGAGAGAGGAGAAGCCTGGGTGGGTGTTAAACGTTAGCAGGTGGGAAAGCTTCTCGGGGGTGGGCAGGAGACGCCCTTTGAAAAAAGCCACAGATGTTTCGTGGATGTTAATAATGATTATCTAGGGCCAGGGAGGATTCCTGGGACACTGAAACGCTCCACTTGGCTGAACTTTCCAGATTTTCAAAACAGCGTATGGCTCTACCCTCACGGATTCAGGATGCCTTTGTATTTTATCCAAACGGGCTTTGATTGCTTTCTTCAAAAATAAAGGTGGCCCTCACACCTCACACGGCCTGCCTGCCTGCCTTTCCTTTCCTTTCTCAGGTATGAAGATATGGTGACCACTCTGTACCCTGCAGCTGGAGGATGACCAGCAGAATCATCCAGACGGCCCATGGCTTGCCACGTGTGACATCACGCTTAAAAGATACTGCACCTTATCATTTCGTTTGGGCTGCAGACATTACCCAGGGTTCAGAAGGGGGAATTTGGGTGTGAAGAAATAATACAGTCTTCTAATTTGTAAATAAAATCATTAGGAGAGAAAAAAATCTGAAAAATAATTAACATTTAGTTGAGTGCACCAGTAATTGCAATTGTTCAATTAAGCAGAGGACAAGCAAATGGGCATATTCAGAAGGAATTGTGTTCAGCCGAGCATTGATTAGCAAACTGTGAAAATAACAGCTTCTTGCCCAGCAGACCACAGCGATACATCAACCACTGTTGAATGATCTCAGCACAATTAACAAACGGGATCCGGGACCCGTGGATAACTCCAGGAACCTTTAGGTTCTAATTAGAATGCACCATCCCATCATGCTCTGGGGTCACAGTTCTCACCCTCACCAGAAAGAGTAACTCAAAACAGACTGGGAAACAGAAGGCAAAATGGCAGCTGTGTCCGGGGCATCTGTGGGTATAATTTGGAGTGTCAGTCGGGTTTTCTACCTGAATTCCTGAATTCCCCTTGTGAGGTAAATCAAGTGTTGGATGAGGAAACATCAAAAAGCATCCTTCAAGGTAGAAGGAAGTTGCTTTCTATCACTGAAAGCTAGCCTCTTATAGCTGCCCTCACTTCCAAAGTGCCAAATGTAGTTGATCCTTTTCTAAGTTTGTGCCACGTCTGCCCCGGCGAGAACGTGTCCTTATAGAAATCTCCAACCTCCGGGGGCCAGCATTTAAAAAATGTTCCCCTGGAAAAACAATGGGAAGTTTTGAGGAAAAAATGGGGGTGCGGGGGGTCAACGGAGGACACCAGCTGGTGTCGCAAACACCCTGTTCTCTAATTAGGAACAGGGAGGTGTTGGGAGCCTGTTGTCATTTCAGCACCAAGCCCAAGATACAGACTGACGGGCTGAGGGGAAATGAGGTCACCAGATTTCTGGAGATTTCTTTTCTCAGCCTGCCTTGCTCCTCGGCGTTCACTGCAGCTAGAAAGACACAGGTGTGTGGGCACGCAGAACAAACTTAACGAGGGAGGGAGGGGTTGGCCTTGGCATGGTGATTGCTAACGGATATCAGCTGCCACAGTTGAAGCTTTGTTTGGAGAACACACATACACACACACATACAGCACACACACAAACACAAATGTGTGTGTCCAGGATTTTTATTTTTAACCTCACTCCCAGAATTCAAAACTAAGGGGCAAAAATTAAAAAACGCAATAAAGGTCTCACAGAGGTATCTGCATCCAGGACCATGCAAGATCAATGCTGACTCGGTGACTGTGAATTTGATGCCGCAGAGGTGTTTAGCAACCCTGCTGATACCCTGTGTTTGCATGCCTCATGTCTCTCCTGGTTCTGCACCAGCTTCCATCCGCACACGCAGGTTGTGAGGCTGACGAAGTGGAAGAAACAGCCGCAGTGCAAGGAAAGGGGGCGAGTGCACAGACGCCTCACGGCTGGCTCGGGGGAAGATAAAACGGGCGCCTGTGTGCCTGCAGCCTTCTGCTTCACAGCTGTGCTCTCTACGAAGCCCAAGACAGGACTGGGGGGCTCTCCCTGCTCATGTCCCTTTAGAGTCACGGGTCCTAGTGGCCCAAGTCCTGACTCTGCTATTTAGAACTTGGCTTGCCAGCCTCATGGAGCCAAAGATCTCAGCATCAAAGTATCCTTGGCTGGCACCTGTGAGCCCAAGGAGAGACTGGAGAGGTAAGCAACTGCCTCCTGGCTGTGCCTGTGGGTGTCTGATGGCCAAGGGGGACATTTACTCCATCTCTGTGCGGCCCAACACACAGCCCACTCGTCCTAAATGACTTGAAATGTGGCTGGTATGTCGAACTCAATGTTCAGTGTCTGTCACTGGAGGGCACCTAAGACTCTGTGTCCATTCCCAGTGTGGGCGTGTTCTGTGTCGGGTTGGGGCAGAGTGTCTAATGATCCCCAAAACACTCTTGGGGGTGAGGGTGGTTCCCCGATCACAGCTGAGTCTTGGAAAGTCTCTATTTGTTCTCTAAGAAAGTCTCTATTCTATTTGTCTAGGAAATGATGCTGGGGGTAGGGGCATCCTGGGGTCTGTGTGAACTTAGTGGGTAGAAAATGACCCAGAATTCAAGCCATTTTCCGGCCTTTCTAACAGGGAAGAACCAGCACTGGCAGGGATCTGGGCAGGTGCAACCCACTAGCCCCGTTCCACGGATTGGACTCCAGCTCTGTTCTTCTGAAAGGGCCCTGCAAGCCCTTTGGGGGAAAAAAGCTCGCGATGGGGTGTTGACAATTGGACTCTCGTCCCTGCAACAGCCCCAGAGAAAATGAATGGTGCCCCCGCAACTCTCTGCGTCTCGCTCATAGGTCTGTCTGCCTGCTCTGTGCAACGTGAGCTATAGAGTGATCTGGGCCCAGACACATTTCCAATAGCCTTGGCAGTGCCCCGAGATGCACTGGGCGTGGCCCTCCATCATCCTAGTCCAAGCTCACCTGCTGTGAAATGCTCCTTTGTGAGTGAGATGACCCCTGACTGACTCTGACAGTCTGATGTGGGGGTGGGGGGAGTCACCCCGATGAAGCCCTAATGTTGGTCCACTTGAGTCATCTTAAAGCTAGGTGGGGGCAGAGCAGGGTCCGGGTGAGGGAGGGTTCTGGGATCAAAGAGGAAATGCTGAATGGAACAAAAGGGCAGCAGTAGGGGCCTCTGTGAAGCTTCTGGTGAACGCTGGTGAGGCGTGTGCACATGTCCCACTCTGTGCTGAGTGGCATAAGGACAGCACAGCTGGGACATGTGAGGGGAGTTTGGGGTGATCTAACATGCAGCTTAGGAAGGGAGGTGGAGTTTGGGTAGGCTGATGGAGATGTGGGTGGGAGGGATAGTGAGGGTGTGTGTGAGGGTGTGTGTGTGTGTGTGTGTGTGTGTGTGTGTGTGTGTTTCCTTTGCACAAGAGTAAAGCAGCAATGGGCCATTCACCAAGATTTCCTCTGTGCTCAAGCAAGCCTAGGAGCTTTCTGGGCAAAATAGGTGCTTTGGCATCTGACAATTTTTGTTCACTCAAATGAACATGAACATTTGCAAAAAGAAAAAAGCGAGAGAGAGAGATTTAACTATAAAGCATTCCTCACTAATTTATCTGGATAGCACATGGGTCTTAATTCTTTTGTCCTCTGCGAGGCCCCAGTGTTCCTTTCTTCTATTACATTTCTTATTTAAAACTTGATTAATTCTCACAGCTAAATCAATGTACTTTCTTAATTGATTTAATACCAAGCAGAGATGAGAATATTAGGCTATTGGAAAAACCATGTAATGAAACTTTCACTGATGGACCTTAACTTTGACATTTTTTCCCCGTTTAAAAGGTTAAGTTGTTGGTCATCGACCAGACTTGAGGACTCAACCAACTGTACCCTAAGAGTTGGGTTGGCTTCCTTATTTCCCAATAAACTTGTTGTTCTGGAGGCTGCTTCAGCAGTAAGAGACAGGTTCAAACACTACAGTAATGCAATGCTTGTCTAATAAATTTATTAGAAGTTCCCAGGTTATATTAGCTATTCTGACCCCTAATGATATATCACAGGAAGGTCTGGATTTAACCGTGCCTGCTGGCTTCAGGAGCTTATTAGAAATTGTCTCAGACAACTGGTTCAATAACATCATCTAATTCTTTTCCCAAACTTACATCCACCAAGTCAGGTTATATTTTAAGGAGAAAAGTTCACCACCAACCTATACCTCTATTTTGATATACTCTTGAGTTAACAAAGCTCCTGACTATTGCCTATGGATCTCAGTCACGAAAAAGTCCATGTCATGTGACATATACTGACATTTCCTTGGAAGGATATGTCCTAAGGGCATATCGGCAGAAGATGGGACATTGTTTAAGGAGAACCTTCTTTCATCTGGGAGAACTGTCATCAAAACTGGAAAATTCAGTTAAGTCTTTTCTCCTTCTGTAACAGAGACCCTCAACCCTCCCGGAAATCATCTGGTTAGTAGAATTTCAGAGCAAACCCACAGTCATAGAGAGGAGTAAGTCTCCACCAGGCAGGAATTCATACCTGTAGCAATTTATTGCCAAACACAGGCTCTTGATACACTACTCTATAAGGAAACAGAAATGTAATGTTTTCAATGCAAAAATGAAATAAATAAAGAAAATGCATAAGTCACACACATTCCCGAGCAATTCATTTACAAGTTTGCATCTTACCTTTCCCGAGACCCAAAGGTGACCCAGCAAAGACCCCAAAGAGGAACGTGGGCAAACCCATGCATCACCCATCTTTGGAGTTGGAATCAGCAAAGCTGAATGGGGTAGGGAAGGGGAGCCAGCTGGGTTATTATGATTGTGTTAGAATCTGTGTTTCTTTTTAAAGAAGAAAACGGGGTCCTTCCATGGCTTCTTACTCTGTGTGTCTATCCTAACAACTCAAGTGAATGGTTTCAAATCTCGTGCTTCAGCCCCCAAGTTATTCTTTGAAATATTGGAGGATTTCACGTTGACACCTAGGTATGGAGTCTGTACCCATAGCTGAAACCCAAACCCTATCAACCCTTTCTTACTTTATTTTCCAGATTTCATGTTATCAAAATATAGGAAGCACAGTAAGTAAATTCGGTAAGTCAATTCCATCAAAGCTTCCAAGGCAACTTGGATTAGATGTGCCAAGAAAAACTAGGGCGTGTGTGTGTGTGTGTGTGTGTGTGTGTGTGTGTGTCCATGCTGAACAAAGCTGTGGTTCAAAGGTCATAAACATCGCCCTCCTTCCTTCAAGCCCCACTTGGACATGAACTCAGTCGAACCGTGAGCAGAGGGAAAGCAAGTTTGGAAGCGAGAGTGATTCATGGGCTTATCGTTCAGGTGGAAGTTCTCACTTCCAGGGAAGAAATCTATGTGAGGAAGAGACTTGGGGACCTGTTCTGCAGTTATAGATGTGTATGTATGTGCATATATAAATACCTATATATGCATACACAAGTATACCGACATACATATACATGCATAGATGGATATATTTCCTTTGGGGAGGGGCTTGGGTTTTGGCCACACCCAGTGGTGCTCAGGATTTACTTCTGGCTCTGCACTCAGGGATCACTCCTGGTGGTGCTAGGGGGACCCTATGAGGTGGCAGGAGGCAAAACCATCTTGGTCCTGTGCAAGGCCTTACCTGTACTATCTCCCTGGCCAATACATAAATCTACTTTACCTTCAGTAGTCCGATTGTCCTTTCTGATTTAATTTAACCTAATCTCCCTAAAGAGCTCACATGCAAGCTTAGGGACCAATGCCCACTATAGTGTCTGCTTCTCTCTCTTTTTCTCCACGGAGCTGCTCTCCTCCCACGTTCCCGCTGCAGGTCCAAGTCCTCAGCTTGATCCTTGGTCCCACACAGTTCCCTGAGCACCACTGGGTTAGACCCCAAGAGCACAAGCACCTGGACACCTCCAGGCGTGGCCCCTTAGGACCTGAGGTGGAGGCTGAGCCGCAGGAAGAGCCCCTTGCCGGGTTCCTGTCCTGGGACCTCCCAGCCTCCTCCCTGAGCCCCAGCACCCAGCACCAGCACTGGTGGATGTCACCCTCGTGATCCCTGAGCATCGCTGGACAAACAGAATATCAAAGGTCTGGGCAGAAAGTCTGGGGAGAGCGATTGGCTCCTGCTTGAGAGAAGGGTGGGCTGATGGGTGGGAGAGGGATGCAAGCAGGAGAGGGATTGGCTCCTGCCCCAGAGGGAAGGGCGGACTGATGGCTGATTGGCTCCTGCCCCAGAGGGAAGGGCGGACTGATGGCTGATTGGCTCCTGCTCCAGCGAGAAGGGCGGACTGATGGCTGATTGGCTCCTCCCCAGAGAGAAGGGCGGGCTGATGGCTGGGCCAGGGATGCAGCAGAAGATTTGTTCAGTTTAGGGGCAATCACTGTTCCATCAGCCTCAGCTACTCTGAGAACAGAACCGAAGTTCTCTATTGAGAGAGCCGTAGTTGGCCTCAAATTCCAAGCGATTGAGAAGGAAAACACAAACCAAAAAGAGCCGCTACCTGACAATTTTTCAGTTATTCAAAATTCAAAAGGGAGAATCTGGCATGCGTCTGTCCTGTTCTCTGGCAAGAGGCATCTAAGCCCTGGCTTTGGCTTTAGCTGTGAAGCCGACTCTCAAATCACACGTTCAAGTCCAGGACCTTTGATGGAAGAAAGGCTTAACTCATGTGGTCTTTACTCATATAAATAAAAGGGGCAGAGGGCTGGGGGGAGGACCCCAGGAACGCCCTCAGGAGGACATTTCTGCCTGGCACATGAGTCTAGGGCTTGAACCGGGCCCAGGAATAAGGGGAACCAGGGTGTGAATAAAGGCTGAATGCTCAGGTGGGAACTTACCTGACATGTTGTCAAGTGTAGCTTTTTGCCCAGATCGTTAACAGAGTGAGAAACAGAAAAATCTTTCTAGGGCTACTGTGTTAAATAAGTAAATGTATATATTTTTCTTTTTTTGGGGGGGGGCACACCCAGTGGTACTCAGGGATCACTGCTGATGGGGCTGGGGATACCCTATGGAGTGCAGGGTGTGGAATCCGGGTTGGGCATGATGACGGTAAGTGCCTTCACCCCTGTACTCTTCCCAGCCTCATTAAAGACGTTTCACAAGAAAAGATCAAGCTGTTGGCCATCCATATCTCCTTCCTCTCTCTATAGCAGCTCAGGGCAGCTGCGCCCCCAGGACAATGCTGAAAACACCCAGAATACTGGAGCGAAAGCTCTAGAGAAGTTCTCAGGTGCAGGTGTGGAGAGAGCTACCCTTGAAAGACCTTTGAGGAAAAAGCTGTATTGTTTGTTTGTGGGTGTGCACTCTGTGGGAATTTCTTGCTCAGGCTGTCCGGGACCTCCCCGCCAGGAGGGGGAGCTGGACCATGGCTGCCCATCCAGGGCTTCCCAGCAAACTTGGAAACAGAATAGCTCGGGAAGCAAAGAATCCGCATGCACTGTTAATGGGTACTTACATAAATGTCTGCACCATAAAATCCATCCTGGTACACAACACTGCAAGGGCACACACACAAAGAGAAACATCCGTGTTAGTGCAACTCCCCCATGCAGCACACCAGCCCCCGCCAGTCGCCTGTCGGCACGCACCCAGGGCAAGTCTGCACAGCACTTAAGGAGGTTGGAGGAGACGGAGAAAATCAGGCTGGGGGCTGGTGAGGGCGCAGAATCAGCCCCTCTCCAGGCAGGGGATGGCATACCAGGCAGCCTCCTCTATGGCAGGGGGCAGGGGGCCAGGGTTCGAAGAGCAAGGGGGTTACTCTCGTGGCCTCTGCAGATGGGATGATCAGACTCAGCATTCGGTCGATCCGTGGCTCCCCGCCCCAGCCCACACCCCCGAATCCTTGGCGTGCACTGGTGTCCTGGACAAGGCAGGGTTCGGGTTATTTTGTTGTTGTTCACGAATTCACTACGGACGGTCACCTCCGTAGGGGGGACTTGGTGACTTGCTTCCAAGCCGACTCACTTCTGTTCTCTTCCACGCACCGTGAGTCAGTTCTCTGGGCCCCACTCCAGGGTCCAGCGTCGAGAGAGGGTTTCTTATTAGCCCCTGTGAGGAAGGACGTGCAGGGGGTAGGGGGGGTGGAAGTGTGTGCACGTGTGTATGTGTGTGTGCAGTGACTATTGGGCACATATATGGGAGACACGTGAGTAGCATAACTGTGCACACGCCCCCTCTGAGTGTGTCCCTTTGCACACGCTGGCGTGTGTGCACACATGAACAAGCACATGCACAGCCCGTGTGCACAAATGTGTATGTATGTATGGGGGTAACCAAGAAGCCTGGGGATGTTTCGGCCATGGGGCCACACGCAGCGATGATCTGGGGCTTCTGCCAGGTCGGTGCAGGGGGCTGTGTGGCCCCGGAAGTAAGGGCTCTCCCCCACAGAGCATCTGCTCCGGTCCTTTGAGTGACAATAGGCCCCCGGCCATGGCACCCAGGTGCGGACGGCTGCACTCGGCAGGCCTCTCTCTTGGCTTGAACACGGACCTGCTCAGTGCTCTCCTCGCCATCAGAGTCACTTCTCCAGAGAGGGAAGATCCCAGAATTCTCCAGAAACATCCTGTGTAGCTTGAGTGAAGAAGCCAGGACAAGCCGCTCACGGCCGTGTGGCTGTGGGCCAGCGAGGGCCAGTCCCTGAGCGTAGAGACCATGAAGGAGGCTCCCCGGCGGCCTCTGTGCGGATCAGAGGGTCTCTTTGGTGCACAAATGCCAGTTTTCCAAAGGATGGCTGCTGCTCTGAGTCACCTGCCCCTGGGAACCAGGGGCCTTACAGTGATTTATGACTCCGGCCAAGGCCCACTGAGCCCCGGCATGGAGGGAGCCGGTTCTACTGGAAGCAGGACCTGGATCATTCAGGATTTAGCGTGGGGTTGGGCGGGGGGGACCCACATGTCAAGCAGGCAGAGGAGGAGATGGAGGAGGGGAGGGAGGAAGAGGGGAGAAAGAAGAGGCAGGAGGAGGAGGAGGAGAAGGAGAGGGAAGGCACCTTAGCACACGCACAATCGCACACAGACCGGAGACACACAGGCGGTGGGTGAATCCCGGCTGACTGCCTCCAGCCAACTACCATCATCCTCAAAACCAGGGTGATGGGCCGCTGCCCCAACCCCAGGAGGGTGCCGGAACTGCCCTCAGCCCTGTTCCTGCAGAGCCCAAAGGCTCCCCACTTGCCAAGAAGCAGAAAAACCTTCCCAGACACCAGATGAGTTTTGGGTCTTCCTGTGACGACCCCAAATCAAAGGATAGTGTTGGGTGGGGGTCAGAGGGCAGAACTGTCTCAGTCAACCACACCAGGGGCTGGGGAGCGGAGTGAGCATGAGTCCAGCTGGGCCAGAACCCCCAAACTGATGCCCAGATCACACACCCTCCCAAACTGGGGTCTCTGCTGGAGGCAGGAGAAGGTGGCCTGGGCCAGGCTGGTGGGCAAGTGCCATGCTCTCGAGAGGCCTGCAGGGTGGGTATTAGCTGGGGAGCCCTGGGGGCAGGGTCGCTTGCAGCAGTGACACCCTGCCATTGCTCTCAACATCCAGGCACTGCTGGGTGGGCCTCAGGCAACGGGACATGTGGAGTTCTTGTCCAGCCCATAAAGCCACCTGTTGCTTCTCCTAAGCCACCAGCCATCACGAAAGTGCAATTTGACAATATGGCACCCTGTCCAGAGCCTCCGTTGATGGTCAGTCTCAGTTCTGGTCTGGGCACTGTCATTATCCCCAGAAAGTCTCCCAAAGGCCCCAGAAGGGGAATGTTCTGGCTGTTTCTTTACACCAAAGGAGCATTGGAGAGGGAGAGGGAGAGAGAGAGAGAGAGAGAGAGAGAGAGAGAGAGACAGACAGACAGACAGAGACAGACAGAGACAGAGACAGAGAGAGACAGAGACAGTCAGAGACAGAGATAGACAGACAGAGAGAGACAGAGACAGAGAGAGAGAGAGACAAGAGAGAGAAGAGACAGACAGAGAGAGGGCGAGGTCTACCTCCACCGGGGTTCTACAGTACCCACAGCCCGGCTCTGACAGCTCAGCGAGGCATCTGGGGCGAGTCCAGCTTGAGGCTGCCCAGGGGCTGGGAGTCCCACATCCCGGACGGGGCTCAAAGAACCTGCAAGCTTGAACACAGGCCATGGCCATCACTCTGGGGCCAGGAGCAGCACAGACCCGGCTGAGACAAGGTCAGGCCCACTTCTGAGGCCCTCTTCTGCCTACTGAAAGGCACTTTAAAGCTTTCTGCTCGTTTCTGAGCCTTATTCAAGTCCCATAATGCAGGTGCTCGGGTGGGAGAGCCCGCCCCGTGGGCAGAAGCCCAGTACGTGGCTCTGGGTGGAAGAACCGAGGGCATTCACGAGCAGGGCCATCCCCTGTGGACCGAGGAGGTCTGGCCAGCCAGGCCCAGGGAAGGTACTGCATGTCAATCACAGCCTCTGCAATAGGCTTTTGCCAGAACAAAATGCAAATGCACGTCTCATTTTCTTAGGAAGGTAATAACATCAGGACGGTTAAATATTTGGACGGTGGCATGCAGGGAATGATTGCAGTAGAGCCGATGAGTTAACTTAGAAAAAAAAAATCAAAATAAAAAAGGGGAAAGGATTGGCTGCCCCAGCTTTGGAATCTGTGCGATTCCCAGGTTTTCCGAGCACCAACATCTTCTTAAAGGCAAGGGGATTGCAAACTGTTTCACCTTTTCAACCCTTCCAATCTGGGAAAGAAAGGACAGTTTTGATGGATTTCAATTTCAGTTAAAAACCAATGCTGGTTTTTAAGAACTCTCCACAGCGACCCAGACATGTGTAGAGAAACAGGCGTGTGTGTGTGTGTGTGTCCGAGAGAAAGTTGGTGTTTCACTAGGATGGTCCGAGGCAGGCTGAGTTCATGGCTGGAATTGTTGCTGAGGCTCTTCGTCTGGGACCCCTGGTGAAGAATGAAGCTTTGGGTTGGCCGCTAGCACCGCCTTCCCTTGGGCAGCTCTGGGGGAGGAAGCTTGTCCACTAGGTGAGGTGACCTCTTAGCAGAGAGGGGCTGGGGTCCTTACAGCACGCGGTTGCCTCATGGCAGGCCGGGAGATGAGGGGCCCAGGTTGGAATCTGTTGCTTCTCTCGCCAGATGGGTCCTGTAGGTGCCTCTGCTGATTTCCATAGCATCCCCCCACCCCCCATGGCACCAGGGTGAACCATGAGCTCCCAGGAGCCCCTGCCCAACCTTAAGAATCTTCCCACCAAGGTCTTGTTTGCACCCAGAGTCCTTGGAGTGGCGAAGCAGGGGCTGGGCCAAGAGCCACCCATGGACCCCACTGGAGGAAAGATTTAGGCTGAGCCGGATGGCTTCCCCCAGAGGCCTGTGGGGGGACCAGCAGAAACAGGAAGCTCTTGCTGGTCCTCGTCCACCTGCGCTGTGGAGCAGACTCTGGCCTCCTCCACGTTCCCCCGCCAAGCCCGGCCTCTCTCCTCTCTGCTCTTTTCCTCCCCCTGCTGACTCCCCAGGCCCCCTCCTGCAACATCAGTCGCACAAGCCAGAGAACAGGGTCACCATCGCTGTGGTGTGGGGGTCCCACAATGTCACTGGAGCTGGCAAAGCATCCGGCAGGGCATCCTGGTAGCCTGCTGGAATCTTCTTTTTCTCTTTTTTGGGCCATACTCAGCAGTGCTCAGGATTCACTCCTGGCTCTGACTTAGGGATCACTCCTGGCAGGCGAGCATGTGAGTCGGGGGTGGTGGGGCGGGGGGTAGGGGAGGGGGATCGAACCCAGGGCAGCGACCTATAAGGCAAGCATCTTAACCCCCCTCTACCCCTCTACCAACTCCTTCTTTCTTTCTTTCTTTCTTTCTTTCTTTCTTTCTTTCTTTCTTTCTTTCTTTCTTTCCCTTTCTTTCTCTTTCTTTCTTTCTTTCTTTCTTTCTTTTTTTCTTTCTTTTTCTTTCTTTCTTTCCTCCCTCCCTCCCTCCCTCCCTCCCTCCCTCCCTCTCTTTCTTTCTTTCTTTCTTTCTTTTCTCTCTCTCTCTCTCTCTCTCTCTCTCTCTCTTTCTTTCTTTCTTGTCCACACCCAGTGATGCTCAGGGGTTCCTCCCAGCTCTGCATTCAGGAATTACTCCTGGTAATGCTCGGGGGACCCTATGGGATACTGGGAATTGAACCCGGGTCAGTTGCGTGCAAGGCAAATGCCCTCCCCACTGTGTTATCGCTCCGGCCCCCAACTAGTACATCTTATCACAGTGGTGTGAGAGAGATGCCTGGCCTGGCGGTTTCATGAAATATGGGACCATGACAGGGAGTGACCAGGCAGACCCCAGGGCACAGCCCCTTAGCCCCCCAGTCCTGTGTGGGCCCACGGACTTAAAGGGCAGCATCTGTCAGGGATCTAAACAGTGTGGAAGACAGGCGGTTGTGGCAAGTGTGGCTTTTGTGTTCCTGTGGTCATCCGGCAGCGTAGATGCTCAGTTTGTCATCCTGGCCAAGATAGTCAGGAGCCTTGCGGGACGCCGAGAGAACCATCTCCAGAGCAGTCCCCATACATGGGTTCCCGGGTCCGAGACCAGGTCTCTGCCCACATGGGAAGTGAAGACGCCAGGTCCCCTCAAGATCCTCAGTGACAGTGGGCAGGTCATTCTGAGCCTTAGGAAGTCGTTCACACGGAAGAGGCCATGGAGCTTCATGTCCATTTCTTTCTGCTCCATCTGGAGCGATAGCACAGTGGTAGGGCGTTTGCCTTACAAGCGGCCAACATGGCCGACCCGAGTTCGATTCCTCCGCCCCTCTCGGAGAGCCCGGCAAGCTACCCATGATGTACTCGATATGCCAAACACAGTAACAACAAGTCTCATGATGGAGACATTACTGGGCCCGCTCGAGCAAATCGAAGAACAACGGGAGGACCGTGACTGTGACCGTGACCATCTCAATGGAGACTGTGCAGCTACGTCTTCCAAAGGGCAGCACCGTCCACCAGCCAAGAGAAGACGACAGATTCAGACATGTACATGCAACTCTGGCATCTTGACTTCTGAGGGTTGAGTTAGAGGTTCCACGAACCTTGAGGGCAACAGGAGTTTGTTCTCCTCCTCCTTCGAAGCTCGTTCTGTGGCCTCAGGAACACACATGTTTATCCCTGCACCTTGTGGATCTATGAATGGGGCCAGCACGGCAGGGCTGACTCTCATGCCTGTGTTTGCCAAGATTTTTTGAAGACTGCGGAGGAAGTACCCCAACCCTACCGGTTCAGCTACAGGAAGCTTGAACCGGTACAGACAGGGGCTCGGAGGGGAAAGGGAGAATTTAGGGCCTATTTATCTCTGGCTTATGCTTATTCACCACCTTTAAGGTGTAAACAACTTCTTCTACTGTTGGTCACTGAGAAGCATTGACCCCAAGTCTACAATAATGTGATAAACGATGGTGTTATCTTCCTTCTCTCTTTCTCTCCCTTCCTGCTGATTCCCGCCAGAGAAGTGTTCCGTCTTCACGGTCTCTTCCAACCCTTGGCTGTGAGACTTCACAAGCTCTACTTTGGAATGATGAGATATGAATAAATAATGGTGGTGGTGGGGAGGGTTGGGGGAAGAGTGTCTTCTTTTCTCATCAGTCTAATAGAATGATGATCGAGGCTAATTCAGCTTTTCTACGAGAGAGTTACGAGGCACGGGGCAATGAAAACATTCATTTAGCCCTGAAGACAGCCACGTTCTTTCCACAGCCCATAGATCACTCACTGCCCGGGGCCATCAGGTGCCTCTCCTTTCTGGGCAGAGCTGAGACCCCCGAGAAGCAGTAACACTGAGATTTGGGGCCTGGTCACTGGTGCTGAGGGATGTGAGTGTCCACAAAGTGCGCCACCTGGCTTCCCTCAGTCAAGAGCCAGTCCACCTCTCATGTGGATGCGATCACCAAAACCATCGCAGACATCCCCGAAGTCCCCTCAGCTCATCAATCCCCACTCTGACCCCTGCAAGTCCACTCCACTCCCTTAGAGACTTCTTCCTGATTCTGGGGAGCCAGAATGTTCTAGAACATTCTTAGGAGGATCTAAACAAGAGAGAGGGCACCATTTCCAGATCACAGTGTTCCAAAAAAAAAAAAAAGACATCACCATTCTTACTGCCAAACGCTGCCTGCCATTCCCAAATATTCAGTTGGCAACGCCAAAGCCCATGCACAGACAGACCAAGCTGGCCGGGGGTGCACATCCTTTGCACATTCCTGGGGGAGAGCAAGGAGGAAGGACAAAGGTGACTTTGGAAAAACCCAACCCCAAGGAGCCAATTCCAAGGCCCTTGGGCTCTCGAGCGTTTCCACTCGCTTTCCCCTCTAATTTCCTCTTCTCAGCCACAGGCTCATCAACCTGGAAGTGCAAGACGGCTCGGGGGAGGGGGCGGGCAGGAGCCAGACCACCCCAGCGATTTTGACGTCTGTGCTGCGCCTCCTGTCCCCCACACGGATGACTCCAAGGGGCGACTGAGATCCAACCTCCTTAATAAACCAGCTGTTCGCGATCATCGGAGCTACATCCCTGGGCTGGGACCATTTCTCTGCGTCCCAGCATTCCATCTCGGGGGATTTACATAACCACATGTGACATGTAGGATGCTGGGAGGCGGCGGCCGTGACAGGACAAATGACACTCATTTTTCAATCCTCTGCAAGGTGCTGGCGAGCTGGCATGCGGGCTGCATGCTGGGGTGGTTCTGTTGGGCCCGACAAGACCGACATGCGCTCGCAAACCAGGTGGGGGGGGTGGGTGCTGGTGCGGGCTGGGGGGGCTGCCCCACTTACCCGCCGTAGGCCGGGATCGGGGGTGGGGGGGCCGCGGCCCGGAAGGTGTTGTAGACAGTGCGGCCACGGCCACGCAGGTGCGCCCCTCGGTAGGCGGCCGCAGCGGTGGCGGCTGGGTATGGGAAGCCGGGCACTGTGGGGAGAGAAGAGACAGAGGCTGTCAGGAGCGGCCTTGCACCCCCCACTCCCCGCCCCCCACGGCCCATCTCCACGCAGGCCAAGGTCTCGCTCCAGAGAGGATGGGCAAGCGAGGCCAGAGTCCAGAGCCCCAGCGGTGAAGGACAAAATGTGGACCAGACATTCTTAACAACAGAGGAAAGGTTATTCCATAATGCTTTTTCTCTTTTTTTCTTTCTTTTTTTTTGCTTTTGGGGTTACACTCGGTGATGCACAGGGGGTTCTTCTTGGTTCTGCACTCAGGAATTACACCTGGTGGTGCTCGGGGGACCCTATGGGATGTTGGGAATCAACCCGGGTCTGCCACATGCAAGGCAAACAAACACCCTGCCCACTGTGTTATCGCTCTAGCCCCAAACACTTTTTTTTTTCAAAGGTAGATTGGAGCATAGATGTCCAGTGAGTTCTTTCGTCTATTTGTACAATGAGTCTCTTTCATCTTTATACAGATCTGTCATTGGCCCATCCATCCAGTTATCTTCCTATATCCATCCATCCATCCATCCATCCATCCATCCATCCGTCCGTCCGTCCACTTTCCCCATTTATCAACCTACCCATCCATCCAACCATCCACATCTGTGTCACAAATCCATCAGGGATACTCAACTTACCCTCCACCTATGTCTGTTCCTACCTTTTCATCATCCATCTATATCATGCATTATTTATCTTCCTATCATTCATCATCCATTCATCCATCAGTTATCCACCCATTTATCTATCTACCCATCCATCCACCCATCCACCCATCCCTCCACCTACACCTGTGCATCTAATCCATCATCTACCCACTATTTTGTTGCTGTTGTTTTGGGGCCCCACCCAGCAAAGCTCAGAGGTTACTCCTGTCTCTGCACTCAGGAATCACTCCTGGAGGTGCTCAGAGTACCCAACATATGGGATGTTGGGGGCTGAACTCAAGTAGGCTGTGTGCAAAGGAAGATGCCCTCCCTGCTCAACTATGTCTCACCCCATCGATTCACTCTTTATCCTTCATCTATCGTTATGTTTCTCATTATCTTACATTCTTCCCTATCTACTAGCTAAGCACTATCTACCTTCCCATCACTTATCAACTATCATCCATCCATCCACTGCTCTGTTAATTATCTATCTACGCTTCTGTCTCTCCATTCATTTAATCTGCTTATCTATCTATCTTTTTCTACTCTGGACAAACTGGCAGGCTCCCGAATGTAGCCTGCCCACACGGCAGAGTCTGGCAAACTCCCCGTGGCGTACCCAATATGCCAAATACCAGTAACAATGATGGGTCTCATTCTCCTAAAGAGCCTTGACTATAATCTCAGGGCTAGGATGAAGGAGACGTTACTGGGGCCTGCTCGAGGCAATCGATGAATAACAGGATGGTCGTGATTGTGACCGTGATCTATCTATTGCACAGCAGGTATGGCATTTGCCTTGCATGTGGCCGACCTGGGTTCGATTCTTCCGTCCCTCTCGGAGAGCCAGGCAAGCTACTGAAAGTATCCCGCCCACACAGCAGAGCCTGGCAAGCTCCCCATGGCATATCTGATATGCCAAAAACAGTCACAAGTCTCACAATGGAGACGTCACAGGTGCCTGCCCGAGCAAATTGATGAACAATGGGAGGACAGTGCTATAAGACAGTGGTACAGTGCTATCTATCTAACATCTACTCAGCAGATCGTCACAGTATACATAGAAATATATGTATATTGCATATTGTATACACAGTACACATTTGCATCTTGGAAATCCTCCCCTGCCTGGAGCGTCCTTCCTCCCCACTCAGGCCGGCTCTCTGGGCTCCCACATGCCTGGCTCTACCCCAGGCCACCACTCAGTGCTGCATAGGGCCCTCCAGGGCAGGAAGCACAATGGCTTTGTGTCAGAGAGCCCAACAAACTTGTTTGCATGTGTATACAGATCCATACGCCTGCACGTACATGTATGTACATGTGTGTGTGCGTACACGTGTGTGTGACCATGTCTGTGGCTATTGTGGTGTTCATTCCTCCACATAGAGCTATGGGAAGTAGACACCACTCCTATTTCTCTCTGTGGTCATTTTCCCTGGGGCTGGGCTGAAAGCAGTTTAGTGCTCTGTCCAAGTCCACTTTCGTTTATTCCTTACTCTGTCTTTATACACAAGTGGCTTGTGAGCCATTTTGGTCCGCGATGCAACGTTCCTGCAGACCCGGGAGGTACAGGAAACTCCTGGCCCAAGACACGGGCCAGGATCCCATGCCGGCCACCTCCCCAACCAGCACACAGTGTCGGGACAGACCCGCAGAGTCAGGATGAGTGTGGGTGAGCCCGCAGAGGGGAGCTGGGCTGCAGGACGCCATGGTGAGGGCCCAGGGGGGAGTGATGGCTGGCGGCTTTCATGGGGATGCGGGGAGTGACCCTTCTTCTCTGCTCTGGGGGTCACTCCTAGCAGTGCTTGGGGCTCCTGCGGCAGGGCTAGGGGTGGAAGCGGGTGCAAGTCCACACAAGGCGGAGGTCTGAATCCCTGAGCTCTCTCCGGCCCCTCCCTGGACGCTGCAATGCTGAATTCTCCTCCCCTGCCTGGAGTGTCCTTCCTCCCCACTCAAGCTGGCTCACTGGGCTCCCACATGCCTGGCTCCACCCCAGGCCACCACTCAGTGCTGCCTAGGGCCCTCCAGGGCAGGAAGCACAAGAGGGTAATGACTGCCCCCACCTCACTCTCAGCCTTTGGAGGTCCTTGGTGAGGCGGGGGGCACTGGGCAGTGGCCAGAATGGCAAATTCCTGGGAACCCTACATAGGCTCAACCTCTCCTGGGCCTGGTTTCTGCAAGACAGGAGCCCTGAGCTCCACCCACTCTTGGGTGGGAGCTTTGAGGCCCCCATCACATCCTGTTTGTCTCTGCATCCCCCTCACCCTGCTGTGCCAGGAGAGGGGGGCTGTGACCTCATCCTCTGGGGTTCTAAATCTTGCCCAGAAGGCGCGCGCGCGCGCGCGTGTGTGTGTGTGTGTGTGTGTGTGTGTGTGTGTGCCTGTGCCCGCATGTGCATCTGAGTGCACGCGTGAGCATACATGTGTGCATGTGTGCCTGAGAATTTGCATGCATGGGGTGTGTGTGCTGTGCCTGTGTCTGTGTACATGTGAGCTGCATGTGTGTGTGTGCATCTACGCATACATATGTGTGGTGCTTGTGCATATGTGCGAGTGTGCCTGGATGCATGTGTGAGCATGTATGTCTGTGCACACACCTGTGCCCCCCAAACCACAAAGAAAGAAAACAGAGGTTCCAGCCCCCAGGGCGTCACTGTCTGCTCCCTGGTGCTTGGGGACAGCTGTACAGGACACCGAGAAGCGTGACCTCGGCCTTAGATGCTGGGGCATGGCAGGTAGAGTCCCTCAGGATTCCCAACTTCCCTCTCCTGGAATCACAGCCTGGGCGCCCTCAGGCAAGGCTGCTTGTCTTGGGGACTGTCTGGGGTGTGGGGCCAAGACCTCTCCCCTCCCAGTCCCTCCCCTCCTCTCTCTCACCATGCGGAGAGTGCCAGGATTACTGAGCCCGGAAAACAGTGCCCTCCAGGCCGAACTAACCAACAAAACCTCGATTCTGTCTGTTGCTCAAGCCACACCGGGCTGCGCCCTTTCTCTCCCTCTGTCCCGGCATCCTAGAGAACCCTGGTCTGGGGGCTGTAGCTCGGGGGCTCTTCAGGGGAACCCTGCGTCATTAGCCCCGCACTCAGCCGCACTCAGGCGCTTCCCAGCTGGACCGAGGTGACACAACTGCCCCCAGCCCCACCCTGTGACCAGGCCCACGGGCTCAGTTTGCTTGGAACCGTCTTAAAGTTTGAAATCAAGCAGATGAGTGAGTGTCAGAGCAGGAAACTGCCGACCCCTAGATCAAAGAAACGCCTGGACCTGGCCAGGCTGCCTTATGATGCAGTTGGGGCTGGATTTGGGTGTGGATGGACGGTGGAAAGGAGGCTTGGGAGCTGTGGTGGCACAGGGATGGAGGGGAGAGCAGGGTGTCTGCAGGATGGGGCCTGGTCTGTGTTGGGGGCACCCCAGGCTCCTGCTCAGCCAGGGCATGCAGGGAAGAGGCCACACCCACCGCCCCCAGAGGGCCCGGCCAAGCGCCTGCAGGACAGTGGCATGGAGGGCAGAGCCGGGGTGGCGAGGGGCGCCTGGTGCTGGGTGCAGCTGCTGCTTCTGGTGCCACCTAGAGCTGCCCGGGTGCCTCCTCCTGAGTCCCTGGTTTCTCATGGTGATTAATGGGTGGCTCCTTCACTGGTCTCACTGCGCTCCCTCCCCTCCTCTGCAACCCCTCCCCCCTCCTCATTTCCTCTCTTTCTCCTTCTCCCTCCCTCCCTTTTCATCCCTCCTTCCCTCCATCCCTTTCTTTCCTCCCTCATTTTCTCCTTTCTACTCCACTGCTTCCATCTTTCTTTTGTTCCTTCCCTCCCTCCCTCCATCCCTCCCTCCCTCCCTCCTTCCCTCCCTCCCTCCCTCCCCCCTCCCTCCCTCTCCCTCCCTTCCTTCCCTTCCTTCCTTCATTTCTTTCTTTCCTCCCTCCCTTTCTTCCTTTCCCCCTTCCTTCTCTCCTCTCCTTCCTTCCACCCTTTCTTTCCCACCTCTCTCTACTTCTTCCTCTTCTTTCCCTTCATGCTTTCACTTACCCTGACCGCCCCCCCCCCCAGCAGAAGCTGCCAGGAGCCCCCCACCTACATCAGCAAGCAGCTGTGATACAAGGAGGTTGGGGGGCTCTTGAAGCTAGAACACAGGCTGAGGAGGGGGGTGGTCACCCTCTGTCCTGCTCACCAGGACAGGACAGGCCATGCTCCTGGGTCACTGTCCCAGTTGGTACAAGACCACTTGGTGCAGGAAGATGACAAGGCCCAAAACTAAGGCCGGTCTCCCTGTGCCATCAGCGATGTCCTTCTCTGTCCTCAAAGTGTCTCACCCTCAAGATTGAGCGGAAGTTCCCTCCGAGATGACTTGGGGTTCAGCGGGTTGCAGAGCACAGGGCCGGTCTTACCCGGGGTGCACGGGCAGCTATGCCTCTTACCCAACTGCCACAGGGGCTGGGGGGGCGGGGGCTCCAGAACATTCCCCAGACTCTCAGAGCATGCAACTGTTCAGTGGACATGTCACCGGGCAGCCTGCATTTCTTCCCTATTTCCTCCTCATCTGAATTCACAGGACTGGAAGATGAGCTTGTTTGCGGGGGGGAAGTGGGGCCAACACCCCAAACACACGCCAGGCTCAAGCACCATCTACACCATCCCTGGCCCAGCTGCAGGATGCCTGGTTGTCCCCGGCCTCTCTGTCTCCACAGTCACATCTTGAATCGGGACCAGAATCTTCTCTCCTCAGGCCACGATGACAAACATCCATTTTAAGTGCTAACATGACTGTGAGTCAGACTTCCTTCAGCTGCACTCAGACGAGAAGGAACTGACTGATTCTTCTCACCTGCCCCCCAGGGGCACAGCCCTCACAGATGTTGGGGCATCAGGACAGGAAAGGCAGAACTGAAGCAACAAACCAGAGAGAGGTTTCAGCCTCAGTGTCAGCGAAACCCAGAGGGTTCTACCCTCGGACCTGATTGAACATTACTACTGGGTCTGATAGTAACCTTTCGTTTGGTTCAAGTCCTCATGTCATGAAACCCTGCTCCCCTTCCCAAAGTCTGATGCCAAGAAACGGGTGATGGCGTGAAATAAATCCCAGGCCACAATGCCACAAGGAGCAGCTTAGCGTCCTCTCCATTTCCGGAATAGAGCAAACCATTGTTGCCGGGAGTCATAAACCTTCCACCCTGTCATCTGCTCTCTGTTCTCGTCTCTGCTAATTGGGAATCGTGTTAGCAAAGGCACCAGATTTCAGGCATTCCTGAGCCTCAGCGTGGGAGTTTGAGCTTGCTGTTTCGTCCTAGTTGGACTTCAAGTTAATACATATGCAAACCGACCAGCAATGAGGATCCAAGGAAAAAGGTTCGGGTAGCTTGGTGGGTGTGGCATAAATCCTTAGTTCTTGGCACAAGGGGACAAAGAAGAAGAAGAAGGACAACAACAACAAGAACCCAACGCAGGTTCATTATATGGGAAAGGCTCCCTCTTAAACTCTATCCAGCATGAATCAAAGTGAAAAATCTGGTATCACTGCAACGAAAATTGGATTTAGCTCATAAGCTAAAAATGACTTTCTCTCCAAGAAAACAGGGCAAGCTCTTCAGGAGCAAATACCAATTGTGCATCTTGTTGACAATTCCACAGTCTCTGCCCACCCACTCCCAACCTTCAGCTAGACTGATGCTAGAGCCCCCGGGGAGGAGGGCGTAACAGAGAAGCCCCTCTCTGCTCTAGGTCAAGGCGCCCAGGGAGAAGGGACTTGGGGGTAGAACAACAGACCCCACCGTGAAGAGCTTGGGTTCAAGGCCAATCAGCCATTGTCTCCAAGGGGAAGATGTGAGGGTGTATTCACCAGCGAAGTGGGCTATTGACCCAACTGTCACTGGCTTCCTGCTTGTCTCCCCTTCAAAGACACCCCACCCTGGCCCTTCTCCTATGGGATCTCTGTGTTTCTAGTGACAGACTCGCGAGTTTCCTGCCTTCCCCCCGACCCCACCTCTCTTTTATGAAGATGGTGCTTACCTTGGAAAATAAACACAAATGAGATCATCGCACCAGCCGGGAAATCCCAAGAGAAGACACACAAAACCAGTGGAAAATACTTGAGGGTTATAAGCTGCATATTACAGTTTTAGAGCTCGGGGAGAAATGGAAGAGGAACAGATGCAAAGCCCGACAGGGGGCCAGGTTCTGCATCAAAGCCATAAAAATATACAACCGCTTTAATGGGCAATTATTCTTTGCATTTGGGCGCTGGGTAGAATTTGCATGAGGTTGCCAGATGCCCTGCAAAAGGTGTGCGGTCAGAATACAGGGTCTCTCTCTCTCTCTCTCTCTCTCTCTCTCTCTCTCTCGCTCTCTCTCTCTCTCGCTCTCTCTCTCTCTCCTTTCTCTCTCCCCTCTCTCTCTGCTGAGTCTTCCTCTCCCTTTGATTCCCACCATCACCCCTACCTCCCCCGCCCCCACCACACACACACACACACACACACACACACACACACACACACACGGAGTTTGAATATCGGAAGGCAAAGAGTCATGCTTATTTAGGGATGGGATTGCTCTGCAGGAAATTCAGAGGAGGAAAGAGACACTTACACAATTCTGGGGGTGCAGGAACGCTTTCAACAGCAGGTTCGTGGTGCTGCAGAATTCCCCTTGGGGGAACACCCGTTCCATGCGCTGGACCATAAATTAAGAAGTGGTATATAATAGGTAACATACCAAGGTGAAATGAACAGCCAGCTAGAACTCAGAGGCAGAGCTGAGTGTGATCTACACCCCGGCAATGAGTCCCGCAAACAAAGAAAAAAAAAAAAAAGAAAAGAAAACCCCCAACACAAGGGATTCTTTTTTTTTTTCCCAAATGACAAAAATGTTTGCTTTTTTTCCCCCCCGGAAATGAATCTCATAAAAGATACATCACATTGATTGATGACACCATTAGGTCACTATCTTTAAATGACATTAAATGGAACGCTGATTTTGATGGAGTATATTTAGTTTTAGGTCAAAACAAAAATGAAAAGACTTTCAGGATTTAAAAAAAAACAATTTGGAAAATTCAAGGCTTGTGTGTGGGGGTGGCGTTGGGGGGGGGAAGAAAAAGACTGAGGGGTTCTATTCAGTCATCTGCCAAATTAAAAACAAAATGAAACCCAAACCCAAAATGGCCTCTTCATTTGTGGGATTCTCAGAGTCGCCTAAGTCGCATTAATCCCTGAGACACACATTTGGGATCAGTTCCTGCTTCCTTTAAAAATGCACGTTGATATTAAATACTGCTGTTTAGAAGCAAATGAATCTACATTTTTGGACAAACAGTTTCTTATAGGACAACCTCATTTGAAATGCATTGAATAGGAAAACAAAAATTTCTAATTAATGTACAAGTCTAATCACCATTCTCCACATGGAAGAGTAATTTTTCACTGTTCATTTGCTCGGTTTAATCTCAAAACTGACATAACACAAGCGCAATGTCCTATAAATCTCCACTCATTTGTTTCTTTAATATTCATATTCCATTGAACTGCAGTTTCTTGTTGCTGCAGACTATTACAACTTGCAAAAGTGTCGATAAAAATATTATGAAAGGCAAGATGTGTTTCTTCCCGGCTGTGCAAGCCATTTATGTCGGGCAGAGACAATAAATGGCTCGTGGCTGTTCCCCCCCAGCCTGCTGCTTGGTGGGTGATTAGTGATTAATTACCTGGCAGCAAATTGACATGGCACCAGGAAATTGACACAGCCCTGATTAATTAACTTTTTATGGGCGGTAGTTACTCACAAAACATTGCGCACCATAATTGAATCTCTTTACATAACGTCATGGTACAAAAGTTTTAGTCAAATCCAAATTAGCCAGAAGTTTCCAGGCTGTTCCAGGTCTGATTAGGATATGTTGAAAGGATTGGCAAGGACTTGAACTTGGGGAGAAATGTACGTTTCGGGGGGGGGGGCGGTGGAGGGTGATAATGACATTCTAGTGGCCTGATGGGCTGCGACGGGTCTAGGGCCCTGGCTCTCTCTGGCCCTGAGCCCTGCCTCCTTGCAGTCACACCTGGAGGCTACTTCTGGGGTGCTCCTGGGGATTCTCCTTCCTTGGCCAGGTCCTTCAGGGGTGCACTGTGCTCCCATCTTAGCCCCATCTCCTCCTGGCCAGGCTTGTCCTCGACACATCAGCCTCTACGCTTCCTGTCCACTGGAGGCAGCTGGGTGACACAGCTGGAAGCTCTCTCTCTCTCTCTCTCTCTCTCTCTCTCTCTCTCTCTCTCTCTCTCTCTCTCTCTCTCTCTCCCTCTTCCTCTCTCTCTCTCTCCCCCTCACCCCCAGCCCAGATACTGAGATGCCAGAGAGCCACAGAGGAAGGTCTGGGAAGCTTGTCCCAAGAGGTTCACAGCTCTCCCTGGAGACATCCTGGTGACTAAATCTGGTGCTAATACTGTCTTAGCACCAAATGACTGCCTAGTTTGAGGCAATGCAGAAAATCTTGATTTCACAATAAGATAGACTCTGCACCCCACAGAGGTTCAGTGACAGCGGGGGTGGAGGGACAGCGGGTGGGACTTGTAAGGAGGAAACTCTGGCCTTAGAGAAACTCTGGTTGGTGGGGATTTTTTAGGGAAAAGGATCCCAAAAAATGCAAGCGTGAGATCTAACCCATTGGGCAAAACCCATTCTGTGGGGGAGGCCCTTCTGCCGTGTGGAAGAGAGCGAGCGGGGCTGGAGGGGTGTACGGTGGGTGGCAAGGGTGCTGGCCTTGCATGGGGCCAACCTGAGCTCATCTCCCACATCCCGTAGAATCCCCCGAGCCCTGCCAAGGTGTGAGCTGGCAAATGAAAGAAACACGGGCTTGTTATTCATGTTTGCTACTCAGCAGATTCAAAGATAATACACCAACTTATAAAAGAGAAGTTGGTACGGTAGTTTCCCAGGAGGTGGAATTGGGAGTGATTGATGGTTTTTTTTAACATTCCTTTCCTGGTCTTTATTCTGGCTAGAGCGTCTCTCAGAGAGGCAGTCACCAGCCTTCTTTGGGTCTGCCAGTTGAGGGTCTTACCAGGCCTTAGTTCCTGTATCTGCAAACTTTTTGCAGCCTTGGGACTCTTGGTGTTTTTATTTCCCACGAAATTCCATTGCATGGAGGCCCTTCCCTATCTAGCTGCCTATATCACTGGCATCCCATATGCACCACCATATGCATCATCCCTGAGCACCACCAGGAGGAATTCCTGAGCCCAGAGCCAGAAGTAACCCCTGAGAACACCTAGGTGTGACCCAAAAAAAAAAACAAAAATGCACAGCAAAGTCTGGCAAGCTACCCGTGACGTATTCGATGGGCCAAACACAGAAACAACAAGTCTCAAAATGGAGACGTTACTGGGCCTGCTCGAGCAAATCGATGAACAACGGGAGGACGGTGACAGTGTTAAAAGCTCAAAGACCAGCCAGAGCTGATGCTCCACTGGCCTGGGGAGGAAGGGAGGGAAGGGCAATGTGAGGGAAAGTTCAATGTCCTCCAGCAAGAGAACCAGGATGAAGGTGTCTCAAGTAAGCTTTGGGGGAAGCTTTCTGCCTCCCTACTCCCAACTCCTCTGGAGGGTCTTGGACCCCCACCCCCACCCCAGCATACTTACTGCCAAAGCCTTGAGTCCCTGACAACTAAACGTGACTAGGACTTTTCTCCAGGATTTGAAGAAGCTCATCATATATGGTGGGAATTCTGCATCCCCCTCCCACCGCCGGCCTGTACATCACTGTTTGGTGAGAATGTTTCCAACAGTTCCCTTATACTCACAACATGGTAAGAAATAAACCTCTTCTTTGGGAAAGGGAAAAAATCGGAGTCACAGGGCTGGAGCGATAGCACAGTGGTAGGGCGTTTGCCTTGCACGCAGCCAACATGGCCGACCCGAGTTCGATTCCTCCGCCCCTCTCGGAGAGCCCGGCAAGCTACCGAGAGTATCTCGCCCGCGCGGCAGAGCCTGGCAAGCCACCCGTGATGTATTCGATATGCCAGACACAGTAACAACAAAGTCTCCAATGGAGACGTTACTGGGCCCGCTCGAGCAAATCGATGAACAACGGGAGGGCCTTTTTTTTACCTTTACATTGAGAGAGGAGGAAAAGAAGACCCAAATGTAATGAAAACACAGGGATGGATTCAGAGCAATGAAGTGACCGGCCCCAAGCAGAATGTTTTTCTGACTGAAGAACATAAAAATAAAATCTTGGGGACCTGAGAGATAGTAAGAGTGGAAAAACACTTGCCTTCCCCTACAAGGTCTCCTGGGCCCCCCCCAGAAGTGATCCCTGAGCACAGAGCCAGGAGGAAGCCTGCCAGATGGGGCTCAAAAATTGGGAGAAAAATCTAAAAGGCCCCCACCAAACCCACAGGACGAGCCTCATGCCAGTGTGCATTCTTCATCATCCAAGCCTTGGCCATCCTGGAGGAGGACGGCAGGCGGGGCTCTTCACTAGCCGCCACGTGTCCTGGTTTCTTTGCCACGCTAGCCATGCCCTCCCCTCTCGGGCACTCAGGGTGGGACTGAGGCAGCACAGACGACACAGGCGGGACATGCAGCCTAACTTGCTGCTCTCTGGGTCTGTCTGAGAACCCCCGGCCCCAGATAGAATTTCTCTAATGTCTTATCCTGCAAAATGAGAGCAGATCTCTGTCTCAGAGTGTTTAACGCAGCCAGGGGCCAAGGTGGGCGACAGAGAAAGCCCTGCCCGGAAGGCAGGTCCTGCTCTGGGAACAGAGGGATGTGCTATCACCCGGTGCTGGACATAGCTTGACCAGCTCAGTTTCTCTGGCCTCCCCAGCAGCTAGGAGCAAACAGAAAGCTAACAGTCAAACGCATAATGACTTTATCAGGGCATCAGCACAGGCAAGTAGCTATGGTTGAATCATTGCTGAATGATTCGCTAGCAGTGACCTCTGAGCACAGAGCCAGGAGTAAGTCCTGAGCAACACTGGCATGCATTCCCAGCGTTCCCCCGGGCTGCAGGGGTCTGGGGCCCCAGGCAAGTGATAAACGCTTTGCCCTCGATTCCTGACGATGAACCGGGCAAGGCCACAGTCATTTACACAGGAAGCTGGACAGACAAATTCAAAGCCGACCGGAAGGGGGTCCCCGCACACACGGACCCGAGGGTGGCCAGGCCAGAGACGAGCCTGTCTCGGGACTCACCAGACCTGACCCCTGCAGTGACCACTTTGGTCAGGCGTCCAGCCCCGGGGCTCGCCCCAGACACACACTTGGTGCCCAGAGAAGGGCTGGTGTGCACGAGCCCGCCAGGACTCTGAGACCCCCACCAAGGCAGGGGCACTCGGACCTGCCACTCCTTCTCCCACTTCCCCAAATGTGTTTTAGGTTCCTGCGGGACCCTGGAGGCTGGTGGTGTTTGCAAGTGCACCCTGAGAAATAGCTCCATGCTCATTTCTCAGCAAAACAGACCCAAACCCCATAACGAAAGCATGCAAGCAAATGTCAGAGCACCACGGGGACGTGCAAAGGAAAGCCAGGGGATCTGGGGTGTGGGGGTGTGCGCTCTGGCGCTCAGTACCCTGCGGGGGGACCCCCCTCCCAGGCCACGCATTGGTCGCATCCATGACAGCACGAGGAGAGACGCTGTAGCACTGGGGTCCTCCCTGGGGAAGCCTCAATCCTAGGCTGCTTTCTGTGTTCAGAGGGAGGCGCTCAGCATCCTTCCTCTGTGCCTCAAGAGGGCGGGGGCTGGGGGGGGAGGAGTTTGCATTTGGAGGGAAATCAGGCAGGGAAGCAGGAGGGGAGGTGAGAGGTCGGGACTAGGGGCCCTGAGAACCCTGATCCCAGCACTTGGATTATTCTCACTGGATATTCTTTTTTTTTATTAAAAAATTTTTTTAATAGTGAGACATCATGAGGTACAGTTGCAGACTTACACTTTTTTTGTGCTTGGGTTTCCATTATACAATGATCAAATACCATCCCTCCACCATCACTGGATATTCTTAGCTCCTGCCTAAGTGCTCATCCCCAGCTCTGAACACTTGCGAGTCTGCCTCAAGGAGCAAACTCAGGTCCCCAACCCGACCCCGAGAAAGATGCATCTGCTTCCCTGCAGACCCTGGGGGGAAACCCTGACCCTGGCCGCACGCCGGCCAGTGCCAGGAGTCAGTGGGCCCCAGGGCCACCCCTCCTCCCCCAGTTATATTCCAGGGAATCTGAGCGAAGCTTCTCTTTAACCCTCGCAAATTTCACGCCCTTGCAGGGGAGTCTGTGATCATTTGAGGAAGGAAATGAAAAGGGTGTTTAAAACGGAACAGGGGACTGCATGGTATCAAAGGGGTAAACCCCAGGCCCCAGGTTAAAGAACTAAAGCAAAGGAATGAGAGAAATCAAGGGAGGAGGAAGTCATGGGGCTGGTGGCGGTGTGGTATATTATAGCTAACCCCAAAGGACAGCAGCCTGGGGGTGGGGGGAGGGAATCAGGGGACACTGGTGTTAGGGTTGGTGTTGAACACCATTTTGCTACTTTTCAATTTTGGATCACCCCCTGTGTTGCTCAGGACTTACTCCTGGCTCTGTGCTCAGAGGTCACTCCAAGCAGGGCCGTGGAACCAGACAGGGCGGGGATGGAACTTGGGCTGGCCACTGGCCTATCGCTCTGACCCCTGGTACTGGGACACTGTATGCTTAAAACTCAACTATGGATGAATTTGTAAAAGCAGGGTACTTGAATTTAAAAAATAAAAATCCAGCTCTCTGGGTGAGCTTCTCCACTCCAGGGGAGTTGGCTTGCCTTGACCCCAGGCAGGTGGAAGGGCAGCGTGGCAAGGCCACGCAGGCTGGTCTTCCGCTGGACACGTGCGCATTAAACATCCTATCTGTGAATGCTATCACAGGACTGGGGGTGTCCAGGGAATTCCCCCGGAACCACTGCCTTGCTGCCTCTCTGAAGCCGCTCACCTCCGCCTTGTTCTCTGGCTATACATGCCCCGGAAATCCCAGGGCAAGAGAGTTTATTGTTTTAATATCTGTCTGACACCAAGCCGAGCAGCCTCCAGCGACTTCTTATCTGTCATATGTATTTCTGTGAAAGAAATATCAAGACAAATAAGATGTTTGGGGGCACACCGCGGGATGGGAGCTTTTGCAATCTGCAGGCTCTTGCCGCCGTGAGACCCCTGTGTGAACGGAGAGGCACGCGAGCTTCTGCATTGAGATTAATAACCAAAGCGTCGGGAGAGCCAAGCTGGCCTCATTGCCAATGAGGAGGCTGTGGATTTGCAGAGTCTTTTTTTCCCCCCTTTGAAACAATGGAGGATGTTCAGTGTGTGTGTGTGTGTGTGTATGTGTGTGTGTGTGTGTGTAAAATTTTCCCTAAAATTCTTCTAGGCCAGCCATTTGGGAGAACTAAGACTTGATTAGCAGTCCAGTCCAAAATCACGAGGTGAGAAGGAGTTAACCCAGCTAGGAAGGTCTTGGGGGTGGCAGATGCCAAAGAACCAATTGTGGAGTGTGTGTGTGTGTGTGTGTGTGTGTGTGTGTGTGTGTGTGTGTTTAAAAATGCCCTGCCACAGAGGCAGGGTAGGATGGGGGATATGGGGGGAGGTGGGAGGGATACTGGGATCCGTGGTGGTGGGAAATGGGCACTGGTGGAGGGATGGGTATTTCATCATTGTATAATTGAAACCCAAGCACAAAAATGTGTAAGTCTACAACTGTACCTCATGATGTCTCACTAATAAAAATTTAAAAAAAATTTCCCTGAAATTCTTATACCAATAGGAAGGATAAAGACTCCGATTAGCAGTCCAGTCCAAATCACGAGGTAAGCAAGGAGTTAACCCAGCTAGGAAGGTCTCAGGGATGCCAAAGGACCAATTGTGGAGTGGGGTTGAGGGGGGGGAATCAATGTTCTCCTGAGAGGTGGTTCAAATCTTCTGCTCTGAGGCAGAGAGTCCTTCCATGCACACAGAGCCCAACCTGACCCCGATGTGACGCCCACCCACCCCCACCCCGAGACCCTTCCTATGAAACCCTACAGGTTCTGCTGGAGACCAACATGATGCTGATCTCAGGAGGTTGAGGTTAAGGGAGAGAGCGCAGGGGGTGGGTGAAGAATAACATGTGTGCTTCAGACCAGCAGATGTTGCTCTTATCATTATTCATAAACTCTAGGGTCAGAATGAGGGCGCCCCCCTCCGCCACTCCCTTTGGGCACATTCATTAAGAGGTAGCACCAAACCCAGTAGCCAATACATCCCATTTTAATACACCTTTTAAAAAAATGTAAAATCGCCCTTTCCAAGAATATATGATAAACAGGCTCTAAATGAAAAAGCAGCGAGTCTATACTCAGTCCTATTCAATCCAGAGACCAATAAATAAATAAAGGAAAAGAGAAAAGAACAATTAATAAGACTTATTCTGGCTTTGGGGGGAATTTTGATATTTTGTTCATAGGACTCCTCCCCTGCCCCCCCCCACAAATGCAGAGTATTTAAAAAGCACATTGACATTTTATTCATGAGGATTCTGTGTCTGTGGGAGCCTCTTTAAGTCTGCCCGAGGTGAGTTTCTTCCTGGCTCACACTGGCACCTGGTTATTATTCTGGGAAGCCATAACCTCCAGGAAATATCGACAAAGCCATGTCCAGGGTAGCCCGGAAGCCCGGGTCCCTGGAAAGAGACCCAGAGGAGACTAGTTCTCGGGGCTGAATGTGGTCTGTTCACTGAGCTCAGTGTCGGGGCCTTCAGTGTGCTGGGCAGAAGAAAGGAAAGTCATAAATTAGTGCAGACTGTTACTTTAATTACAGAAACCCAGGGAACTTCTATCCCTGACCTGAAAGTCGAACCATGCAGCTCTGATTTATGTTTGTTTCTGTCACTTAAATCATTGTTTTATGAATTCTACACAACGGCGTCCATAAAATCCGCGATCAATATATCAATTAAAAATGTGCCACTTACCACTTGCCCTTGAGCTTCATACAAGTGAATAAAGAAGATGAGTTTGCATTCGGGTAACACTGAAATTCCTGAGCATTTGCCAGGGGGAAGAGGAGGGGCCGTGGAGAGGGAGGGGGCTCCCTTACCTCCTTCCATCATGTCCTGGACTCAGAGGTGAAGGTTTCAGGGTTTCAGGGTCACAGAAAATGCTCTGGGTTGCTTCCGCATAAGAGCTATGGCTCGGGTAAGTGTGTGTGCAATGCCCTAACTGTGCTGATTCACCAAACACTGCTGCAGAAAACGCTCTCCTTGCCCATGGCAAGGAAACTTGGCATCCCTGTGCTCAGGGCCTTGCCCTGGACTAATATGACTCCCTCTCCAAAATTCAGACGTGGAGGCCTTCACTTCCACCAAAGTGATAGTATTGGGACCTGGGCATTTGGAGAAATATCCTAGTTAGAGTCATACTGGGATGGGTGGAAGCTTATCAGGGGACTAATGTCCTCTAAGAAGAGATTCCAGAAAACTGTCATGGAAAAAGAGGTAGAGGGACCACCCAGGAGCCCCGAGGATGAGGCCAAGGAGGAATCTTCCAGAATGGCAGCCTGACCTCAGTCCCGAGCCCAGAGGAAACACTAGGCGGGTGTGTCAACCGCAGAATCCAAGGTGACAAGCAGAAGGTGTCAGATGGGACAGGCCCAGGGATGAAGTTCGTGGGCCATTGCCAGGATCAACAAAACTGAATCTGTGCTGACCAGATTATTCTGGACTCAGAAATGGCCCATGGAGCTGGTGACCAAAGCAGAGAGAAGCAGGGCCGTTTGTCCGATATTTGCAGCTTGGCGTAGCAGGCCGGTGAAGGCCAGGGGCCCAAACAGGAGGTTGTGGGTTCCCTCAGTGCCAGGTATGGGTTCCTCTGCCCGCCCCACCACCACCACCACCACCACACACACAGAAGCAGCTCTCAAGGTGAATGAAAATGGACCAAGACAGGCTCAGAAGATGGAAGGGCAGGTGTGGTGGGACGTCCCCTGGCATGGTCAGAAGAACACGTCTCCTGAGAGAACAGGCCACGGCAGCAGGGCCCAGAGGCACCTGCCTGAGCCAGTCCACAGGCAAAAATCAAGAAGCACCATGGGCAGGTGCTGGCAGGGAGGTGGAAAGGGAGCCAGCCAACCCAGGCCTGGGACTGTGGATGCTTGGGTGTACCAGAAAGTGGGTGCTGCAGCCACTGGGAGTTGGAGGTTGTGCACAGAAGAAGTGGAGGAAGAGAGCGACTATCTAGACAGGCATCAATAGTGCAGGGAGAGCCCGAATGCACCCAAAGGCTCACACAGGGATGATGCAAGAGAACAACGGGATGGTGCAGAATGGGAGATGATGAGGTGTGGGCATGATACCAACGTGGGCACCGTCCTGGGTGTGCAAACCACCAACCCCACCTCCCACTCTTGGGTATGGGCATGACCTTTTGAGCATGGTTAAGGAGAAAACCTAGAATCCTAAGGCACTGATTCGGAATCTTGCAAAGATTTGTGTCTTTGGAGAAAAAAGGAGTTCTGGTGGCCCAGTTCTTCCCTCCATGGCCTTGTGTTGTGTAGGTGTGTGCCTGTGTGTGTATGTGTGAGTGTCCATTTGTGCATGTATGTGTAGGAGTGTGGGTGCACACATAAATGTGTGCCGATGTCAGTGTGTGCATACATCCCTGACGATCGTGAACACATGTTCCTTGAAGCCATTTAAAATGTATTCAGGAATTCGGAAAGGCACAAAAACAAAGCTGATTCCATTGACCTGGTTCCTGCTTCTGGAAGCATCTATTGTCAATGAGGCTGACAGAGGGTTTTCCCACGCCTGGATGCCAAGGATACCTCTTGGCATTCAACTAATGCGAGTAGAAGTTGTATTTTAATTTGAAGGAGGGCAGGGGCTGTGTTCTTGACCTTCCTCTTTCTGCCGGGAGTTATTTTTGATGTCAAGCATTCACGGTATGCAAACAGAGCTGATAATAACCCACCAGATGCTCCTCTGGGCCTGAGGGTGCCTGTGTCCAGCGTGGTGGGCAGTGAGTGTGGCTTTCCCACCAGCCCGGCCTTACCCCAGCAGTGTGAGGTGGGGCAGGGGAACAGCGTCCCTCAGAGCAAGGAACTAATGCTGTTTAAACATTCACACAGTGCTGCTCCACAGGGAACCCGGTGGATCTCGGTTCATCTTTTAAGACAAAAACATCCGAATTCACTGTTTTGTGTTTGGCATGAGAAGAGCCTTGACTGACTGCCTGGAGCTTTGCCCTGGATTCTTTTAAGTTTCTGGAAAGTACCCCATCATATACGCGGGAACGGAGGGGCTCCTTAGGACATCGGAGAGGGTGTCTGATGTCTGGTACAGCGTGAACCCTGATCAAGCTGGGGAATGTGGAGGATGAGCAGAAGGTGTCAGATGGGACAGGCCCAGGGATGAAGTGATACTGACAGCACTGAGTGACAGATCTCTCACTCTGATCACGCCCTGGGTCCTATTAGTGGGATAAGTCACTTAGAGGGAAGGGTCACTTATGGGGGGGACATTATGCAAAAGATGCATCTTTAGGGGGCTGGAGCAATAGTACAGTGGGCAGGGCATTTGCTTTGCACGCGGCCGACCTGGGTTCGATTCCAAGCATCCATATGGTCCCCCGAGCACCTCCAGGAGTAATTTCTGAGTGCAAATCCAGGAGGTAACCCCTGTGCATTGCTGGATATGACCACCCCCCTGAAAAAAAAGGTATATCTTTAGCAAACCAGCTACCTTCCAGAGCAATTATTTTTTAACACAGACTCATCTTGTTCGGGGTTCCTTCACAAACTACCTCCCTGACTGCCAGGAAGGGTGTTATTTACTCATGACGAACAATCCGCCTTGGCAGAGGGACAGGGAAAGTTATGCCATCCAAAGCCCAAAGAAGAGAGAGCCACGGCAACAGCCCATAGAAGGCAAGGTGTTAGGGTAGAGGCCGGTCAGCCCCTAAGGTCCCCAGTGGGAAAGCTTGACCAAGACACCCTGCATCCAGGAGCACAGCGGCCAGATGCAAACAGGAAACAGCATTTTCAGTTCAAGCAAAGGAGGGCCCATGAAGGGTCGCTGAGGAGACAGAGATCTCGGCTTTGGAGTCCAAGTCCAGGTGGGAACCATGGCCATGGGGTCTGCATGGTCTGGAGATCCACTAGAGGAACTTACGGACCTTTCTCTCTCTCTCTCTCTCTCTCTCTCTCTCTCTCTCACACACACACACACACACACTACACACACTCACACACACACATGTACTCACACACATGCACTCACGTACACACACTCACACACACATGCACGGAAACACACATGCAGTCACACACACACACTCACACTCACACACGAACGCACACACACTCACGCACTCACACTCACACACATGCACGCACACACACGCAGTCACACACTCACATTCACTCCCACACACAAATGCACACACGCACTCACACACTCTCACACACATTCACTCTCACACATACACATAAACCCATTCATTCACATACTCACACACATACACACTTGCATATTCACTCTCACACACATACAAGCACGCACACACTCCCACACATCTGTATGTGTGCTTAAAAAAAAAATCACCCTTTCTCAGCTAGTTATATTGTTTCCACAAAATGAGGGGTTGGGTAGGAAATCGGACTGTAGAGAGGGCTCTTATCTTGCCCGCTGACCCAGGTTCAATCCCCGGTGCCCCTTAGGGTCCCCTGAGCACTGCCGGGAGTGACCCCTGAGTTCAGAGCCAAGAGTAAGCTCTGATCACACATGGGTGTCGCCCTCCACCGTCCCCCCCAAAAAAAACAACCCCAGAGGCATGATGCAATATTTGAAGAGCCCCATCCCTGGGCTGAGGAGGCCTAAGAGAGGGTTCCCCGCTGACTCACACATGCTCTGCTAAGACATGGCTGGGCTTGGGGGTGAAGCACAGGCCCATCCTCTGTGATGAGGTCCTGTGCTCAGGTGTCAACTCCATGCCTGGGCCTTCCCACCGACTGGCCACCACCTGGACCAGCCTCTGGTAACTACAACCTCAAGAAAAGTCACTACCAGGGTGGAGAGACAGGCCAGCAGGGAAGGCGCTGGCCTTGCACCCAGCCAGCCCTGGTTCCATCCCTGGCACTGCACAGGGTCCCCTGAGCCCCACGGGGAGCCATCCCTGAGCACTGCCAGGTACGACCCAGACATTTGAAAAGGAAAGTGAAAGAAAGTCACCACTGCATTTGGGAGGGGGAAGGAGGTGCCAGGAGGATCCAACCAGCTGTCCTCCCAATGCCCCCCACACCACAACATGGGGGTCTCAGGGCCACACACGTGGCGCGGAGGCCCAGACCTCAGTGAGCTCACTGTCAGCTGTCCCATAAGATGCTCATTCTAACAAACAAGTCTGGGTTCTGCTTTGCTATGGGCTGGGAAGCGAAGCTATTGTTTTCTCTAACACGATGCTACAGAAGGACATTCATTATCTCTTAATATTTTTGAAAACTTGTTCTCGGCCCACTTCTTGAAAATGGGGAGGGGTGAATCTATGAAAAGACAACACCACGGAAGTTGTGAGCCTATTAGCATATTTCCCTGATGCTCCATGAAGGGCCAAGCAGGGAAATCGCAGGATGGA